>NC_045966.1:20340016-20649104 GCF_010909765.2 Amblyraja radiata
TCTCAGGAAGTAGAGGCGCTGATGAGCTTTTTTGATAATTGCGTTAGTGTTCTCGGACCAGGAAAGATCTTCAGAGATGTGCACGCCCAGGAATTTGAATTTCTTGACCCTTTCAACCATCGACCCGTTGATATAAATGGGGCTGTGGGTCCCCCTCCTACTCCTTCCAAAGTCCACAATCAGTTCCTTGGTTTTGCTGGTGTTGAGGGCCAGGTTATTGCGCTGGCACCATATGGACAGTTGCTCGATCTCTCTTCTGTACTCTGTCTCATCCCCATCAGTGATACGCCCCACAATAGTGGTGTCGTCAGCGAACTTGATGATGGAGTTCGCACTGTGGTTCGCTACGCAGTCATGGGTATAGAGTGAGTACAGCAGGGGCTGAGCACGCAGCCTTGAGGTGGTCCCGTGCTGATTGTTATTGAGGCTGACACATTTCCACCAATACGAACAGACTGTGGTCTGTGGACGAGGAAGTCGAGGATCCAGTTGCAGAGGGATGCGCAGAGACCCAGTTCTGCGAGTTTGGTAACCAGTTTGGAGGGGATGATTGTGTTAAATGCCAAGTTGTAATCAATGAATAACAGCCTGACATATGAGTTTTTGTTGTCCAAGTGGTCCAGTGCGGAATGGAGGGCCAGCGAGATTGCATCCACCGTTGATCTGTTGTGGCGGTACGCGAACTGCAGTGGGTCCAGGTTTTTGTCGATGTAGGAGTTGATTTGCTCCATGATCAACCTCTCAAAGCACTTCATCACCACCAGCATTAGTGCCACTGGTCGATAGTCATTGAGGCATGTCACCTTACTCTTCTTGGGCACCGGTATAATTGATGCCCTTTTAAAGCAGGTGGGGACCTCAGACCTCAGAAGTGAGAGGTTGAAAATGTCCGTAAAAACTCCCGCCAGTTGGTCCGCACAGGTTTTTAGAACACGGCCGGGTATACCATCAGGACCAGGTGCTTTTCGGGTGTTCACCCCTCTGAAGGATTTCCTGACATCGGCCTCTGTGACTGAGACTGAAATGCCATCACAGCGAATGTGATGCAAATGTGAATTTAGACTGCCCTCAAATATTTGGAAAAGTATTGGGGGAAAGCAAGCATAAGTTCCTGATTCAAAAACAGAAAATGCTCGATATACTAAGCAAGTCTGGCAGCAACTGTAGAAAGAAAAACATAGTTAATGTTTCAGGATGAAGCCCCTTCAGGTTCATTTTCTGCAGAATTAATTCTGTATCTCTTTGGATCTTCCATCTGGAACTTCAGTTCTGCTTCACTTTCTGTCCTTAACTTCTGGCTGTACAGATGCTGCCTGTTTAAATGCGTGTTTTCATAATTATCTGTGTCTGTTTTCATTTTCATAAATACATAAACCCAGTTGCAAAGGAATATTTAGGATCATGATGCCTTGCATCTAAGTATTAAGCTGGAATTTGTTCCCGAGCAGACATGAGATAGCTAATTGATGGAACAGTAGTTTCAGAAGGAGAGATGAGGCTTGGTCATAAGGTCATTAGTGATAGGAGCAGAAATAGGCCATTTGGGCCATCAAGTCTGCTCAGCCATTCATTCATGGCTGATCTATCTCTCACTCCTAACCCCATTCTCCTTCTCCCCATAACCCCGGACACCCGCACTAATCAAGAATCTATCTATCTCTGCCCTAAAAATATCCATTGGCTTGGCCTCCAGTACCAATGAATGTGGCAAAGAATTCCACAGATTCCCCACCCTCTGACTAAAGACATTTCTTCTCATCTCCTTCCTAAAGGAACATCCTTTAATTCTGAGGCTATGACCTCTGGTCATGCTAGCCTAGGATGCAGGAGCATAGATGCACTGACAACAGAGCAAAACGTCTAAGTCAATAGTCTTTTCATTTCAACAATTGGCATTATATGAGAACAAAAAAGAAATTGGAAGGGAAGGTGTTGTGAAATACTTTGGAGATGTAGGAGACTACAGATGCTGAAATCTTGAGTATAAAAAAACAAAGTGGGTCAGGCAGCATCTGCAGAGGAAAATGCGCAGACAGCAATTTTGATTGGGGCCCTTCTTCAAGCTGAAAGACAACCCAGCTGTGGTAAGGGGAACAGCACGTATATTACTTCAACTAGATTCATAGATTCATAAAGGTATACGGCACAAAACAAGCCTCTCGCCCCAACTCGTCCATGCCAAAACAGGTTGCTAAAATAAGCTGGTCCGATTTGTCTATCTCTGACCCATATCCGTCTAAACCTTCCCAATCCATGTACTGGTCCAAGTGTCTTTTAAATGCCATAGATGTACCTGCCTCTACCAATTCCTCTGCCAGCTTGTACCATGGACGCACTACCCTCTGAATGAAATAAGTTGCCTCTCAGGTCCTTTTCTGTAAATCCTGGCTCAGAATATATTTGGTGGCCGACTAGGAAAAGGGGAGATGCAGCGAGACCTGGGTGTCATGGTACACCAGTCATTGAAAGTAGGTATGCAGGTGCAGCAGGCAGTGAAGAAAGCGAATGGTATGTTAGCTTTCATAGCAAAAGGATTTGAGTATAGGAGCAGGGAGGTTCTACTGCAGTTGTACAGGGTCTTGGTGAGACCACACCTGGAGTATTGCGTACAGTTTTGGTCTCCAAATCTGAGGAAGGACATTATTGCCATAGAGGGAGTGCAGAGAAGGTTCACCAGACTGATTACTGGGATGTCAGGACTGTCTTATGAAGAAAGACTGGATAGACTTGGTTTATACTCTCTAGAATTTAGGAGATTGAGAGGGGATCTTATAGAAACTTACAAAATTCTTAAGGGGTTGGACAGGCTAGATGCAGGAAGATTGCTCCCGATGTTGGGGAAGTCCAGGACAAGGGGTCACAGCTTAAGGATAAGGGGGAAATCCTTTAAAACCAAGATGAGAAGAACTTTTTTCACACAGAGAGTAGTGAATCTCTGGAACTCTCTGCCACAGAGGGTAGTCGAGGCCAGTTCATTGGCTATATTTAAGAGGGAGTTAGATGTGGCCCTTGTGGCTAAGGGGATCAGAGGGTATGGAGAGAAGGCAGGTACGGGATACTGAGTTGGATGATCAGCCATGATCATATTGAATGGCGGTGCAGGCTCGAAGGGCTGAATGGCCTACTCCTGCACCTAATTTCTATGTTTCTATGTTTCTATTATGCACTACTGATGTAAAGCTCACCAGTCTGTAGTTCCCAGGCTTGTACTTGCAACCTTTCTTAAATAGAGCCACAATCTTCCGGCACCTCACCTGTGACTATAGATGATATAAATATCTCACACCAGTGGCCTTGTAATTTCTTCCTTAGCTTAAAATAATGTTCTAGGATACATTTGATCAGGTCTCAAGGATTTATCTATTTTAACGTGCTTAACACTTCCAGCAATTCCTCTTCTGTTAAATGGCCTCTCTCCCAGGTATCATAAATATGTCCCGAGTTCCCTAGCATCCATATCTTTCTACAGTAAACACAGACACTCCATTGCACTTAATTTCCTTGTGGGATATTTTTGGGGGTTTCCTAGTTCTTATCTATCTTAGCTACCTGATGCACCCTTCTTGCAGTTGTTGGTCAGGTCGGGGTGGAGGAGTTCCCCACGCTACGGGTACCATGTAATCCCATGCTACCTGCTCCATGGTTGGATAGTCGGCGACTAAACCTTCTCCCCCACCTGGTTTGCTAGGTGAGGTGGGGGGTGTGGACCCCTAGCAAGCTCGAAGGGCCGAATGGCCTACTCCATCAATCATTCAATCAATCAATCAATCAATCAATCAATCAATCAATCAATCAATCAATCAATCAATCAATCAATCAATCAATCACTCAATCACTCAATCACTCAATCAATCAATCAATCAATCAATCAATCAATCAATCAACCTTTATTGTCATCTTGCAAGCAACAGTTGTACAGTGCAAAATGAAAAGACGTTCCCCAGGGAATACCGGAGCATCGCACATGAAATTTAAAACATTTCACACATAATAACACTAAAAACAATCCAGTCCCTGATGGAACAGTATAAATAGTTAAAAGCAGGTAAAACAACAACGTTAAAATACAGTAAAACCAATCATAAAAATGTCCGGGGCAGCTGATTTGAGTGGCCAGTGCCAGTTATTAAAGTGGCCAGTGCCAGTTATTAAAGTGCCCGTGTCAAGCCACAGAATCAAGTGACTGTGAGTACAGAGTGACTGTTTAGCAGCCTCACAGCCTGTGGCAGGGAGCTGTTTAGCAGTCTTGTAGTCCGGGCTTTGATGCTGCGATATCTCTTGCCTGATGGCAGGAGATCCAGGTGTATGTGGAGGGGGTGCAGTTTGGCCTTAGCAATTCTTTGAGCTTTTTTCAGACAGCGGCTCTGGAACAGTTCTTGTACCGAGGGTAGGGAGACGCCAATGATCCTCTCTGCTCCCATCACTACCCTCTGCAGAGCCTTCCTGTCCGAGCAGTTGCAGGTGGAGTACCACATATTTATGCAGTACGTGAGTACAGACTCCACCGTACCCCTGTAGAAAGTCCTGAGGATGTTGGTGGGGAGTGAGGCCTGTTTTAGTTTCCTCAGGAAGTGCAGTCGCTGATGAGCCCGTTTGACGGTCCCAGTGGTGTTCCTGGACCAGGTGAGGCTGTCTGTAATTTGCACACCGAGGAACTTTATGCTCTCCACTCTTTCCACTGTGGTGCCACTGATGTTGAGGGGTGTATACTTTGGCTGCGCCCTCCTGAAGTCGACAACCATCTCCTTTGTTTTGTCGACATTTAATTCTAGATTATTTTTGCCGCACCAGTCCACTAGTTGTTTTACTTCCTCCCTGTACATTGATTTGTCATCTCCGCTGATGAGTCCCACCACTGTTGTGTCATCTGCGAATTTTATGACATTATTGTCCCTGAATCTGGCAGCACAGTCATGTGTGAGCAATGTGAACAACAGCGGGCTGAGCACACAGCCTTGAGGGGAGCCGCTGCTCAGCGTGATCGAGCCTGAAGTGTTCTTGCCAACACGGACTGACTGCGGTCTCTCTGTCAGAAAGTCCAAGATTCAGTGACACAGGGTGGTGTTGAGGCCCAGCAGGGTTAGTTTCTCCACAAGTCTCTGTGGGATGATGGTGTTAAACGCTGAGCTGAAGTCAATGTACAGGATTCTGGTGTATGTGTTTTTGTTTTCCAGATGCGTGAGTACTGTGTGCAGCGTGGTAGAGATGGCATCCTCTGTAGAACGGTTGGGGCGATAGGCAAACTGGAGGGGGTCTAACGATGAGGGGAGGCTGGCAGTAATGTGGGGTTTCACCAGGCGTTCAAATCACTTCATTATTATTAGGCTCAGGGCGACAGGGCGGTAGTCATTTAGGCAGGCAACAACTGGTTTCTTCGCTATGGGGATTATTGTGGAAGTTTTGAGGCATGTGGGGACAATGGCTTGACTAAGGGAGATGTTAAAGATGTCTGTTAGCACATCTACTAACTCCTCAGCACATTCTTTGAGCACACGTCCTGGGATGTTGTCGGGTCCGACTGCTTTCCATGGGTTGACCTTAGACAGGATTCTCCGTGTGTCCGTCGGGTCTATGGTCAGGACTGGCTGGTCGGTTTGTAAGCAGGGGCTGGCTCTCCCCTTGGGTGTGGTGTTAGCTGCATCAAAACGTGCAAATAAGTTGTTCAGTTCATCTGGGAGAGAAGTGTCCGTGTCAGTTACCTGCTGCCTTACCAGTTACCTGCTGCCTACTCCTGCACCTATTGTCTATTGACCAAAAACAAGACCTGTCAAAGGGCGGGTGAGCTTCTAGTGAGCCAACAGCCATCCACACTTCAGTAGAAGTTGCGATCACTGTCGTACGTAGCATTGTAAGGAATAATGATAAAGCACACACACCAAAATCCAATACTTCCAGCGGCGGAAGTCCGCAGGAACTGGAGGACAGAGATGTGTGGTGCGTCCGTCACCGTTTGCATTGGAAACTAGCACCTCCTCTGTGTCACTAATGTTTTCAACGATGATGAATGAATGAATGAAATTGTCTATGATCTGCATTTTTCTTCCTCTAACTTCTAGTGACTAGTTGGGGGGTCCATAGTACAATCCCATCAAAGTAGTCACCTTTCATATTTCTCAGTTGTACCTATATAGCCTCACTGGACGATCTTTCAGGCAGATCTTTCCTTAAGATTGCCATAATGTTCTTCCCTAATCAAAAATGCAACACATCACCCTAACACTAATCCCTATTCCGCTCTTGTAATGCTCAAAATTGATTCCATTTGTCCTCGATTTTTGAGTCCTGAACTCATGAGCTGGAAGGCAATACTTATTTCTGCTGCAATGATGTGTTTGGCCAGCACGGTGGTGCAGCAGTAGAGTTACTGCGCCACAGCACCAGAGACCCGGGTTCGATCCTGACTATAGGTGCTGTCTGCACATTCTCTCCATGACTGCATGGGTTGTCTCCGGGATGTCCGGTTTCCTCACACATTCCAAAGATGTACAGGTTTGCAGGTTAATTGACAATAGACAATAGACAATAGGTGCAGGAGTAGGCCATTCGGCCCTTCGATTCAGCACTGCCATTCACTGTGATCATGGCTGATGTTCCACAATCAGTACCCCGTTCTAGCCTTCTCCCCAAATCCCCTGACTCGGCTATCTTTAAGAGCTCTATCTAACTCTCTCTTAAAAGCATCCAGAGAATTGGCCTCCGCTGCCTTCTGAGGCAGCGCATTTTACAGATTCACAACTGTTGTGAAAAAGTTTATCCTCATCTCCATTCTAAATAGCCTACCCCTTATTCTTAATCTGGACTCCCCCAACCGGTTCTGGACTCTCCCAACATCGGGAACATGTTTCCTGCCTCTAGCGTGTCCAAACCCTTAATAACCTTATATGTTTCAAAAGAAAACCTCTCATCCTTCTAAATTCCAGAGTATACAAGCCCAGCCGCTCCATTCTACCAACGTATGACAGTCCTGCCATCCCGGGAATTAAACTCGTGAACCTACGCTGCATTCCCTCAATAGCAAGAATGCCCTTCCTCAAATTTGGAGACCAAAACTGCACACAATACTCCAGGTGCGGTCTTACTGGGGCCCTGTACAACTGCAGAAGGACCTCTTTGCTCATATTCTTAACTCCTCTTGTTATGAAGGCCAACATGCCATTAGCTGTCTTCACTGCCTGCTGTACCTGCATGCTTACTTTCAGTGACAGATGAACAAGGACCCCATGATCTTATTGCACTTGGCCTTCTACCAACTTGACACTTCAGATAATAATCTGCCTTCCTGTTTTTGCCACCAAAATGGAAGATCTCACATTTATTCACATTAAACTGCATCTGCCATGCATCTGCCCACTCACCCAACCTGTTCATGTCACCCTGCATCCTCATATCATCCTCCTCACAGTTCACAATGCACCCAGCTTTGTGTCATCTGCAAATTTGCTAATGTTACTTTTAATCCCTTCATTTAAATCATTAATATATATGTTAAATAGCTGCAGTCCCGGCACCGAGCCTTGCGGTACCCCATTATTCACTGCCATTCTGAAAGGGACCCGTTAATCCCTACTCTTTGTTCCCTGTCTGCCAACCAATTTTCTATCCATGTCAGTACCCTGCCCCCAATACTATGTGCTATAATTTTGTACACTAATCTCCTGTGTGGGACCTTATCAAATGCTTTCTGAAAGTCCAGGTAGACTAAATCCAATGGCTCTCCCTTGTCCATTTTCCTAGTTACAACTGAGGTAAAAATTGATACAGGGACAAGATGGAGTCACAGATGGAACAGCAGGACACCAGACGCCTGTGGCGGGGGCTATAGACTTTAACCAACTACCGGAGCAGCCTCCCCTCAACCGGAAGTGCCGGCACCTCCCTAGCTGATGAACCTGAACTCTTTTTACGCTCGTTTCGAGATGGGCAACATCACGCCAGGCTTGCCGGCTAACGACAACACCGCCAGCGTGCTGGCTAACAACGCTGGAGGGAGGTCCATCGCTGGGGATGTGCACATATTCTCGTTGTCCGAGCACGACGTGAGGAGGGCTCTGACATATGTGAACACGAGGAAAGCTGTAGGCCCAGATGGCATCTCGGGGCGAGTACGTAAGTCTTGTGCTATGCAGCTAGCTCTGGTGCTCACTACAATATCTCCCTGGCCAAGTCCGCGGTCCCTGCCTGCTTCAAAAGATCCATCATTTTACCTGTACCAAAAAATGCCTCCCCAGCTTGTCTGAATGACTACCATCCGGTGGCCCTCACCTCGGTTGTCATGAAATGCTTTGAGAGGCTGGTCAAGAAACACAAGAAACCCGCCACAATTCGCAGACCGTCCGAACAGATCCACGGATGATGCGATCTCCCAGATTCTGCACACCGCTCTCTCTCACCTTGACATCCTGAAGGGGGGCTATGTGAGGATGCTGTTCATAGACTTCAGTTCAGCCTTCAACATGATAGTCCCCACCAGACTTGCTGAGAAGCTGCTAGAATTGGGGCTCAACACCCCCCTGTGTGCCTGGGTCTTGGACTTTCTCACCGCCAGGCCCCAGGTAGTCAAGATGAGAGGAAATACATCGAAGTCCCTCACCCTGAGCACAGGATCCCCCCCAGGGTTGCAACCTGAGCCCCCTACTGTAATCCCTGTACACACATGACTGTGTGGCTAAGTTCAGCGCCAACCCCATAATCAAGTTTGCTGATGACACTGTGGTGGTGGGCCTGATCTCCGATAACGATGAGAAGGCCTACTGGGAGAAGCGCTGCATCCGCAGAGCCATCTCCATCATTAAGGACCCCTACCACCCATCCCACCACATCTTCTCCATTCTGCCATCTGGGAAGAGGTATAGGAGTATCGGCTGCAGAACCAGCAGGATGCTACACAGCTTCTTCCCACAAGCAATAAAAATGGTTAACGGACTGTGTCCCCTCCCCATACACATACACCCCCACATCTAACCTCTCCCAAATTTTGACAGCTAGACACCTGTCAAGGTAAAGTCACTGTACGGTTTGAATGTCTGTTTTTAGTTCAATTTTAGGTTTATTTTAGATATGATAATTTTAAAGTTGTATGTAATTATTCTGTTTTTTATTAATTGCACTGACAAAAACTGATGAGAAACTATTTTTTGTTTCTTCTGTGTATGTAAGTACTCGGTGAAATTACAATAAAGTTAATACTGAATACTGAGGAGGTGGCCGATCTGGCACGCTGGTGTCAGGACAACAGCCTCCTCTTGAATGTCAAAAAAACTAAGGAGCTGATTGTGGACTTTAGGAGGGCACAACATCCGAGGACGTACAGATCATTGAAGATGAATGGGGATACTGTGGATAGGGTGAGCTGTTTTAAATACCTGGGAGTCCACATCTCAGAGGATCTGACATGGCCATCACACGCTGCCACACTGGTGAGTGAGGCAAGGCAGCGCCTTTACCACCTCAGGCAATTGAGGAAATTCAGAGTGGCTCTGAGGATCCTCCAGTGCTTCTACTCAGCGGCTGTCGAAAGCATCTTGTCTGGAAACATCACAATTTGGTTTTAGAACTGCTCTGCCCAGGACAAGAAGGTTCTGCAGAGAGTATTGCATTCGGCCAAACGCACTATGAGCACTACACTCGCCTCCCCTGCAGGAACTATACATTAGAAGGAGCAAATCCAGAGCCAACAAGATCATGGGGGACCCCTTCCATCCCAGCAACAGACTGTTCCAGCTGCTACGGTCAGGCAAACGCCTCCGTTGCTATGCTGCTAGAACGGAGAGGATGAGAAGGAGTTTCTTCCCAGAGGCCATTGGACTGTAAACTATCTCACCAGGGATTAACTTACTGTACCAATTTACTGTTGTGTGGTGTATTTTTAAATTGCTGTTCCGTATGCGTATGTGACGAATAAACTTGACTTGACTCAAAAAATTCCAGAAGATTAGGCAAGCATGATTTCCCCTTCGTAAATCCATGCTGACTCAGACCGATCCTGTTACTGCTATCCAAATGTGCCACTATTTCATCTTTTATAACTGACTCCAGCATCTTCCCCCACCACCAATGTCAGGCTAACTGGTCTATAATTCCCTGTTTTCTCTCTCCCGCCTTTCTTAAAAAGTGGGATAACTTTAGCTACCCTCCAATCCACAGGAACGGATCCTGAATCTATAGAACATTGGAAAATGATCACCAATGCGTCCACGATTTCTACAGCCACTTCCTTAAGTAGCCTAGGTGCAGACCATCAGGTCCTGGGGATTTATCAGCCTTCTGTCCCATCAGGCTACCCAACACTCATCTGGCCACTAGCACATCAGGGAGATTGTTTGTGTCTTCCTTAGTGAAGACGGATCCAAAGTACCTGTTCATCTCATCTGCTATTTCCTTGTTCCCCATAATAAATTCACCTATTTCAGTCTTCAAGGGTCCAACTTTGGTCTTAACTAATTTTTTCCTCTTCACATACTTAAAGAAGCTTTTACTATCCTCCTTTATATTCTTGGCTAGCTTACCTTCGTACCTCATCATTTCTCCCCGTATTACCTTTTATCGTCTGTTGCTCTTTAAACGTTTCCCAATCCTTTGGCTTCCCACTCATCTTTGCTATGTGAGACTTCATCTCTTTTAGAAACATAGAAAATAGGTGCAGGAGTAGGCCATTCGGCCCTTCGAGCCTGCACTTTGTTTTTATACTGTCCCTGACTTCCCTTGTCAGCCACGGTCGCCTCTTACCCCCCCTGGATTCTAACTTCCTCTTTGGAATGAACTGATCCTGCACCTTCTGAATTATTCCCAGATATACCTGCCATTGTTGTTCCACTGTCATCCCTGCTAGGGTATGTTTTCAGTGAACTCTTGCCAGCTCCTCCCTCATGGCTCCATAGTCCCCTTTGTTCAATTGTAATACTGACACTTCCGATTTTCCCTTCTCCCTCTCAAATTGTAGATTAAAACTTATCATATTATGGTCACTGCCTCCTAATGGCTCCTTTACCTCGAGTTCCCTTATCAAATCAGGCTCATTACACAACACTAAATCCAGAATTGCATTCTCCCTGATAGGTTCCAGTACAAGCTGTTCTAAGAATCCATCGCAAGGACCTGAATTTCATTCCTCATCAACAGAGCTACCCCACCCCCTCTGTCCACCTGTCTGTCTTTTCGATAGGACATATATCCTTGAATATTCAGTTCCCAGTCCTCTTGCAGCCATGTTTCTGAAATTCCCACAATATCAAACTTGCCAATTTCTAACTGAGCCTTAAGCTCATCCACTTTATTTCTTATACGTGCATTCATATACAACATTTTAACTGGTATTCACCTCCCCTCTCACTCCGGTCACTATTGGCCCTGACCTTACTCTCTTATCCCTTCTCGAACTTTCCTTCCCATTAACTCGGGAGTCTTTTGTAACTTTTCCTGTACTCACTTCCCCATTAACTCCATCTATATGCTCCCAATTTGTCAACCCCTCCCCCCCACTGGCTTCTGTAAATTGCAATATTATCCCTAGTGTGCAGGATAGTGCTCGTGTATGGGGTGATTGCTGGTCAGCGAGGACTCGGTGGGTCAAAGGGCCTGTTTCTGCTCTGTATCTCTAAACTAAATTAAACTGATTCAGTTAATGAGGTAGATCATTCACGTGGGTGCCTGTGTATTTCACAGACTTACCTACATTTATTTGTGGAAATCCAATATAAAATTATTTTAGTGTGTGTGTTATATTGTTTTCATGTATTAAAAATGCCCATTTTTTTTGGATGTTTATGAATGTCAAAATGATTCGACTAGACGTCAAAGCCATTCTGAGTGCAGATCCCACTGATACTGGGAGTTTCTCTCCACTGAAATGAACATTGCTGGGGTCCAGGGTCAAATGGAAGACTGCACCTCGGACCTTCCTGAATGCCCTGATGTGTCAGAGATTTTTCTCTGCCTTTTTGCATTTTTTTCATGATTAAGGATCTTGAATATTTTTCTCCGTAGCCTTGGGCAATAAAGTTTGATAAAAGGTTCTGTATTCGTCCGTAAGTAAACCCACGAGAGATCAATTACTAGAGCCATAATTATCACTAATAAAAAGGAACATCAAGTATGCAGTGCTCTTTTCCAATTAGTGCAGCATTATAATTTTTTAGCTCATATCAACATCAAGCACTCCAAAATTCAGAAGAAAGCTGCAATGTTTCTCACAATGTTCATTAATCTTATCCTGAGAAGATTGTTATCAACAGTTCCATTGTGACATTTCAAAAATTATTGATAATTTCTGTGAAGGAGAGCCAATTAGAATCGCATTGCTGATGATATTTTTTGCGGTAGATTCAATATCATTGGATTCAGATTGACCAAAGTCATTGCACTTCAGGATGCAGTTATCATTGAGAAAAGACATCTCCACTGATCTCATCTTAATTCAACCTGTGTTTTCTAATCTACTCCCCGTTTGATTCAAGGAACAGCTGTATCTGCTTCACAAATCTGAGAGCAAATGTTTGAAATATATTCAGGATTTACGTAAAGATGCTTCGTGTTCCCTGACATTATGTGGGAGGTTAAAAAAAGCTTGTTAACCACAGTTCCAAATCATGAATTTTAATCTTCACTTTGGGAAAATCGCTTGACTTTGACTCTTTTTCTTCCAATTCTCTCCCACCTCCATAATTTGTGTTAATGTCAATAGAGGTGGAATGAACTGCCGTGCAGCTGTCAACGATGACATTATGTTAGATACTGTACTAATCCTCAAGAGTGGAGTTAACTGTCACATGACCTCCACTAAGCACCCAATTTGGCATTCCATTCAAAGTCTCAATCCAGTGAACAATATTTTTTAATTTAATACATTTTATTGAGCCATCAAAAAATGGGTACAGATTATATTGCCATATCCAAGCTCTTTTTTTTTCCAAATGTACATATCAAAACAGAACATTTGAGTATTTTACAAACAATATGGACAGGCATGTTTAAAAAAACAACATTAAAAAAATAAAATAAAAGACAAAAAAAAAAAAAAAAAAAAATATTGAAGGTGGGGGAAGAAGTAAATAATAAAATTAAAATGAATAAATACATAAGTAAAGTGACGAAGGTGACTGCAGTACATAGGGAGCAGTTCAGTGTAATAATTCTTTGTGAAGACTCTTGTTTCTAAAGCTAAATCTCTTGTCTTCTATCCCTTGCTCATAATTTCATTAAAATGAATGGTTTAGAATGGAAGGTACACAAAATTGCTGGAGAAACTCAGCGGGTGCAGCAGCATCTATGGAGCGAAGGAAATAGGCGACGTTTCGGGCCGAAACCCTTCTTCAGACTCTTTTTTCAGTGCGTTCAGAGGGGGAAAGATTAGAGTGAGACAGGGGAGTGGAGAAGTTGAGGCGGTTGACGTCGCGGCGGCAGTTCTGGATAAAGAGTTCCAGAGCCGGGACTTTATGAGAGGGGTTCCACGAGGAGGGGGTGCGTTGGAGACGGGAAAAGGGGTCATCATTGGGGGGCGAGGACTCCTTCCCATGGAAGTGCGCTGTGAGGCGGAGACGACGGTAGAAGCGCTCCAAGTCATGGTGGGCGCGGAACTCATTGAGATGGGGACGGAGGGGGACAAAGGTAAGACCTCTGCTGAGGACAGACCATTGGGTGGGGGAGAGGGGGAGGTCGGGGGGGGGATGGTGAACACCCAGCAGGGGTGGGGGTTGGGGCCAGAGGAAGGCAGGTGGGTGGACTGGGGACGGGGCGATGTGTGGGGGGGGGGGGGGGTTGTGGGTGTTGGAGGAGTGGTGGGTGGTCAGGGGGTGAGGGGGAGAGAGGGCTGTAATGTGGGTGGGGAAGAGCGGGGGTGACATGGTTGGGGGGGGATGGGGGATGGTCAGTGGAGCAGCCACTGAGGTTGGCAAGGCTGGGCAGACGGGCGCTAGGACCCAGTGGAGTTAAGTCCAGGAGAGGGGGAGTAAGCAGCGTGGAGGCTCCAGGCCCAGTGAAGAGTCCAGGCTCCAGGTAAGGCGACGGCTGTGGGTTGCAGGAGGGGGGTGGAATGGCGCGGGTCACCGGACCCGATGGTCGGAGTCCAGTGGCGCGGGTCACCAGACCCGATGGTCGTAGTCCAGTGGTGGTTGAGTCGCGGTCCGCGGGCGATGCGTGGGTGGTCCCGGTGGGCGGAAGGTCGGCGGGTCGGCGGCGAGATGAATCGGGTGCGTTGCGGCGGCCATGTTGGGGGGGCCCCGGTTCGGCGGCGATGCCGGGTAGGTCGGGTCCGGCGGCGATGTCGGAAGAATCGGCGAGGGGGAGAAAGTCCGAGTTACCGTAGAAGCTGCGAGGCTAGGCGCCATCGGTCGGCAGGTGAGGGTCGGTGGCGGCATCGATGTGGAGGTCGGTGAAGGTGGCGTCCCGGTGAGTATGGAAGTCGCTCCTAGTGGCCAAGATGGCGTCGCGGGACTCGGGCAGGCGATGCGGGCCAGAGTTGGGGCCCGGAGTCTGCGGGCGGTCGAGTCGCGGAGTGTAGGCGTCGGGAGCGGCCTGGAGTCGGGATAATTTAAGGTCCTTAGTGGAATTAAGGTAGGCCAGGAATTTTTTATTAAAGAGGTGGCTCTTCCGGCGGATGAAATACAGCTGGGGTCCGTTGCAGGTCTGGGTTAGTGAGGCCTGAAGTACAGGGAGTGTCGATGTGAGGTCCTGTTGGTGCCGGCGCATCGCGACCAGGGTGAATCTCAGTGCCCGGTTGGAGAATTGCTGGGTATGCCGGTGGATGGCCAGTCGGTACCGATGGTCCGGTTGTGGTCCGAACTGGGAGGTAGGGAACTGGAGCTGGAAGCCATGGGGTATGAGATGGAGGCGCAGGCAGGCCCCGAGGAAGCAAATGTGGCTGTGGTATCGAGTCTGGGTAAGGGTATGGTCGTACAGTTGGAGGGCAGGGGGGATCACAGAGGGTGTGCAGTTAGAGAGGAGGTTGTGAAACTGTCTCCGGAGAGAGGAGGAGAACTTCTTCAAAGTAGGCATACCTTGAAGAGGTATCGCAGTGGAGTAGACAAAGTGTTCAAAAAGGAACTGCAGATGCTGGAATATCAAATGGAGATAGGTTTAGAATGGAGATAGGTTTGTGTTATGTGTCAATATTCTTCTGTGCAAGAAATTACATAAATGGTTGCCAGATTTTATTAAATTGGTTGACTATCCTTTAGAACATATCTTATTCTTTTTAAATGTAATGTACTTGTCAAGTCATGAAGCCACGTTCTGGAATTGGGAGCTATTGTTTTTTTCCATGACATGAACAGTAATTTATTTGCCGTAATGAGACAGTAGGAGAGGAATTGTTGTTGAGCAGATGTGAGTTGCGTTGATGTTTCAGACACCCCAAAGATGATTAATAAGGGCTCTGTGTTTAATGGGATATTAAGAACAACAAAAATTCAAAGATTTTGTGCAATCACAAAGAAAGCCTGCCAACACCTCTACTCCCTCAGAAGTTTACAGAGATTTGGCATGTTGCTGAATACACTATTGATGGAGGGCATCATGACTAGTTGTATCATGGCTTGGCTCATTCAGAACTTTGAATGATCAAGAATGAAAGTGACTGCAGAAAATGGTAATCATTGCCCGGTCCATCACAGGCACTGATCTCACCGATATCTACAAATAGGGTTGCATGAAGAAGTTACCTAATATCATCAAAGACCCACACCGTGCAGACCATGCACTCGTCTTACTCCTACCACCAGGAAGAAGTTGCAGGAGCCTGAAACTCGTTATTTTCAGGTTCAAGGACAGCTTCTTCCCATTAACCATCATGTTCTTTAACCACCCTGCAGCACAATCCTACCTCAGCATCAAACCACAACTGTGGTTCAACTAAGTATATTGGTCTGTGCACTACCATGGACCTGTTTTCTTAAAGTAACTGATAATTTATTATATATTTATTTTTGTTATTATTAAACGCCTGTTGAAGCTGCAGCAAGCAAGAATTTCATTGCTGCAATTCATATCTGGCGCATGTGAAAAATAGAAAGATTAAATGAGAACTTACCATTTGAAGTTTGATCTTTATTTTATAAGAAGTTGAAGTGAGGGAATACGTGAGGAGCCCGCCAGCCCGCATGCACGTCAATCTTCAGAGCAGCTGTATGAAACCACAGACTAGTTGATGAACTTAAGCTATAGAAAGATTAACGACCTTAGAACTACCGAATGATCTTTATGAGAAGTAGGGTTGGAAGTGGAGGGCACGTATTCCCTCACTTCAACTTCTCATAAAATAAAGATCAAACTTCAAACGGTAAGTTCTCGTTTAATCTTTCTATTTTATTTCGAAGTCACGTGAGTGACTATGTGAAGTCTTCAAAGCTCTGTGGTTTCATGCAGTAATCTAATCTGTGTGCGAAACACTTAAACAGATAAACCATTAATGGTAGAAAAACATGGGTTATTAATACCATGATGCTAACTTGCATACATGGCCATTGTTCTTAACCGGACCATAGTCCCAATTGACTTTGAGTTGGACAATAACTCATGCAACACTCTGCAGAGATCTATCTGCAAATATCCAGACATATTCAACCAAATTTTATAATCTATTAACATGCACTATGTTAATCTATAGATACAGAATAAATTGGAATAAAAATGAAATTATGTCGATAAAACCAAAAGACTCAACACATCTCTTAAAATTCCCCTTTAAAATAGCCACAGAAAAATTTAAATATTTGGGAATTGAAATTACTAGAAATTATCATGCTATGTTTAATGCCAATTATAGTCCCTTACTTAAGAAACTAAATACTTTAATCAAATTCTGGAAAACGCTCCCGATGTCTTTAATAGGTCGAATAAATAGGTCGAGATGAGGGGGCGCCATCTTGGGGCACGGCTGCCTAGCCAGCAGCTGTCCGTCTTTTTCACTCTTTTCCTTAATTTTTAGTGAGTTTTGTGTTTTGTTTTTAGGAGGTCTAGACTTTTTTATGTGGGGGAGGGGGGGGGGGGGAGGGGGAAACTACTTTCTAGGTCCCTACCTGGTCGGAGAGGCAGCTTTTCTCCGGGCTGCACCGTCGACCCGTCCTCGCAGCCTACCAGCGGGCTTGGAGCAGCGTTTTCCTGTGGGACCGTCAAGCACCTTCGGCTTCGGTGGCGGCACAGCGCTGGAGCTCTACCGCGGGGCGGAGCAGGCAATGCCTTGCCTGGGTCGCCGCGCTGGAGCTGAGACCGCCGAGAATAACATTGCGGAGCTGCGGGTCTGTGGAGCAGACAGCTGCGGGTGGCGGCGCTGTCTTTAACATCAGGTGCCTGGGATCTCTCGATGAGATTGCCAGTGGTGGAGCTCCAACCGTCGCGGCCTTGTCGGTTTCAGAAGCTGCGGTCTCTGGTAAGGAAGCGGCCATTCCAGGTGTCCCAAGCCGCTGTGAGAACTCTCCCGACGCCGGAGCAACAGCACCCGGCGAGAACAGTCTGGAACATCGGGCCTCCGTAGAAGCAACAGTGAAGGCCTCAATAGGCCCGACTGTGGGTGAACTGGGGTTGGGGACTGGACATTGTGCCTTCCCTCATAATGGAAACCATTGTGGGGGGATGTTTTTATGTTAAAGATTCTTATTGTTCCGTTTCCAAGATGGCTGCCGGAAGGGAGAGTGAACGCTGGCGCGATTAGCTGCCGCTGCTCTCTCTTTGAATTGTGTATTGTTGATGTCTTTACTATTTATTTTTTTATTTTTTTGTTGTTATTTTTTGGTTTTGTTTCATTCCGCTTACATGTTTTGTAATCTGTTTACTAAATTTTGTAAGGTGTCCTTGAGAGTCCTTGAAAGGCGCCCATAAGTATAATGTATTATTATTATTATTATTATTATTATTATTATTATTATTATTATTATTATTATTATTATTATTATTATTATTATTATTATTTGCTATAAAAATGATCTTTCTACCACAAATCCTATATCTATTTCAATCAATCCCTATATACCTTCCAAAAAAGTTTTTCAAAAAACTGGACTCGGACATTATAAATGTTATATGGGACTATAAATCCCACAGAATACAAAGAACACATCTGAGCAAACCCAAAGAGCTGGGTGGTCTAGCACTCCCTAACTTTATGTACTATAATTGGGCAGTAAATATTAAAAATATGATTCACCTGCTGGACAACTCTGCCCAGCAGGTGGACTGGATTGTAATGGAGAGAGAGGACTGCTCTCCGTGCAATATAGGAGCGACTCTCCTCTCACCAATGAATCTGAATAACAAAAATTACAATAAAAATCCAATTATACATAGCACAATTAGAACTTGGAAACAAATAAAACAGAATCTAAAATTAAGAAATCTATCTCTTTTATCGGCAATAGTCAATAATCCGTCGTTTAAACCCTCTACTATGGATAAATCATTTACACAATGGGAAAGAATAGGAATCAAAACGCTCGGAGACGTATGAATTTGGAAAATTACTATCATTTCAACAATTACAACTGAAATATAATTTGAGAAATAATCAATATTTTAAATATCTTCAAATGTGTGACTATCTGAAAAAATACACAAAAGACTATCATAACATGCCTCCAGACTTACTGGATGAAGCAATGAAGACAAAGGCCAAATCAGCAAACCTAATATCATACTTATATAACACTATTTTAAATATAGAAATACCTACAACTGACAGTATTAGAAGAGACTGGGAACAAGAACTAGCTATAAAAATTTCAAAAGAGAGCTGGGATAAACACTTACTATATGTGCATAAATGCTCGATCAACGTAAGACACACTCTAATTCAATTCAAAACATTACATAGATTATAAATAAACTTTTCCCTAACGTCTCACCCATTTGTGATAAATGTCAGTCTCAAGAAGCTACCATAGCGCACTCTTTATTTTTTTGTATAAAAATCCAAACATTCTGGAACGAAATATTTGAAATTTTCTCAAAACTATTTAAAATAAAACTGATACCAAAAGCAGAATGGATTATCTTTGGAATAATGGAAGGTAGCCCTGAACTAAACGTGTTTCAAAATAATTTATTTAATTACGGGCTAATAACGGGAAAAAAGCTTATACTCAAATTCTGGAAAATGCTCCTATACCAACAATAAAAATGTGGATTTCAAACATGCTCGAAACATTACACCTGGAAGATATGAAACTCCTCCTCGCAGGTAAAGCAGACCACTTCCAAAAGATGTGGTCTGCATTTATGGACTTACTACAAGCATAAGGTGCAACAGTAATTTAAAAAATAAATTGTGCCAGGAGGGGTGAAAAATATGGTTGGTATATCCCTTTGTGCGGAGTTTTTTATAATAGAGCGATTGTTTCTTTTTCTTTCTTTCTTTTCTAGGGTCTATTTCTTAACTTTCTTCTCTAACTCTTTCTAATGGGCTTTCTTTTCCCAACACTTTCCTGCACTATCACGACTCTTTCTCACTTTCCTTACTTCTTTTATTTCTATCTTTCTTAAAGCTCAAAAAATGAAGGGGTACAACAAATGTAATAAGATATATGTGGTGTGTATTACTGTAACTTATTGTACTTCTAATATAAAAAAATTAAAAAATTAAAAAAACAAACAAAAAACCCCAAAAACATGCACTATGTAAGCCACTTGCTGTATGATGAAAGGGATCTGTCCATTCTATTGGCTGCTAATGAGCCATCAGCAATATCTTGAGGCTAATTTCCTGAAAAGGATTATTAAAGGAATAATCAATCACGTTATTGAATAACAATAAAGAACTATCTTTCATCTCATAGGTACTAGCAAGCTCAGTGCATTTGTATACCTAATGAAACCCCCAATTTCTGCTCTGGTGGGTAACTTCAAACGTACGCAATCATGCCCATTTTGCTTATGAGATCATTCCCATAACAAGCTACCCTAATGTCGGTTATGACCCAGAGACCGAGCCAGAGATTGAGTAAAGACTTTGTTCTTAGTGCTGGGATCAGTTGCTGAAAGCATAATCATCTTAAAAATACTGCTCCCATTCGGAATACAGTAGAAAAAATATTTGCATAATAATTTACTGATACACATCGCACACTACTATGAGTGTACGCTTAGAGTGGTCATATAAACGACACCCTGCATAACGTTATTAAACAGCTGGTGAATAACCAATCATTTATTGTCCCACTTATGGTACTATAGAGAATGACAAAGCAGCACAAGCAGTGTCAAGTGTGCTATCACATAAAAGCATTTCTCGGCTCAAATTGAAAGCCACACAAACCTGTTACTTCCGTTTAAAAGTAACTCACATATTTTGTTCACAAACTTTCCATACAATCGTGCAGAGCTAGCTGCCCGAGAAGACAGGCTGCCTTACCATGGCCTGAATGAATAGGCAAAATTGGCACTATTAATTTTCATGTTGCCTCATACTTAATATCGCAAGAGGTATCTACTGATAACCCTTAAGTTTTATCAGCTGCAAATTTTGCATATAATCTAAACCTTGATGACACAATGCCCTTAGCATAGATCTGAGTAGGGCAGCAATAGCTTCCACCACACCAGATAATCGGTGCCTCATGTGTATAGATATGGCAAAGTATGTATCTTGAAGATCGATTCTCTGAATCAGTTAAATTGCTGAAAGCCAATCATCCATCTTAAACTGGGTATCTAAACACATGATCAGATTAGCCAAATCCTAACCTGATTCGGCATGCTCCATGTTTCTGTAATCTTGAGAAGTATCAGAAATATACCCCTCTTGTTCTTGGGCAGATCACTCATCCTCCGTGAGATGTCATTGATTCCACTTGGATACTGATCTCCGACACTCCCCTCGACATGGTGGGGGAAATACTGCAACCCTGAACCAGGAGTTGCCACAGGCGTATGTCTCGAACTGCCTGTGTATGCCTCCGTAACACAGAGCATATTTTGTGCCATCACCTCCGACACTCTCTTTATCCGAGTGGGAGGAATATTGCAACCCTGAACCAGGTATTGCTTACAGGCGTATGACTCTAACTGCCTGTGCATGCCTCTGTAACATGGAGCATATTTTGTGCACCATCTCCGATACTCTTCCGAGTGGGAGAAATATTGCAACCCTGAACCAGGAGTTGCTACAGGCATATGACTTGAACTGCCTGTGCATGCCTCCGTAACACGGTGCTTTTTTTTTTTTACACTATCTCCAACACTCCTTCATTCAAGTGGGAGGAATATTGCAACCCTGAACCAGGCATTGCCACAGGCGTATCTCGAACTGCATGTACATGCTTCCGTAACACCATCTGATTCATCAGATGTTCCAATTGAGACAAACGGTCAATCACATCTGCTATAGATGTGGGGACAGAATCCCCTTGACCCAAATCGTCCGACAGGACTTGTCTCACAGACTTGGCTTTGACTTTGCCCCGACTCAGGGTAGCCAAGCTGCTCCCTCTAGGAGCCGAATCGGGACCAGCTGTGCAGATCGGCGCTGCCAGCGATTCCGAAGTGGCCGTTGGCTTTCCGCACTGTGCTGTCGGTATAACACATCATTATTTATTGTACTTACCAGAGAGGTTGCACCTGCGAGTTACACTGAGTCCTTGCTCCCTTCTGGAGCCTCAAAGGAGTATTTTAGGGAGGAAATAGAGTGCAACCCTGCACCAGGTGTTTGCTTCCTCAGGCCTCTGGCCCCCATATGACCTGGATGAGCCGGTATTATAATCAGAGTCACCTCTTTCCGATACTCCCCTGGACAGAGTAGGAGAAATACTGCAACCCTGCCAGGTGTTGTCACAGGCAAATAGCTGGAACCATCTGTGATGCCTCCGGTGCACAGAACATAGTTTGTTAATATGATTAAACAGAAGCATAGCCCCATTAGATCAAAGATTCGACTGCTTTATCGATACCCACATGGTTGGAGTCTCTTATGAACGAATCTCCATCTGTCCCCTCTACTGAGCGGAAATTATCATGTTGCCACCCTGAACCAGGTGTAGCTCCACAGGTGTCTGATAGACACAGCTCAAATAGGCTTTCTAAGCCAGGAGCTCTGGACTGCAATGGCAAGTTAAATTTCACTACACCATTTGGTGTAAGTGATAAAAAATGTCATTTATATTTAATTTAATTCACTTTCAATTTAAAACTTTATTGGCATGATAAGATACATCTTTATATTGCCAAAGTATGAAACATGACCTTTGAATGCTATCTGCTATTATAGTCACAAACGTGACCGAGCAGCAACCTCTATTAAAAATCTGGCAACTCTATTTATAGCCGCCATAAAAATAATGCATACATTGTACGCTGCTCCAGCGTAAGCTGCCGACTTCAGCAGGCAGCCTCTATGATTAAAAATGCTTGGTGCTACGGCAGCTGACCTACCCGGCGGATCAGTCTGAAGAAGGGTTTCGGCCCGAAACATTGCCTATTTCTTTCGCTCCATAGATGCTGCTGCACCCGCTGAGTTTCTCCAGCATTTTTGTGTACCACCAGCTATTTTTAACTCACCGGCTGCTGCTATTTTAAGCAGCGATCGCTGACCTGGCTGTGCCGGCAGCTGCATATCATATCCTAGCTCCTATGGAGCCCCACGGCGGCCTTCAAATCTGGCCGCCTGCTCCCGTTCGGAGCTCCAACAGCAGCAGCCGCACAGGCTGCGCCCGTCAGCTACTCCGGGCCTGCCGTACCTGCTGAAGAATAAAATTAACTTACCTGCCAGAGCAGTTTCGAAATGCTCCGACTCGCGCACCATGCGCCGATGTATTGACGCGCATGCGGTCTGGCGGGCTCTTCACGTAGTCACTCACGTGACTTCGAAATAAAATAAACACTCTAGAGTCTTATTAAAAGGAGGGAATAAACACTGAATAAACAAATGAAATGCAATGAGGCCTCTATTTGAAGTTAGCTGAAAACAAATTATAAAAATGACTGCAATCTTGGTGAAGTATGTTACATAAATACTGGTAAATTAATCATTAAAACATTAAAATATGCTAATTTAACAGAAGAGGCTTTTCAGCTTAGAGGAGGTTTTCTAGATTCTATTCATGTACAAATAGCTTTATTTTTAATTTAAGGCACCACATCTCCAATTAGGAAATTAAAATATTCATTAACTCATTTTTGTTTTGATTCCTGCAAATTTTCAGAATTTTGTAGGATTTAATGCATCACAAAGTATTATGATTCCAAGTTGTGAGTAATACAAAGTCGGGGAAAAAACCCATTTTGTAATGTGAAGAGGAGCAAAGTTACAGTATATATTTCAGTGAGGAAAATAGAAAAGGGCAGTGTTTGTTAAACATGAGTCTGGAAAATATTGGTAGGCAGGCTTAGTCGCCTCTATACACAAATCACAGGGTATAAACTTGCATGATACAACATTCTACATTGTGGAAACATTGTGGTCAAGTTACCTTATAATATGGTATAATTGGAGTAAAAGAGTAAAGAAGTTCACAATTATATAGGGAATTTGACAACATTTCACTATTTTCCAATTTTCAACATGTTGAAAAATTTGCGGCGTCCATGCTGAGGCCGCGACTAGTTCCCAGAATGCGGGAACCCCTCCCGACCATGAAGGAGACTCATCATAGACCACCAGCGAACATGTGGCGACCATGTGGCGATCATGAGGCGAGCGCAGAGTCTCCTGCACTCGCATAAAAAGTCACCGAAATGGGACAGGCCCTTTTGGCAAATGTTCAGTTATTGAATATATTCAAGATATTCAAACTCTGAGAATGTCCGTAACGAGTCCGTAGGAGGCCGTAGGAGTCCATAGATATATCGTAGCGGCTCGTTATGCCAGCCGTAGGTTGTCGGGGCATCAGGTAAGTCGGGACATTTTTTCAGCCTGATGAAAAATGTCCACGAGTAAAAAAATAGCCCGAGTACCTCCTACGGACTTGTTACGGACATTCTCCGAGTTTGAATCAAGGGGAAAATTTGGGAGCATTCATGACTAACTCGGGAAAGTGGGACAGGCCTTTTAGTCAGAGGAATGTTTTAAGTGTGGGTTCATCTAAAATTGAAAAAGAAAGGTAGAGGAAAAGAACAAGGATGAATGGTGCTTTAATTGTCATGTGTGCAAACACACAGTGAGATTCTTTTTGAACAAATAGTCCAGTAAAATATGCCATACCTAAACACATTCCCCATTAGCAAATTGTACAGAAATAGTCTACTAAGACCGCATGCAAGCGCATGCGAAGTAGATTGCTATGAGCAGTGCCCGATCCAGGCAAGCCCCAGGCTGCTGTGGGCCTCCAGCCATTGCCTTCCTGAGACATGTGGATCGACCAGCGAACGAACGTTCCTCTGCTCGCCCTTCTACCTTTGTGCCCCAGCGGTGCCACCCACAATCAACCTTGCGGGCGCGATAGGCCAGACCCTGGTTCTTTCTCCTGCCAGGCTTGCTCCTCACCCCTTGCATCCGTCATTGTCACTGGCACCATCCTCCCAGTCTCTAATCTTCAGGAGATGAGCAGAGGCCGACTCAGCAGGCTCCCCCTTCCAGGCTGTGGTCGGACAGTTTCTACGAGTTGGGGCAGCTCGGCGGCTTCCCTCTGCAGGCCTCAGTCCGCCATGACCTGCATTCAGCCGTGGGAATCCGGCTCAGCCGGGTCTCTAAACATCAATTTACAGGTGGAATGACTTGTAAACTACTTAATATGAAAGTACATTTTAAGGAATTACGAGATCAGAAGATAAATGACCCTTGTAAATCACTGTAAAAGCATTAGAAGAGCAAAAGAGTCTTAAAGCATGGGCGTTTTCTGCAGATGATAGTTCATGAATGTTTAAAACAACTAAGGTAAACACAGTTGCACTTTACATTCATGCAAATGGAACTCGTGCAGGGGCACACACACACAAGATGGATTGCAAATTAATTAAGTGAAACATAAGGTGAACTATAGGAAATCTAATAGTAGCACGAAATAAAAGATGGCAATTAGAGTGATAGAGAACAATAAATTTGACGATGCAGCACATGCTTTTTCATGCATTATACAATGGATTTGAGGTGCAAAGTCAACTGTGAAATACGATTGCCGCTTCATTGTGCACAATGCAAAATTCATTTATGGCTTTTCCTGCATGTGAGATATTTATGCATGGACACCATTGCATGCAAAGCAGTAACATTATTCAGGATGCAACACATGTGATTGACATTGCTGCTGTAATCCTGGAAGGTGAGTGCACACTGATGGAACTCCCAAGGCCTCAACTACAAAAGCAGGCCTTGGTGAGAGAACACAAGACAGCTTGAGTGTAATTTAAAAGATCTATCTTTACTTTACGTCACTGTCATGGGCCTGTCCCACTTAGGCAATTTTTGTCAGCGGACTGCCGTCGACTATGAAGTTGCCAGCATTCGCCTGAAAAACCGGGAACTGGAATGGCGACTGTCAGAGTGGAACACACACACACAAACAAACACATCACAAAGGCGGGGGCCAGGGCAAGCAGGGAAGCGCTGTCTGAAATTCACACGGTACAAACCAAGGTGACCCAGACACATACTGCAATGAACAGGAAGGTTGGCACTGTAATTAGACTGTAAAAAATACAGCTAGCACAGTGTACGGTAAGTCCTTTACAAGAGTGGGGGGGGGGGGGGGGTTAGAAGGAGGGAGAAGGGGGAGAAGGGGTGGAGACAACATTTAAGAAGCCAGATAACTTTTAATAAGCCAGAGATACACAGGTGTGAAGTTCGGCAGACATTTAACATTACCGGCCGGTTATCCTTGGTTCTGAAAACTCCTGCTTACGTGTTTTCCCCCAATGAGCCAATGAAGATGACCGGTTAGCAAAGGCAATTAACTGAAACTACCTACGACTACCTCGACTACCCATAGCTACATGGCGACCCCACTACAACTGCACCTACGACTACAGGATTATCGATTTTCTCCAAGGCGACCAATTTTCAACATGTTGAAAAATTTGCGGCGGCCATACGCAGGCTGCGACTAGTTCCCAGAATGCGGGAACTCCACGCGACCATGAAGGAGACTCACCAGAGACCATCAGCGAACATGTGGCGACCATGTGGTGAACATGTGGTGAGCGCAGAGTCTCCTGCACTCACCTAAAAAGTCGTCTAAGTGGGACAGGTCCATCAGGGTGTCCAGTATTGCATTCACTCTCTCTCTATCACTTCATCCAATGCCAACAATGGACCATTGTTAGCTCTTTGGCTATTGGTGTGCTGGTCTGGTTTATTCTGTACCTTTTCATACCTGCAGTTTCCCTCTCCCCTAACTCTCATTCTGAAGAAGGGTTTCAATACAAAATGTCACCTATTCCTTTTCTACGGTGATGCTGCCTGATCTGATGAGTTACTTCAGCATTTCGGTGAAAACCAGCATTTGCAGTTTCTTCTTACAGAGTCCAGTATTGAAGCGTGTCAGAGATTTTTACCAATAGGCTGGGTGTCCCCATATTCAAAATCAGGTCTTTAACAGAGGAATAGGCCATGTGAATACAAACAAAGGGGACTGCCATTAATCATCCATTAAGTATGCCTGCTTAGATTTGTAATCCTCCACACCTGTGTTGCAACCTGTTTAAGACCCAGACTTAGCTTGACAGTTCCCACTCAGGACCATTGCCTCAAGACTTTCTGCTACATTAAGGGGATGACACAGCTAAACTTGCACTTCTGTAGCACTTATAATTGTGTGCACCCACTGAGCACACAATTACAAGTGCTAGAAGTCTAGGATTTATAATCTTTCCAAGTACAACTCCTTGCACTGTTAACTTTCACAAGTTCACAAGTTATAGGAGTAGAATTAAGCCATTTGGACCATCGAGTCTACTCTGCCATTCAATGATTGCTAATCACTGCCTCCTAATCCCCTTTTCCTACCTTCAAGAATTTCTTAGACACACTTGGCTATTGACACAACCTCAGAACTTCTCTGGGTTAGATTTTAAACATGCCACTTGGGTGTACTACTGGCTTTGCAAATCTGTTTCCATTGTGGAAAACACAGTTTTATTTCAATTCAGTTCAATGGAAATAAGGAACAGATGGTGGTTGTAATGGGCAGATGATTCATAAAGCATAAGAAACTAGGAAAGGTTCGCAGGTAGATCTGTTTTAGCAATATTTTCAGTGTGCCACCTTATGCCCAGCATAAAAAGACAAAGCATGTCAGGAAGCCAAACCGTTATGGCTGTGTCTGATTTTTGAAAGAGCTAACTATTTAATCGCACACCACTGGTGTCAAATCTAAGAACTTTATTATTCAAATGCACTTTGAAAATTTATGATTGTGTTTGTTTCCATTACCCATTTAGGTAATCTGTACATTAATTTACTTATTTATTAAATTATGAGTCTTCAACATTTTGATCCTGTCTATTGAATCCTTTCTTAATTTTCCACGCACAAAGAATCACTGATCACTCGATGTAACTGATGTTTTTAAAGCCTAGTAAATCTCCTCTGCATCCTAAGTCACAGAGGTACATTATGAATCATCTGCCCATTACAACCACCATCTGTTCCTTGTTTCCATTGAACTGAATTGAAATAAAAATCTGTGATTTCCACAATGGTAGCAGATTTGCAAAGCCAGTAGTACACCCAAGTGGCATGTTTAAAATCTAACCTGAAGTCATGTCAATAACCGGGTGTGTTTAATTGTCATATATATTATGTCATATATAGTTGAATATCCTATATCTTCTATCTATATATTACTAAAAGTCTGTTCTTGACCGGTTTTGGCCATCTATGCTGCGATTTCCGAGAGAACGACGCCACCTACGGCCGTCATTTTTGGCCACCTTGCTCAGAGCCCCCCTCAGCCGCATGTGTGCCGAGGATTTTTTCCCGTCGATTAAAAATGACAGAGATATTAATGTTTTTACAAAATTCCCCATTCTCTCTGCTGCCCCCGCTGGCAGCAGGGGGGACCTCATTCACTCTTCAAGATGCAGGAACGCAGGTTCACGTTTCTCTGAGCTGTGAATAACAATGAACACATGTCTACTCAAATGTAAGTGCCCTTAGTGGTTCTAAAATGCTTGCAGAATGTGTCTATTGGTTCTAAAGCTTGCAAAAAAAGTGTCTATTGGTTCTAAAGCTTGCAAAAAAATGTCTATTGGTTCTAAAGCTTGCAAAAAAACGTCTATTGGTTCTAAATATTGCAAAGAAATGACCATTGGTTCTAAAGCTTGCAAAAAATATCTTTTGGTTCTAAAGCTTGCAAAAAAAATGTCTATTGGTTCTAAAATGGTTCATACTAGCGCTCCAGAAAGCCCCCTCCCCCCTCCTCCCCTTCCTCATTGGCTTGGGTGTGTCTTGAAATTAAAAGGCACTACTTACTGCAAATGGTGGCATGCAGTTGAAAGGCACTACTTACTGCAAATGGTGGCTTGGGAGCTTTGGCTTGAAGTTGAAAGGCACTACTTACCGCAAAAGGTGGATTGGCTGCTTTGGCTTGAAGTTAAAAGGCACTACTTACTGCAAATGGTGGCTTGGGTGTGGCTTGAAGTTGAAAGGCACTACTTACTGCAAATGGTGGATTGGTTGCTTTGGCTTGAAGTTGAAAGACACCACTTACTGCAAATGGTGGCATGAAGTTGAAAGGCACTACTTACTGCAAATGGTGGATTGGTTGCTTTGGCTTGAAGTTGAAAGGCACTACTTACTGCAAATGGTGGCTTGGGTGTGGCTTGAAGTTGAAAGGCACTACTTACTGCAAATGGTGGATTGGTTGCTTTGACTTGAAGTTGAAAGGCACTACTTCCTGCAAATGATGGCTTGGGTGTGGCTTGAAGTTGAAAGGCACTGCTTACTGCTAATGGGGGGGCGTGGGTGCATTGGCCTGAAGTTGAAAGGCACTACTTACTGCAAATTGTGGCTTGAAGTTGAAAGGCACTACTTACTGCAAATGGTGGCGTGGGTGCAATGGCTTGAAGTTGAAAGACATTACTTACTGCAAATGGTGGCATGAAGTTGAAAGGCACTACTTACTGCAAATGGTAGTTTGGTGGCTTGGGAGCTTTGACTTGAAGTTGAAAGGCACTACTTACTGCAAATGGTGGCTTGGGAGCTTTGGCTTGAAGTTGAAACGCACTATTACTACAAATGGTGGCTTGGGTGTGGCTTGAAGTTGAAAGGCACTACTTACTGCAGATGGTGGCGTGGGTGCATTGGCTTGAAGTTGAAAGGCACTACTTACTGCAAATTGTGGCTTGAAGTTGAAAGGAACTACTTACTGCAAATGGTGGCTTGGGAGCTTTGGCTTGAAGTAGAAAAGGCGCTATTACTGCAAATTGTGGCTTGAAGTTGAAAGACACTACTTACTGCAAATGGTGGCTTCGATGCAATGGCTTGAAGTTGAAAGGCATTACTTACTGCAAATGGTGGCAAGAAGTTGAAAGGCACTACTTACTGCAAATGGTGGCTTGGGAGCTCCTGCAAATGATGGCTTGGGTGTGGCTTGAAGTTGAAAGACACCACTTACTGCAAATGATGGCATGAAGTTGAAAGGCACTACTTACTGCAAATGGTGGCTTGAGATCTTTGAAGTTGAAAGGCACTACTTCCTGCTAATGATGGCTTGGGTGTGGCTTGAAGTTGAAAGACACCACTTACTGCAAATGGTGGCATGAAGTTGAAAGGCACTACTTACTGCAAATGGTGGCTTGGGTGCATTGGCTTGCAGTTAAAAGGCACTACTGTAAATGCACTTACTACCTGTTTGCACTTATATTGATTTTAGATAAAACGCTACCACTTATAGCTGTGATTTTTGGCCATCTTACTCAGTCCCCCTCCGCTGAGCAGGTGCAGACAATTCTTCCCATCAATGAAAAATAAAAGTGTTATTAGTTTTTTTTTAAATGTTAAGAATCTCTCTCCTGTCAATCACTCCATGAAAGCCACACCTTTTCCGGTGGGGGGTGGGTTATAAAACCCGGAAATGTGGGTGTGGCTCAGTCTCTGCAAGATGGAGGAGGGAGAGGTCACGACTCGCTGTCTTTAGTGGCTTTGCACCCTACTTCAAATGGTATGAAACTGCACTTGAATTTGGTGGCCTTGCACCCTGCTAGAAGTGGTAAGAAACTGCACTTGAATTTGGTGGCCTTATACCCTGCTTGAAATAGAATTTCAAGGGTTAGCCGTGAGTCAGCTACCAGCCCACCAGCCGCGAGTGAGTGAGTTGCCAGCACAACAGGCTTGATTGACTGAGATGCTAGCCCAAGAATCCATTTGGCGCACAATTTGCATACTAGCCCTCTGGAAACCAGTCCCTTCAGCCCATAACACCCATACTAGCGCTCCAGAAAGGCTCCAGAAAGGCCCCACCCCCCCCCCCCCCCCCAACTGGCCACCAATATTAGAATTGGTGGAGAGGTGGAATATTGCGTTGGATGACCAGCCCTCCTGTGTGATGCTGGGACCCAACGGGTCCCACAGTCTAGTATATATATATATATATATATATATATTAAATGTCATATTAACTACAATACTGATGAAAAAATGCACCCAAAGTTCATAGTACAATCAAAGACAGCCTTTAGAAGTTCTGAAGAAGTCCTTCGAAGTTCTGAGTCTGAAGAAGGGTCTCGACCCGAAACGTCACCCATTCCTTCTCTCCAGAAATGCTGCCTGTCCCGCTGAGTTACTCCAGCATTTTGTGTCTATCTTCGATGTAAAACAGCCTTTGATGATATCGGCTGGCTTTTTGAAACAGTGTCTCTGGTAGATCCCTTCAATGGTGGGGAGGTCAGAACCTATAAGGGACTGGATAGTGTCTAACACTCTCTGTAATCTCCTTCGTTCCTGGGCATTCCAGTTGCCGAACCAGGACGCGATGCAACCAGTGAATATGCTCTCTACTGTACACCTGTAGAAGTTCAAACGAAGCCTTAAAAAATGGTCAAGTGGGAGAAGCTCTACAGAAACATAATCTTGAGAAAGGAATAACTCAGACTGGCATCCAGGCCCTATCTCACTAGGACGATGCATAACAACTCATTGCTTTGCTATTGAGCAGAGCAGAGGATATTTTTCCAGTATCTTCCTCTCGATAACTGGATTATATTCTTGTTGCTTTTCTTTTCCTCTCTGTTGCATGTTCTCCTCTGCAACCAAACAAAAAAATATATATCTTAACAGCTAGCTGTCCTTTTCGTTGAAAAATATGAATGCAAAGTTGATATACATTTTGTTTATTTCAGATTTTTATTTTTGACATTTAACATTTAACAGATTTTGTTCTGTGAATTCTTGGATTGCTACCTTTTTTTAAAATGAATAAATCCTGTAATAAATCTTTACAAGCAATGAGGACAAAATACAACTTATTTTGAAATAAGTTTGTCGTACCGCATTACAACAATCTTGATGCCATGCAAGCCTTTATTGGACACTTAACATCTCTACCCTCTATATAGTTACTGCAGTCCCTGGGCTAACAAGATATGCTTCAGTAGCTGAGTTACCATAAGGTACCTTGAATATCACAAATAATTTTAGATTTAAATGACTTGTAAAGTTCTGAAATCAATTGCCCAGAAAATCCATTACATATTGCTGATTTTACATAGTAGAAAATCAATTTTTCATACATCCACTAAAAATAAAATTATTTTTACATTGTTTCCCTTTGTGAGCAACAGAAGTATGATTAAAAAAACACAGATGCCTAAATAGTGATGGTTTCTGCAATGGATGTTGAGGCAACAAATGCTCAAATTTTAATAACAGGTGCAAAAATCTAAAGCAATGAAACAAAGCTTTCAGTGTCAATGAGTGCTTGCCATTAACTAAGACTTAAAATAAAGTAAGACTTAATATATGCCTTGTCAAACCTGGCAAAGCACTTCACAAATAGAAAAAAAATAGATGTGTTAACAGCATGCCCTCATTATTAACCATTCTTCATAGTGCACTTAGGAGAAAAGGCACTATGGATGTTGGAAACTTAAAATAAAAAGGGGGGAAAACTGGAATACAGTATCTGTCGAGAGAATGTTAATGGGTACAAGGAGCACATGGCCAACTTGTAATGACACATTTGCAAGGAAATGAAAACAAATGATAGCATATTGATAAAGGTGTTTACATTTGAATGTTAATGCTGCAGTGCAATACAGATTAGAGTAATCAGTTTCGAATAGTGATATAATTCAGTCTGCTTAGTTTATTCACACTGTGATTTATACAACTGCTTTAGAGACACAAAGAGGAAACAGGCCCTTTGGCCGACCAAGTCCGTGCCGAGCAGCAATCACCCCATACACTAACACTATCCTACACACTAGGGACAATTTACAATTTTACCAAAGCCAATTACCTTACAAATATTTACATCTTTGGAGCATGGGAGGAAACTAAAAATGGGAGGAGCACCTGGAGAACTCCCACGGGGTCACAGTGAGAATGTCAACACCATACAGATAGCACCCATAGTCGGGATCTAACCAGAGTCTCTGGCGCTGCAAGGGGGCACCGCAACCGCTGCATCACCGTGCAACCCCACTGTTAGATCATCAGACAAAGGAGCAAAATTAAGCCATTCAGCCTATCGAGTTCCACCATTGGCTGATCTAGTTTTCCTTCTCATCCATATTCTCCAGCTAGTCTGAAGAAGGTTCTCGACAGGAAACATAACCCATTCTTTCTCTCCAGAGATGCTGCCTGTCCCGCTGAGTTCCTCCAGATTGTTCTGTCCATCTTTGATAACCAATAACATTCTTTTAGATGGACATTTAAAAGGGAGAAGAATGGTTAGGATAATACTGGGCACTTTGAATATTTATTGACAACAGCGGGCAGAGGGTGATTGCAGACAATGGAAGAAGTGCCCACAGCCCACCCACTGCTCATCCACCATCAACTACCCTCTTTATGGTGGAGCCATTGCATCTCACATCCAACACCACAGGAGTGGAGTAAGAAATGAAGGATCCCAACTTGAAACATCATCTGTCCATTCTTTCCCAGATGCTGTCTGACCTGTTGAGTTCCTCCAGCACTTTGTTTTTTCTGCTAAAATTTGATTTGAGCACAAGGGATTGCCTGAAAGAGAAGAATCTTTGAACGGTTGTCTGTGTACATAATACGTAAGGTACAGATACAGTGGATAGACACGAAAAACTGGAGTAACTCAGCGGGACAGGCAGCATCTCTGGACAGAAGGAAAGGGTGACGTTTCATGTCGAGATCCTTCTTCAGACTGAAGTCACAGGAAAGCGAAACGGGAGACATGGACGATGATGTAGCAAGATAAAGAACAATTAATGAAATATATGCAAAAAGGTAACGATGATAAAGGAAACAGGCCATTGTTAGCTGTTTTTTTGGATGAAAATGAGAAGCTGGTGTGATTTGGGTGGGGAGGGATCGAGAGTGAGGGAATGCCAGGGTTACTTGAAGTTAGAGAAATCAATATCACACCACTGCCCAAGCGAAATATGAGATGCTGTTCCTCCAATTTGCATTTAGCCTCGCTCAGACAATGGAGGAGAGCTAGGACAGAAAGGTCAATGTGGGAATAGGAAGGAGAATTAAAGTGTTTAGCAACCGGGAGATCAGGTAGGTTCAGGTGGAAGCTAAAGTGTTCAGCGCAACGATCTCCCAGTCTACGTTTGGTCTCGCCGATGTATATGAGTCCACATCTTGAACAACGGATACAATAGATGAGGTTGGAGGACCACTTATAACAGTGGTTTGGTAAAGTGATCTAAACCAGAATTTTTGGGTTGAGACCTGATTAATAATTTTTTTGGGTACATGTGTTATAAGGGTTTAGTGAATTCATCAGCCACCAGGCTCGTCATGCATTCAGCTTAATTTGGAGATACAGCAGAGATACAGGCCATTCGGCCCACTGAAACCACACCAACCATTCCCACTAGTTCTGTGTTATCCTACTTTTGCATCCACTCATTACAAACTGGGACATTTACGGACACCAATTAACTTACAAACCTACATGTCATTTGCATGTCGGAGGAATCTGGAGCCAGAGGCAACCCACGCATTCACAGGGAGAACATACAAATTCCCCATAGACAGCACCTGAGCTCAGGATTGAACCCCGAACTGGCGCTGTGAGGCAGCAGCTTTAGGGGTGCCACTGTGCCACCCTAATTAATTAAATGTGATGTGCCATTTGAAGATGAATCTACCATTTTACTGATGATCACATCTCCTCCTGCACTGTATGCATGTTTCTGGAATAACACTTCCGTATTTATTTTTTCTATTTTCTTTCTATACTTCCTACTGTTTCTTAAATATTTGCATGTTGGCCCTACTGAAATACAAATTTTCGCCCCTTCTTTCAGACTCTTTCTCTCCACCAAAATCTCTATTGCCTGAAAAGTCTCTTAAATGTTTTTTTTCCCCATTGCTCAATATATCACAGACCAAAATTACATTTGATTAAAAACTACCATGACTGCCTTCCCATCAATGCACTCACATTTAACAGGTACTGGTCACCATTAAGTAGAACAAGTCACTCACATTCTTGAGTAGAGGTCATAAGGTCATAAGGTCAAAAGAAATAGGAGTAGAATTATACCATTCGGCCCGTGAAGTCTACTCCGCCATTCAATCATGGCTGATCTATCTCTCCCTCCTAACCCCATTCTCCTGCCTTCTCCCCATAACCTCTGACACCTGTACTCACATTCTTGCTGGTTCATGGAAGCAATGATCAGCATGGAATGTGCTGGTGTATTCAGCAATCATTTAAAAGAGTAGACAGTACCAATTTGCTGTTTTGGTTGAACATGCACAGTTAATCCTATAGCTCACATAATCCTTGTAACTATTTTTTGAGAAAAATTAGCCAATTTTTACCACTGACTTGAAAAGTCAATTACTGTTCTGTTTCTTTCTCCATGGATGTTTGCTGCAATAATAAGGCTATTTTCCTCCAGATTCCTGTATCAGGAGTCCTCGCGTCTACAGGGAAATTTTGTTTGAAATAAAGTCATTTTCTGAGACCAACACTGTAGTTTCGTTTACATGCTGCTCCAAATTCACGTGTAGGATCAACGATTTGCTGAGTCTAGAAGTACCTATTTAAAACTTTTTATTCAAGGATGATGTTTATATGGCATCAGAGCACAGTATAAAATATCTGCAGACCTTAACTAAAAAGTGAACCTATCATAACTAACAAAACAAGGAAACTATGGAACTGTAACTAAAGGACTGAAGACTGAAAATGACAAGTAGACAAAAGACACTGGACATTCACACAGAACTTTTACACATAATACATTGCTGAAAAACAAGCTTCCTTACCTATATAGGGTGATTGATACCCGTTGAATACAGCTATCCAAGATGAGAGCAGTAGGGGTTAAATTGTTGTCCAGCTGGCTGATAACTCACTGTTCACAGCTACTTTGGAAATGTATTTGTACTAGACTTCACAGACACAGCTTTTGCAGCACACTGTCCTATCAGAAACAACAATCGTCGGAATCACACCTTGTACCAGGCCCCACAGAATTCCAGGTGCGACAGAGGTTCACCTGCATCTCCTCCAACCTCATTTCTTGCATCCGCTGCTCTGGATGTCAGCTGATCTACATCGGTGAGGCCAAGCGGAGGCTGGGCGATCGTTTCGCCGAACACCTCCGCTCGGTCCGCAATAACCAACCTGACCTCCCGGTGGCTCAGCACTTCAACTCCCCCTCCCATTCCGTAACCGACTTCTCTGTCCTGGGTCTCCTCCATGGCCAGAGCGACACCGGAAATTGGAGGAACAGCACCTCATATTCCGCTTGGGGAGTCTGCATCCTGGGGGCATGAACATTGAATTCTCCCAATTTTGTTAGCCCTTGCTGTCTCCTCCCCTTCCTCAGCCCTCGGGCTGCCTCCTCCCATCCCTCAGCCCTCGGGCTCCTCCTCCTCCTTTTTCCTTTCTTCTCCCCGCCCCCCCCACCCCCCATCAGTCTGAAGAAGGGTTTTGGCTCGAAACGTTGCCTACTTCCTTCGCTCCATAGATGCTGCTGCACCCGCTGAGTTTCTCCAGCATTTTTGTGTACCTCCCACAGAATAACATCTCTGCTGCAAGATTGCAATCATAGTGAACTTCAATCCATGCTCTGCAAGACGCCAATTCCGTAAATAATGTGCAAGCTCTCACAAACTGTATATAATATCACATTTCATACATTTGAATTATTGTATATGGTTGATTTTTAGTTTAGTTTAGTTCAGAGATATAGGGTGGAAACAGGCCCTTTGGCCCACCGCGCCCGCAACGACTCGTGATCCCCACACACTAACACTATCCTACACAGGCTAGGGACAATTTACATTTACACCAAGCCAATTAACCTTCAAATCTGTACATCTTTGGAGTGTGGGAGGACACCGAAGATCTCGGAGAAAACCCATGCAGGTCACGGGGAGAACGTACAAACTCCATACAGACAAGCATCCATAGTCAGGATCTAACCTGGGTCTCTGTCGCTGTAAGACAGTAGCTCTACAGCTACGCCACCATGCTGATTTTTGTTGTTATAAAAACCTCATTAAGAAACACATTTATAATCTGATTTTCTCAGCAGCATCCTCCTGAAAATATTGACCTCAAACAAGTAATGCTCAAACAGACACGTGTTTTATATGCACAGAGATTGATAATGATTCAATATAAATTGAATGAAAACATTCCAAGTCATTTGCCTGGACCACAGTACCATTTCGCAGTGAATTATGATCTTGTGAAATAAATCAACAATTGAGATCAATCTCATATCCAGCTCTTTACTCTCAGTTCTCTGTATTCTCAGAAAGGTTAAAAGTTATGTTTGAGGATAATATGCAAACCAAATCATAAGAAATTGAAGAAAATGCTAATCCTTATCATGCTGGTCAATTGAGAATCAAAGACAGTCAGTTCAGTCACATTTCTGACATATACCTACATTGATTTTGTTAAATGGATAATGATTTTTTAAAATTGTCATGCTGCTCATATCTTACTGACACGGGTGCCAAGTGAATTGGCTTTTGATTCAGCTGTCCACTCCAAGTGGGGAAAGTAGACAGATTACTATGTCAGTGCAACTATTATTTGACACCATATTTGCCTCTTGGAGTTCCACCTTCTACCTCTTGCCTCTCTTTACGCATTTGGACCCTTGCCTTGCAGCTGGAAGGACAACACGCTTGAAAAGGAAGAAAGACTAGATTCGGATTTGTGGCCAATTGATTTCTCTCGGCTCTTGCTACAGTTCTGTAGTGTTCGGTGTTTTTTTTTAGCGTTGTTTGAAGTCTTAACATTTAGAAGGAATTAGTTCATGTGGTGAAAGTCTTTGACAAGCTCAAGTACCCTGCATAAAGCATTTACTGCCAGATATGAGTGCACTACGAGGCATTCCAGTGCAAACACAGCAAGAATGGGAGGGAGAAAAAAGCAGGAGAAGTGGATAGAAAGGGAAGTGGTGGAGAAGTAGAAGGGATCTGAGTAGTACTGCAGCTCAATCCATCCAGATTGTTCAGTGAGTGGTTCTCTAATCCAGACATCAATATGGAACAAAAGCCTGAAAATTGGTCTATTATTGCCTGGTTTTCATGTGGAAAATTATGTTATGTTGGTTAAATCGTGCTAATGAGTTTTCTGAAATTATACCCAGCAAATTGATTTCTTGAAAATCAATTAAAACTGCAGATGCTGAAAATGTGAAATCAAAATGAACGATGCTGGGAATGCACAGTTTGTCATTTTTAACAAAGGGTCTCATGCCTTAAAGACTGTCCGTGCTTTTATTTCCACAGAGACTGTCTAAGCTGCTGTTTCTTTCAGCATTTTTCTGTTTTTATGTCCCACTTCATGCGTTACCCACTTGTTGCCTTTAATGTTTTCCCAGTGATAGTTGTGCAAAGACCCATCTGCTGCCGAGAATGAAGTTCCAACAGCCATGTGCTGGGGAAGCTCAGAAGCCCAGAAGACCAGATAGTCGGGGAGGGAGCCACTGGCAGTGATGGACACGAGGAGTGAACCGATATGAGAGAGGCTGAGGTTTACAGCTGGTTTATGACCTTTAGTCCAGTTAGGTTTAGTTTATTGTCACGTGTACCGAGGTACAGTGAATTGCTTTTGTTGCGTGCTAACCAGTCAGCAGAAGACAATACATGAATACAATCGAGCCATTTACAGTGTACAGATACATGATAAGGGAATTACGTTTAGTGCAAGGTAAGGCCAGCAAAGTCCAATCAAAGATAGTCTGAGGGTCACCAATGAGGTAGATAGTTCAGGGGTGCTCTCTAATTGCAGTACGATGATTCAGTTGGCGTTCGGGAAGAAACTGTCCCTGAATCTGGAGGTGAGTATTTTCACACTTCTATACCTTTTGCCTGATGGGAAAGGGGAGAAGAGCGAGTGGCCATGGTGCAACTCATCCTTGATTATGCTGTTGGCCTTGCTGAGGCAGCAACTCATTGGAAGGGAGGTTGAGTCTGACGAATCTTATAGAATTTTTCGAGGATGTAACTAGTAGGGTGGATAAGGGAGAACCAGTGGATGTGTTACTGTATATCTGAACTTTCAGAAGGCTTTCGACAAGGTCCCACATAAGAGATTAGTATACAAACTTAAAGCACACGGTATTGGGCGTTCAGTATTGATGTGGATAGAGAACTGGCTGGCAAACAGGAAGCAAAGCATAGGAGTAAATGGGTCCTTTTCAGAATGGCAGGCAGTGGCTAGTGGGGTACCGCAAGGCTCAGTGCTGGGACCCCAGCTATTTACAATATATATTAATGATTTGGACGAGGGAATTGAATGCAACATCTCCAAGTTTGCAGATGACACAAAGCTGGGGGGCAGTGTTAGCTATGAGGAGGATGCTAGGAGGCTGCAAGGTGACTTGGATAGGCTGGGTGAGTGGGCAAATGCATAGAAGATGCAGTATAATGTGGATAAATGTGAGGTTATCCACTTTGGTGGCAAAAACAGGAAAGTAGACTATTATCTAAATGGTGGCCGATTAGGAAAAGGGGAGATGCAACGAGACCTGGGTGTCATGGTACACCAGTCATTGAAAGTAGGCATGCAGGTGCAGCAGGCAGTGAAGCAAGCAAATGGTATGTTAGCATTCATAGCAAAAGGATTGGAGTATAGGAGCAGGGAGGTTCTACTGCAGTTGTACAGGGTATTGGTGCGACCACACCTGGAGTATTGTGTGCAATTTTGGTCTCCAAATCTGAGGAAAGACATTCTTGCCATAGAGGGAGTAGAGAGAAGGTCCACCATACTGATTCCTGGGATGTCAGAACTTTCATATGAAGAAAGACTGGATAGACTCGGCTTGTACTCGCTAGAATTTAGAAGGTTGAGGGGGGATCTTATAGAAACTTACAAAATTCTTAAGGGGTTGGACAGGCTAGATGCAGGAAGATTGGTCCCGATATTGGGGAAGTCCAGGACAAGGGGTCACAGTTTAAGGATAAAGGGGAAATCCTTTAGGACCGAGATGAGAAAAACATTTTTCACACAATGAGTGGTGAATCTCTGGAACTCTCTGCCACAGAAGGTAGTTGAGGCCAGTTCATTGGCTATATTTATGAGGGAGTTAGATGTGGCCCTTGTGGCTAAAGGGATCAGGGGGTATGGAGAGAAGGCAGGTACAGGATACTGAGTTGAATGATCAGCCATGTTCATATTGAATGGCGGTGCAGGCTCAAAGGGCCGAATGGCCTACTCCTGCACCTATTTTCTATGTTTCTATGTTTCTATGGTTGGTTTGTGTGATGGTCTGGGCTGCCTCCACTATTCGCTGCAATTGATTGAACTCTTTATTGAACTCCATCAAAAAAGAAGAAACACATCTCACTCACAATGGTAATGACATCAATGAAAGGATCCACGCTGTGACATTGATGTTCTTGTACATGGTGTTTCCCAGCCTCTGTGTTCAATGGTCAGGATAATAGAAATTGCATTATTGATTGTCCCTGCACTGTTTACAGCTGGTTTAAAATATCACATCAGAGTTGTGTTCTCTGCCCCCTTCATCATCCCACACCTCGCAGTGGCAAGTGGCTACTGGTGGCAACGGGCTTAATCAGTGGGCTGCCCACGCAAACAAAGAAAACCTCTGTGTTTCCCCTTGTCCATGGTTTTGCTCATTTCCATGGTAACCTTTTTATCCAACTATTCTATGACTGCCATAGAGAAAATACCTTTAAGTTCTGTCCCTCGTCTCCATGGTCAGAATGGCAATGAGCTTTTCAAACAGCTCCTGCTGAGAACGGCAGGCATTTGGTTTCCCTGTTCTTAATATATCTTAATCCAATCTTACAATGTTTTGGGGGCAATCCGACGGTAATAGATTATATCTGACACACTAATAGAGTATGAAATACTATTTTCTAGGTAAGCGTGCGAGAGATGTCTGCACATCAGTAAGAATGCTTCACTGTGAATCTCCATCAGTCACAATATGATACGATACGATAGAACTTTCTTTATCCCAGGAGGGAAATTGATCAGCTAACAGTCATAAAACACAAGATACATGAAACATGAAATTAAAGTGACCAGTGGAAAGGATTGGAAATATGCAAAGATTTGGGGAGTGGGGAGTGGGGAGGGGAGAGAGGGGGGGAGGGGAGGAGGGGGGGGGTGGGGAGGGGTGTCAGTCTACCCCACGATAGAAGGAGAAAGAGTTGTACAGTTTGATAGCCACAGTGAAGAAGGATCACCTGTGGCGTTCTGTACTGCATCTTGGTGGAACCAGTCTGTTGCTGAAGGTACTCCTCAGGTTGACGAGTGTGTCATGGAGGGGGTAATCAGTATTTTCCAAGATGCGCCACAGTTTAAGGAGCATCCTCCCTCCAAGACCACCTCCCATGAATCCAACTCCACCCCCCAATTACAATTGTAATTACAGAGCAGGTTAGGGGGTCACCATTCAACTGACCATCACTAGCGGGTCAGGATCATTCTACAGAGGAACAGGAGATGTATGCACCCCTATCACTATTGCATTTCACTTGTTACATAAGTAAGGTTATTGATTCTCTAAATTCAAAGAGAACCATCTTCACTTCACGTCCTCCTGCCATAGAGAGGCAGATGATTGTGAGGATTACTAAGTTGCCATACAGGTGGCACAGTTGCATAGCATTTAACACTGCAGTCTCACAGCTACAGTGACCCGCTCAAAGGTCCTCACTGAATAGGTAGGAAGGAACTGCAGATGCTTGTTTAAATCGTAGATAGACACAAAAAGCTGGAGTAACTCAGTGGGACAAGCAGCATCGCCCGAGAAAATGAATGGGTGATGTGTCAGTTCGAGACCCATTCCATTTCTCCAGAGATGCTGCCTGACTCGTTGAGTTACTCCGACATTGTGTCTCATTTCTTCCTCAATAAATATTTCTCCTCTGTTTTTACCAAGACACGAAGAGTGGAAACTCGGAGACCGTTAATGGTGATATCTTGAGGACAGTTTGGATTACAGTTAAAGAGGTGCTGAATGTTATAAGATACATGCAAGTAGTTAAATCTTCTGGGTCTGATCAGATATATCCAAGAACACTGTGGGAAGCTAGAGAAGAATTTGCAGGAGTACTGAGATCTATGAATCATTGTTAGGCAGGGGTCAGGTGCTGGAAGATTGGTGGGTTACTAATGTTTTGCCTCCATTTAAAAGGGGCTGCAAAGAAAAACCAGGGAATAATAGATCTGTGATCCTAACATCTGTGATAGGAAAGTTACTGGCAAGGATTCTGAGGGATAAGACACACATGCATTTGGAAAGACGGGGATGATTAGGGATAGCCAGCATGGTGTTATGCATGGAAGATCATGTCTCACAAATGTTTTGAAATATTTTGAAGAATTAACTAAGAAGGTTTGTGAGGGCAGGGCTGTGGAATGAGTCTATATGGACCTCTTCAAGACTTTTGATTAGGTACTGCGTGATACTACAGCTTTACCTTTGCAGCACTGTACCAATTTTCAGCTGTTTATTTAGTCATCTGGTCTCACTCTATCGGAGAGTCATACAACATGGAAATGGCCACCAATGTGCCATCTGTCAATCATCATTTTATACTAATTCCATTTTGTTTTCCTCCTAATCCTATAAACTCTTCCCTCCCACCCATCCTCACATCTTCTCAAACTCACCCACCTACTGGGGCAATTTACAGCGGCCAATTAATTTGCACTTTACGTGGGGCCGGCTCTACTTCCAGTGTTTTCAGTTTTTGTGTTCTTTGATGTGTCTGAGATTGTTGAACAGTTTAGTGCAATTCAGTTTAGAGATACATTGCAGAAACAACCCCATCGGCCCACCGAGTCCGCGTCGACCAGCGATCCCCGCACATCATCTCTATCCTGCACCCACAAGGGACACTTTACAATTATACCAAGCCAGCCTACAAACCTGTATACGTCTTTAAAGTGTGAGAGGAAACCGGAGAAATCCCACGCAGGTCACGGGCAGAACCTATAAACTCTGTACAGGCAGCACCCGTAGTCAGGATCAAACCCGGGTTTCTGGTGCTGTATGACAGCAACTCTTCTGCTGTGCCGCCGTGCCGTCCTACAGTTGTAGTGTGTAGAAGGTGAGAAGAGACGGATAGATCAGTGTGAACATCTGTGGCACAGTGGCATCATGCAGATGTTTGGAATTCCTCCCACATACCAAAGACGCAGGAGGAAACTTGGAGTGGGAGCATGCAGATGTGTTAAATGAGAGAGGTTATAATTGGACATTTATATATCAGACACAAATCCTGATTAGTGACAATTATTTAGTGAATGATGGGATTGTGATGCAAAGAAGAGTGAGAATTTTGTTGCCACTTAGCTTTAGTTTTAGAGATAAAGCATGGAAACAGGTCATTTTGCCTGTGCCGACCAGCGATCCCCTGTATACTACCATTATACTACACACTAGGGATGATTTTCAATTATTACCCAAGCCAATTTACCTACAAATCTGTACGTCTTTGGAGTGTGGGAGGAAACTGGAGCACCTGGTGAAAACCCATGTGGTCACAGGGAGAACGTGCAAACTCCATACAGGCCAACCCATAGTCAGACTCGAACCCAGGTCTCTCTCGCTGTAAGACAGCAACACTACCGCTACACCACTGTGCCGCTCCTACAACATTTCCTGAAAAATACAAGATGTTGCATTTTGGAAGCCAGACAAGGATAGGGTGTACACAAGAATAGAGTGTTTCTTTCCCTCTCAATCCCATTCTTCTCCCTTCTCCCCATTACCCTTGACACCCTTACTAACCAGGTATCTGTTAATCGCCACCTTAAAAATAGCCAATGACGGCTCCATGGCCGTCAGTAGCAATGTATTCCACAGATTCACCAGCCTCTGACTAAAGAAATCCCTCCTCATCTCCTTTCTAAAGGTTGGTCCTTTTATTCTGAGGCCATGTTCTCTGGAACTAGACTCTCCCACTGGTAGAAAAATTCTCTCCATATTCACTCAATCCAGGCTTTTCACTACGCAGTAAGATTCAATTAGGTCCCTCCTCATCTTTCTAAACTCCAGCGAGTACAGGCCCTCATCATTAACATTAACTCAATTATCCCCCGGATCATTCTCATAAGCCCCCACTGAACTCTTTTCAATGCTAACACATCCTTCCTCAGATATAGGGCCCAATGCTACTCATAATACTCCAAAGGTGGTCTGACCAGAGGTTTATAAATCCTCAGCATTACATCCCTATTTTTATATTCCAATCTTCTCGAAGTAAACGCTAACATTGCATTTGCCTTCCATACTACAGATTCATCTTGCAAATTAACCTTTTGGGAATTCTGCACCAACACTCCTTAACCCTTTGCACAGATTTCTGAATCCTCTAGCCATTTAGAAAATAGTCTATGCCTTTACACCTGCTATCAAAATGCATAACTGCACACTTTGCTACGTTATATTCCTTCTGTTTCTTATTTGCCTACTCTCCCAACCTGTCCAAGTCCGTCTGCATAGTCCCTGCTTCCTCTACACTACTTGCTCCTCCACCTTTCTTCATATCATCCTCAAATGTGGCACAAAACCTTCAATTTTCTCATCCAAATTATTGATATACAACGATAAGTGTAGCAGCCCCAACACCAACCCATATGGAACATCATTGGTCACTGGCAACTATCCAAAAAAAGCTTCCTTTATTCCCACTCTTTGCCTTCTGCTATTCAACCAACCTTGTATCTATGCTAGTATCTTCCCTCTAATACCATGGGCTTTCATCTTCTTTAGCAGCCTCACATGAGGACCTTGTCAACGGCCTTTTGCAAATCATTCATAATGGACCCTAAAATCTTACCAACCACTGAGGTCAGGCTAACCAGCCTATAGTTTCCCCTCTTTTGCTTCAGAGGAGTAACTTTGCAATCTTCCAGTCCTCTGGAACCACTGCTGACTAGTGAGTGGTGTGCATGATCCTTGTCACCAGAGTCAGGTGAGCGCTCCAGAGTGCTTCCCACGGGACCTCCTCCGTCTCAAGACCTTGAACGCAGCCACAGCCCCGCCGACGAGTATGTCCAAATAATCCAGCAAGTGAGAGAAATCCGGAACGGTGTTTGGAGGTACCATATGTCCGACGTTTATGAGTACCTCTCTCGTGAAAGTAATCTTTGTAGGGTTTTCACAGACGACACAAATGAACAAACACATACAAAACAGCGAGGAGCAGTACACCGTGGCCGCCATCGTCGGTGCCAGCAACAGCTGCACTGCAAGCAGCTACACTGCAAGCAGCAGCTATACAATAGTCACATATATTACAGATTTACATTGAGCAACATTTCTTACTGAGAACCTCAATGTAATTATAGAAAAAATGATAAATTCAATCTATCCTGAAGATTATCTGCTGTAAATTACTAGTTATGACATGGAGGAAATTTTGCATAATATTTATAATGCTACTTGGCTATTGTGTACATATAATGACGGTTCTTGCATAATTTTTCCATGCATTTGCATAGAACATCTTCTTTTTGCTCCATAAATCCCTGATTTCATGTGCTGCAAGCAGAGAAATAACAAGGGATTTCATTTAATTCTTTTCTGAGGAGACTTTGATTCACAAGTAACCCGTAAACTGCCACTTATTTGTGTTTGACGGCATTTCTTCCTTTTGCATTATTCCAGGATACATAACAGATTGAAATAGTGAGAAACCTTTTCCAATTATGCATTATGTCAACTGAATGATACACTTCCTTGGATGAACATAAATAAATTAGAAGATGGTGTTTGTTGTCAGCGCATACTCATGTCATTATCTGTGTTGTGTTAGCATGCTCTATCTTGCTCATATTCTCTCATACAGTATATTCAGTTTTATTGCTGCCTTCATGTTAAGCCTCCCACAGACATAATTCCTTGTGCCTGCCATCATCAGGTTTTGCACCATTGCCTCGCCCTTTTTTTGCTTAAACTTCCTTTGTTCTATTTTTAACTTGTTCTACGCTCTGCACTTGGTGCAGAAATTCATATTTGGTCACTAGAGCTCAATGCTTGAAATTGTTAATCACCAATTGTATTCAGCTTGACACTCATGCCCTATAGATACAGCATTGCAGGGTGTGTGTGATGACAATTAATAATCATTTGCATTTAGAGTAAATGACTAAAGATAAAGCTCTATTGCCTCTCCAACGGGTTCTTAGTAATAATGAATGAATCAATCAGGGAAGAATTGGAATAGAAATCAGGCTGGTACATGGAGCACCAGATTTAGGATTACCAGATTACCTTAATAGTGATTCCCTGCTGTTACCAGACTACTGGACAGTCCTCCCTCAACTATGATGTAGTCCTGACCATCCAACCTACCTCAGAGAAAACAAGTTGCGATTAATTTGCAGAGAGAATGACAGAAAAATGGAAGGACAAAGGGAATCCCTGTGACAGAGTGAAATTGGGATTGTTGAGATAATCCCATGTTTATGAAGCAGCCTGGGTAATATATTAATGAGGAAATATAAAAGAAAATAAACAAAGGTCCATATTAAAGTTGTGAAATGCAAGTCGGAACATCGTCAAAGGAAAATGCTGAAAATTCCCCGTAAATCAGGCATTCAGTGGAGAGATTAAAGAATTTGTTAATATTATAAATGGATAAATTTACAGCAGAACTAACTAGTTCTACCATGGAATTGCAGTACCAGGCCATGATGCAACCAGTCAGGATAATGCTATAGTACATCTATTACATTAGATCTACATACTGGTCCCAGGCCAAGTCATTCGAGATGTTAACATCCAAAAAATTGACAATGAAAATAGGCACATAATCTCCCACAACTTCCCCTTTCTGAAATGAATGTTTGGTTCCTTGGTTTTGTAGATGTTGAGTGAGAGATTGTTGTTGTGGTACCACTCAACTAGGTGTTCTATCTCTCTCCTGAATGCTGACTCATCACCAATCCTGGTTGGGTCAACAATAGTTGTATCATTGGCAAATTTGGAGTTGATAGCTACACAGTTGCTATTTAACTGACTGATTGTTGCTGACATTTTCTGTTTTTAACATCTTTAACTCAACTAAAAGATTATTGATCTAAAACATTCTGTTTCTGCCTCCTGTGGCATTGGGGGCATAACACTGTGTTCAGCAGTGACCACACTGACACCCAGAGTAGGGTGAACTCATGTGATATATTTTATTTACAGTGGAATGAAAGTCCAAAACTATATGGGGACATTATCACTCACCTACAAGGCACATCTGCGATGACCCTGCCGATCTCAGGCTTGTCGCAGCAGCTCAGTCCCGGTCTTTGAAGGATGGAAGCATAGCAATCTCAGGCTTCTTCCTCCAGTTCACCCTTGCCTCAAAAGAAGGTGCAGAGAGTACAGGTTTCTTCCTGGCGGCTTAGTTGTGGGGTTGAAGAAACAATTATGGCAGTTTCTGGATTATCCTGGCAGAGTGTGTTTAGGTGCAGTCCCTCATTGTCTGTGGGCAGGAAGAGGCCCTGGCCACTCAGTCTTCACTGCAGATAGAGGCTCTGGCTGGCCAGGGCTTTTTTCCCAGCAGTCCAGTCTTGACCACACAGTGGTACTGGTGGTCTCAGGTTTGTCCCAGCGGCTCAGTCTTCCTCAAACCTGCAACAGGGGGTGGTGGGGTGGGGGGGGAACACAGCTGCCAAAGAAGCACTCCACTTTGTCTCCCTTAAGGGCCTGTCCCACTTGGGCAATATTTGCGCGTCATTTACGCGACATCATTTACGCGTCACGATGCATGGCGCGCATTACGCATGCATGGCGCCCATTACATGTGCATGGCGTGTGGTGAGACGTGGGGTCGTAGGCAGTGACACGCGATAGTGCGCGACCCCCCAGGATTTTGGGATTCTTAAAACCCTCGCGCGCCACATGCGTGACGCGCAAATGACGCCCAAGTGGGACAAGCCCTTTACTTTGCACTCTCCCCTCTCACTAGAATGCATGTGTTCAACAGGGAGTAGGCTGACAATGATGCCGAGGATTAGCCTCTCCTGGCCTGTCAGCCAGCTAAAGGGATCAGATCGACATACAAGAGAGAGGCTGCTGTCAGAATCCACAGAGGCTGGCTGTCCTTTGTTGGTACTGCTTGATCATATCTGATGGTCCCTTTTCCCCATATTTTGAAAAGTATTTGGTACCAATTAGTAGATAAGCTTTTTTTCCCCTCCAATCAGAGAGCTATAACTACAGTGTTTTTTTCACATGAACACCTCAAAAATTACCATTGTCATAGAATGGATAGAATTGCTCATTCCTGACGTATTGAAATCATTAGTTCCAGTGTCAGAAGCATATTAATCGTGCTACTTCCTTGGCATTTTGAAATGTCAGACAATTTTCAGTCAATATTGGGGAAAGTTGTTGAGCAATTATTCAGAAGATTTGATTTTAGAGATCTCCTTGGATGCACATTACCATATTGTGATGGCATGCATATAACCGATGAAAGTGAGAGATGGTGAGGGTAGAATAAACAACCACGAGAATAAAAAAAGGGAATATAGATTGTTTCTATCATAGCTATAGCTTGGTAATTTCTGACTTTACAGCCGAAGGTATATGCCAAGCAAGATAAAATCATGGAAATGTATCCCTCAAATCTTTGAGCATAAAAAACATACTGCTGAAGAAACTCAGCAGGTCAGGCAGCAACTGTGGAGGAAAATGGGACAGACGATGTTTTAGGTCAGGACCCTTCTTCATACTGATTAAATGTCCAGACCTGAAACTTCATCTGTCCATTTCCCATCACAGATGCTACCTGCACCATTGAGTCCACTATCCATTTGTTTCCATGCTCAACATTCCAGCATTGTTTGTCTCCAAATCTTCAACTTGTCAAACTATTCAGTTTGTTTGACTTGATCAATTGATGCTACCAGCTTAGTCTTCCAATATTGTCTATACATTACAGTCAAAGCTGCAACAAAAGCAAAGTTAACTCAAAGAAAACTATCCTTAAAGTGACCAAGGTAACAATGGTCTTGTGGGGTTCACACCTAACATTGGGCAAGTTCCATTCTCAGCATCTAATAAGGAATCGATGCAACATTTACATGAGTTCTTGGCAATTTATATAGAGTAGACAGGAATGCAGTTATTCATACAGAATAACAAACAGGATTGACTGTACACTAACACAAAGGAATAAATGGAGTACACTACTTTACAAGTAAAAAATTAAACCCGTGACATAACAGTGATCTGTGTAAATCTGACAGTCTGCAAATCTTTTCTTTGCTGTTTGTTTTGGCTGACCACATGACTTTCAAATCCACGGTGAAGTGACAACCTAGTTCCACCAAGTCCGAATTTATGTCCAAAACGCCTCGGAAATATTAATGCACAGTTGTTGTTCAAGTGAAATCCATTTACCAGTCTTAGAAAATATTGACAAACCCATTACAAACGCTTGTTTGATAATGATCCAACATCAAATATTATAACCTTCAGATGACAATGACTAATTTTCACAGATAAAACATTTTCAGTGACTAATTTTCACATCAACGATGGATTTACAGCAAATAACAAGATTGTGGATAAAGATTATATTCAAGGGAAGGGGGATAGAAACATAGAAACATAGAAATTAGGTGCAGGAGTAGGCCATTCGGCCTTTCGAGCCTGCACCGCCATTCAATATGATCATGGCTGATCATCCAACTCAGTATCCTGTACCTGCCTTCTCTCCATACCCTCTGATCCCCTTAGCCACAAGGGCCACATCTAACTCCCTCTTAAATATAGCCAATGAACTGGCCTCGACTACCCTCTGTGGCAGAGAGTTCCAGAGATTCACCACTCTCTGTGTGAAAAAAGTTCTTCTCATCTCGGTTTTAAAGGATTTCCCCCTTATCCTTAAGCTGTGACCCCTTGTCCTGGACTTCCCCAATACACTCCTGACATGGCTTCTCTGTGGATTGTCACCTTGTCATGGTGAAATAAGTAGTGTGCAGGTTAACAAAATTGTGGACATAGGCACAAAATGCTGGAGTAACTTAACGGGTAAGGCAGCATCTCTGGAGAAAGGGAATAGGTGACGTTTCGGGTCGCAACCTTTCTTCACCTATTCCTTTTTTCCAAAGTTGATGCCTGACCCGTTGAAGAAGGGTCATGCCTGACCCGCTGAGTCTGAAGAAGGGTCTCAAACTGAAACATTACCTATAGATGCTGCCTCACCCTCTGAGTTTCTCCAGCATTCTTGTCTACCGCTGAGTTACTCCAGCATTTTGTGTCCATCTTCAGTATAAACCAACATCTGTAGTTCCTTCCTACAGACTGTGGATATGATTGGCCATCTGTATACGTGGGAAATCTGTGTGTTCACCAGGGGTGAGGTATGTTTAAAATAATCTAGAGTTAAAGAGATGCACAAGTAAGTTAAAAATGGACAATGTGTTAAAGCATAGCAGATTAGTATTTATGAGGTGCTCGTAAGGACCATAAACTATCAAAGGAATGTTGAAATTCACCGTTTTGTATCATGTGCAGAACCTGGTTAAACTCAGGAATTATAGTATCAGATGCAAGATCAGAGTCTCCTACCTGTACATTTATTGTTGCCCAATGCAGGCCTGATGGGGAAAAATGGAAGATAAAATGGAGCAGTAGTTTTTGTGTAGTTTAGAGATACAGCATGGAAACAGGCCCATCAAGTAGGTATGTTGCAAAGCCTACCTGAAGCGTCTTTGAAGATCTGCCGCTGCGTGTGTGCGCGATTTTGGCGCCGTTTAGAGGGGGCGGGTTTAAAACGCGATTTTCTCTAGGCTGTTCAAATCGAAGATGTTCAGCCTAGTTAATTATTAACGAAAAATCGCTGGAAGACCCCGTCGCAAAAGCTATTATTAGGTTTAAAGGCCTCGTATAATAGTTATAGTAGTTTAAAAATCAATCTTTAAACCCGCGACCGTCAGCAACCGCAGAGTCTCATAAAGCAAATAGCAGAAGTTAGGTTGTATATTTTTACATTAAAAAGGGCTTCTAAAGATCCCGTTATACAAAATTTAATATTGCGAGTAGCTCAATTTGGGCCCATTATATCGCGCAGTATTTTTCTGGGCATTTGGGGCACAAATCTACCGCAATGTGAACGTTCTAAACCAGCGCGTTCCACAGGGACCCACTGGAAAGCTGATTTAAATGGGCATTTATTTACAGCAATTAAACACTAAATTCCTTCCATTTGGTCTATAAATTAATGTAAATGAGATTTAAAAATCATGTTTTATTGTGAATTATTTGTGAATATTATTTGGACATTTAGGCTATTTAAAAATGTTAATAATTTATTAAGAAATGGATAGATGTTTAGATCTAGTAATTGAAGTCTGAAATTAGCTACAATTAGGTAACTAACTAATTATATGCTTTAATTTCAGGTCATCCAAGTAAGATTATTTTATATTTGTTTCAGAATGCTTCAATCTATGATAACTGAAAATTTCATTCAGTTCTCTTAATTTTTAAGAAAGTTATGGGCTTTTGACTGTTCACGATCACAACTTTTTTGTTATGTCCATAGAAAATCAATAGGGAACAAGATGCTCATTTCCGAGTATGAAAATTGCCATAACTTTTTAAATACTTGAGATATGAAAGTGAATTAGGTGTCAAATTAAACTTATTTTTATGCTTTATCTGATGGGATAAATTACAGACTTGATTTTTAAAATCTCAAAATTTTGTAACATTGCTACATCAAGTACCCAGCAACCATCAATTACCAGTCCACACTAGTTCTATGTTAGATCACTTTCTCATCCACTCCTTACACACTTGCGGTAAATTACACAGACCAATTAACCTTCAAACATATACTTGGGCAAAAATGTACCCAATGAAAAATAGACGGATCCAAGTCGCCACAGCCATGTCTGACCTTTAAAAGATGGACAAAGACTCATTTTGTGCCCTGAAATGATTGTTGCAAATAAGGGTTCTGATGAATCCAAAGATAAAAAAGTGTCTGCCTGGCAGTATGGATAGGGTGATTCGGACTGGGTCAAGCGACTTGTAGGGGAAGCTTGCAGATATAGAAGGGGGTAATCCATTTAAAATTATGACACACACTATTCAGGGAATAGTATTGACATGGCTTCTCTGTGGTTTGTCACCTTGTCATGGTGGAGAAGCTTGTGTGGACCTGAGATCCTGAGAGTGATGCCATCTGGAGCTATGCTACTGGTAGGGCCAACCATGGTGGTAAGGTCGAAGGTGAGGTCTCTGACAAAGAGCAATCCAACCAAGACCTCAACGGTGGAACAGGCGGGGGATGATGGCTGACCTTAGTGAAGCGTCACAACGGCTGGGAAGGCGGATGAAGGCTGCAGCAGAAAATGGTCTCCGGTCGTCCTGGACTATGCTACTGGATCCTAACCCAGATCTGTCAAGGACCGTGGGGTGGCTGTCTGAGCACCACTCTCCCCATGTTAGATAAAGTCTCGCACAGGCGTCCTCCATATAGGGAATAGCACCCTGGAGACACCCATGGTCAGCCACGACTGAAGAAGATTTAGGGAAAGGGAAAATACCAAGAAGTGTTTGTTTGTAGATTCCAGCCTATTTGTAATGAAACTCAAGGAAGAGAATTGGATCATAATCAGTGAACAGTAGCGAATCTCCTCCAATGATTGAGAACTATTTTAGCTCGCAGTTAGTACACAAACATCAGTATTTGATTTGGGAGACGAAGGAATGCATGGTCCTTTAGCACCATGGATGGTGATCACATTTTGAGAAGATAAAGAAGACAAAGGGTAAGAACAGAATGAATGGAAGTAGGGAAGAGAGTGGTGTATTAAATGACAACTCCACAACCTGACACTAAACCAGGCATGGAAGACAGTGGTGATGGTGCAAAGAAGGTTATGTGGTTTGCAGCAAGGAATAAGGACATAGAGCAAAATAATCCTGGGAGGGGTGGGTCTCTGGATCTCTTAGTCCAACTGGCTCAACCCTTGGAGGATTTAGTTTAGTTTAGTTTAGATATACAGTGTAGAAATAGGCATTTCAGACCATGGAATCCACGCTAACCAGCAATCACCCATAAACTAGTTCTACCCTACACACTAGGAACAATTTACAGAAGCCAATTAACCTACAAACCTGCATGTCTTTGGAATGTGGGAGGAAACCGGAGCCCACGGAGAAAACCCACTCAGTCACGGGGAGAATGTACATTCTCCTTACAGACATCACCTCCAGTCAGTATTGAACCTGTGTCTCTAGCGCTGTAACAGCAACTCTACCCTTATGCCACTGTGTCACCTCAGAAGATGTAATTGAGCCTGTAAGTAAATGTCAGTTGGCAGACTGAGGCTGCAATGAAATGGACGGCCATTTTACTGATGGCCACTCGAGTACAACAGTCTCAAAAGATTGACTGAATTTCTTAGTATGGGGATAAAAGAGGAGTACACCAAACCTACAGGGAAGCCACATACACTACTTTATGCAAAGAATGTACAAAACTGCATTATATCTGGTGGTGAACCTTTATGTTTGGGAGAATAAGCGAGTTCGGTATTCCGAAATAGACACAAAATGCTGGATTAACTCAGCGGGACAGGTAACATCTTTGGAGAAAAGGAATAGGTGATGTTTCGGGTCGAGACCCTGCACCAGAGATGTTGCCTGACCCGCTGAGTTACTGCAGCAGTTTGTGTGTATCTCCGTAAATAACTGGTGCTAGGCTTTCGCCGGCAACGAGGGGCTTAACCGACAGCCACTAGATAAGGCGAGAGGTGCTGCTGACGGACCCCGGCCCGTCGGGGAACAGGTTCCTCGGGAGTTGGAGCAGAGTTGAGCTGAAGTTAGCGCTTCTTCTCTGCGCTGGGGCTGCCAGGCTCTGGGCCGGTTTCCCGTCAGTCCAGGGTCACCCCGGACATATCCGGCCACCCCCGGACAGGGATGGGACACTCGGGAGGGGATAGGGATGGTAGTGAGACTCCGCTCACAAATCTGCCTCCTGGGGTTATGCAGGAGAGGGGTTCATGGTTTACCCCTGTATAATAACTCTGTATAACCCAGGAGGGCAGCCCGAGTGAAAATGGAACCCATACACCCAGGCTGAGGGGGACCAGACCGTGATTCTTTAGATTGTCACTGCTGAAATTTCTGCATGGACCAGTGGAGAAGGGAGAAATAGTGTCGCTAATTCCAGTAGCAATTCAACAGACCCAGTTCGATCCTGAATATGGATGAAACGCAGGTCTGTATACACGCAGCAGCTCAGCTGCCAAAAATGTTTTTCTCAACTGACCTATGACCTGGGCATGCGCTGTCGGAATACCAAACTCGCTTATTGACAGGAAATACGCTGGCTGGTGCAATATCGAAATCCCTTCCGACATAAGGATGGTTGATATAGTTTTTAATGAACAGGGATAAGAAGGGTGGAATATTGGAATCGGGCTGTATGTATGTGAATGGTTTAATGATGGATCTAGTTGATCATTGCTTGTGGATTGGCATTCAAGGACTGTGCTTACTGCTGACTTGGCAGGAAAATGTGTGTGTGAGGAACAGAGCTTTTTTTTATTGGAGAAAAGGAGGGGAGTAAAACTATTATATAAAGGGAGGCCTTTGTCAGACACAAACAACAATGCAGGAGAATACCAGAAGAGATTTTGGTAGCAATGTTAAAACTCCAGTGACAATATAATTTCCCCCCAAAAGCAGAAAGGGAATGGAAGTCCTATGTGTGTCAAAATATATTAAGATTCATGGAGCCATGAGGGAGGAGCTGGCCAAAGTTGACTGGAAAGATACCCTAGCAGGGATGACAATGGAACAACAATGGCAGGTGTTTCTGGGAATAATACAGAAGGTGCAGGATCAGTTCATTCCAAAGAGGAAGAAAGATTCCAAGGGGAGTAAGGGGCGACCATGGCTGACAAAGGACGTTGGGGACAGTATAAAAATAAAAGAGAAGACGTACAACGCAGCAAAGATAAGCGGGAAGCAGAGCAAGAGGATTTGGTGATGCTTAAAGAGCAACTAAAAAGGCATTACGGGGAGAAAAGATGAGGTACGAAGAGAAGCTAGCCAAGAATATAAAGGAGGATAGTAAAACCTTCTTTAGGTATGTGTAGAGGAAAAAAATAATTAAAACCAAAGTTGGAGCTTTGAAGACTGAAAAGGGTGAGTTTATTTTGGGGAACAAAGTAATGGCAGATGAGTTGAACAGGTACTTTGGATCCGTCTTCACAAAGGAGATGCAATGGTGATAATTTTCCAATGTTCTATAGATTCAGGATCAGTTCCTGTGGATTGGAGGGTGGCTAATGTTATCCCACTTTTTCAAAAGGCGGAAGAGAGAAAACAGGGAATTATAGACCAGTGAGCCTGAGATCGGTGGTGGGGAAGTTGCTAGAGTCAATTAGAAAAGATGAAATAGCAGCACATTTGGATAGCAGTAACAGGATCGGTCCGAGTCAGCATTGATTTACGAAGGGGAGATTATGCTTGACTAATCTTCTGGAATTTTTTGAAAATGTAACTAGGAAAATGGACAAGGGAGAGGCAGTGGATATAGTGTACCTGGACTTTCAGAAAGCATTTGATAAGGTCCCACATTGGTGATTAGTGGACAAAATTAGGGCACATGATATTGGGGGTAGACTGCTGACATGGATAGAAAATTGGTTGGCAGACAGGAAACAAAGAGTAGGGATTAACGGGTCCCTTTCAGAATGGCAGACAGTGACTAATGGGGTACCGCAAGGCTCAGTGCTGGGACCGCAGCTATTTACAATATACATCAATGATTTAGATGAAGGGATTCAAAGTAACATTAGCAAATTTGCAGATGATTTAAAGCTGGGTGGCAGTGTGAGCTTTAGAAGGATGCTATGAGAATGCAGGGTGAAGTACAGGTTGGGTGAGTGGGCAGATGCATGGCAGATGCAGTTTAATGTGGATAAATGTGATCTTATCCACTTTGGTGACAAAAACAGAAAGGCAAATTACTATCTAAATGGTGTCAAGTTGGGAAAAGGGGAAGTACAACGGGATCTGGTGGTCCTTGTTCATCAGTCAATGAAAGTAAGCATGCAGGCACAGCAGGCATTGATGTAATCGAAGGGCATGTTGGCCTTTATAACAAGAGGAGTTTAGGATAGGAGCAAAGAGGTCCTTCTGCTGTTGTACAGGGCCCTAGTGAGACCACACCTGGAGTATTGTGTGCAGTTTTGGTCCCCTAATTTGAGGAAGGACATTCTTGCTATTGAGGGAGTGCAGCATAGGTTTACAAGGTTAATTCCCGGGATGGCAGGTCTGTCATATGCTGAGAGCTGGAGTTTAGAAGAATGATAGTGGATGTTATTGAAACATATAAGATCATTAAGGGTTTGAACACGCTAGAGGCAGGAAACATGTTCCCGATGTTGGGGGAGTCCAGAACCAGGGGCCACAGTTTAAGAATAAGGGATAAGCCATTTAGAACGGAGATGAGGAAACACTTTTTCTCACGGAGAGTTATGAGTCTGTGGAATTCTCTGCCTTAGAGGATGGTGGTGTTCGGTTCTCTGGATGCTTTCAAGAGAGAGCTAGATAGGACTTAAAAATAGCGGAGTCAGGGGATATGGGGAGAAGGCAGGAATGGAGCACTGATTAGGGATGATCAGCCGTGATAACATTGAATTGTGTGCTGGCTCAAAGGACCGAATGGCCTACTCCTGCGCCTATTGTCTATCGTCTATTGTCTATTGATACAGACAACATACAAATATATCAATTTGACCTGTTAAGAAACTAGATGAATCATTGAGTAAAAGAACATCCCAGGTTTGTCTCAACAGCCAAATCTTTGGTGGATTTCATTTGCAATACATCACATCCTGTGGCAATATACACAGTGTTGACCATCTGTAAAGGGTTTTAGTCTATTCCAATGAGAAAAGCAGATAATTACCATTGCAGTTCTATTTGGTGATGCAGGTTACGGATGGACAGAGCAAAGAGGACAAATAACTAAATAATATGTAATAGTAATCGACCGAAGCGTGAACGGAACTTTGGAAGTAAACTTTTTTTTTAAGATGAAGATATACAGGGTGATGTGCCAGGTCTGCAAGTAGGACGATCCATTCCTTCTCTCCAGAGATGATGCCTGTCCCGCTGAGTTACTCCAGCATTTTGTGTCTATCTTCAGGGTGAAGCAGAAGCAGGTCAAGAAAGCAGTGTGTAGCGAGTGCTATCCACGTAGAACATTGAGGGAGCGAGTGGCAGAGTTAAGCGCAGTGACGGATGGCTGATCAGGCGTGGGTCTGGCAAACGGAGTGCGGATCCAGCAGGGTGGTGTTCTGGCTGACCTGAAAAGGTGGAGATAGCGGACCTGAAAGGAAGGCAGAAAGGTGGCATTCAGGTGGACCTGAAAGGGTGGAGTTCAAGCGGAGCTGAAAGGGAGAAGGCCTCGCGGACCGGATAGTCTTGAACTTCGAGAGAGCTGAGCAGAGCAAAGCACCAATTAACCAAGCAATGGACAGCAATAATCGGGTGTTGGATGAAGCAAAGAGGGCAGGATGATTGGAAATGATCAGTGAAATGCGAAGGGGGTGCGGACACGACAGGATGAAGCAGAAATGATTTGGTATGTAGGATTAGTGTAGCGTGCAAGGGTGGTGTGGACATGGTGGGCCGAAGGGCCTGTTTCTGTACTGAATGACACAGTACAAAGTTGCTATCACCTTTCAAAGACAGCAGCCAGGCCTCCTCCATTGTCAAAGTGAAGCTAAACGCACACTGGAGGAGCAGCATCTCATATTTTTCTTGGGCACCTTACAACCCAGTGGTATCAATATTGATTTCTCTAACTTCAAATAACTCCTGCATTCCCTCTCTGTCCATCTCTCCCCACCCAAGTTGCACCAGCTTCTCGTTCTCACCTAGCTAACAGCCAACAATGGCGTGTTTCGTTTATCATCGTTACTTTTTTGCATATCTTTCATTCATTTGTTCTTTATCTCTCTACTTCACTGTCTATATCTCTCATCTCCCTTTCCCCTGACTCCGCTCTAGTCTGAAGAAGGGTCTCGACCCAAAACATCACTCATTCCTTCTCTCCGGAGAGGCTGGCTGCTGAGTTACTTCAGCAGTTTGTGTCTATCTTTGGTTTAAACCAGCATCTGCAGTTCCTTCCTACACACACAGTCAGCCACAAATGGGCATGTCAGCGACAGGGGTTCCATAATAGACAATCTATATTCCATCAACAAGTGCCCAGGTGCTTAAAAGGATTCTCCAGCAGAGATAAACTGATATGAATGATTTATCACTATTCACAAAGACTGCTGAAAAACACAAGGTACTGCTGAAGGAGTTGTTACAGTTCCCTGTACAATACTGCATAGTTAAAATTGAATTTAGATACAGCTAAGGAAGTACAATTTTGGGGGCTCACATTGAGACCAGGCGATAGAGACATAAAAATGAGGCAACGCTCAAACTAGTACAAGGGTTTCTGTTATGCAGGAGAAATGTTGGCTTTAAGATAATTTTAAAATTGATGGGACATTTCCATTTATTCAGAAGATCATGCTGGTACAGCCAGACTTTATTTGCATTAACACTGAAATCAGCCAAATAGAACTGGACAGAGAATATAGAAAGATTCTTCAAGTACTCAAAGAAAAGTTACAAATAGCCCCCAATACTGAAAAGTTATAAATAGTCTCCGGAACAGTTTCGACTAGAATACAGTGCATTCAGAAAGTATTCAGACCCCTTCACTTTTTCCATATTTTGTTACATTACAGCCTTAATTTAAAATGGATTAAATTCTTTTTTTTATCATCAATCTACACGCAATACCCCAGAATGAAGAAGCGAAAACAGGTGTTTAGAAATTTTTGCAAAGTAATTAAAAATAAATAACTGAAATATTACATATACATAAGTATTCAGACCCTTTGCTATGCCACTCAAAATTGAGCTAAGGTTCATCCTGTTTCCATTGGTAATCCTTGAGATGTCTCTACAACTCGATTGGAGTCCACCAGTGGTAAATTAAATTGATTGGACATGATTTGAAAAGGCACACACCTGTCTAGTTAAGGTTCCACAGTTGACAGTGCATGTCAGAGCAAAAACCAAGCCATGAAGATGAAGGAATTGTCAGTAGACCTCCGTGACAGGATTGTGTTGAGAAACAGATCTGGGGAAGGGTATAAAACAATTTCTGCAGCATTGCAGGTCCCGAAGAGCACAGTGGCCTCTGTCATTCTTAAATGGAAGAACTTTGGAACCACCAGGACCTCTGTGGAGATGGGAGAACATTCCGGAAGGACAACTATATCTGCGGCACTCCACCAATCAGGCCTTTATGGTAGAGTGGCCGGACGGAAGCCACTCCTCGATAAAAGGCACATGACAGCCGGGTTGTTTTCTCTGGTGCTCTGGTCTGATGAAACCAAGATTGAACTCTTTGGCCTGAATGCCATGCGTCACATCTGGAGGAAACCAGGCCCCGCTCATCATCTGGCCAATACCATTGCTATTGTGAAGCATGGTGGTTGCAGAATCATACTGTGGGGATGTTTTTCAGCAGTAAGGAATTGGGAGACTAGTCAGGATCGAGGGAAAGATGAATGGAGCAAAGTACAGAGAGATCCTTGATGAATACTTGCTCCAGAGAGTTCTGGAGCTCAGACTGGGGCAGAGGTTCACCTTCCAACAGGACAATGACCCTAAGCACACAGCCAAGACAACGCAGGAGTGGCTTCATGACAAGTCTGTGAATATCATTGAATGGCCCAGCCAGAGCCCGGACTTGAACCCGATCAAACATCTCTGGAGGGACCAGAAAATAGCCGTGCATCGATGTTCCCCAACCAACCTGACAGAGCTTGAGAGGATCTGCAGCGAAAAATGGAAGAAATTACCCAAATACAGGTTTGCCAAGCTTGTAGCGTCACATCCAAGAAGACTTGAGGCTGTAATTGCTGCCAAAGGTGCAAAAAGTTTTAAACACCTGTTTTCGCTTTTTTATAATGGGGTATTGTATGTAGTTTGATGATGGACAAAAATGAATTTGATCCATTTTAGAATAACGCTGTAATGTAACAAAATGTGGAAAAAGTGAAGGGGTCTGAATACTTTCTGAATGTACTGTATACAACAATCAGTAGTTTAAGTTGTGTACTATTACAATTGATGCATGTTAATCTTCAAATGGACTTTAACTTTGGCAGAGTTGATCATGTGGAAAATATCTTTCAGTTACTTATTAGTTGGTCAAGTATTCTGCAGTGTTACAGGAACCATTACTAAAACAGGGTATAATCCAATGAGATTATTGATAGAGAGAGAACTAAAGTACGATCAATACCTTAATATTAGTAGATGGACTGCTTTCTTGGGATTGTATAATTTAAAGGCAGAATCATTGAATTACGCAACTGTTCCAGAGAGGATGAGGTACCAGGGGAAGCCACATCAATTTATAGTAGCTGGGGAGTGAACAACCGAAGAAGGAGTTGAGAAAAGCATTCAAGTACATGAACGAGGCATCTTTGTGAAGGGATACAGTTGTATAAAAAGGGAGAAAGGCAAAAGGGATGCAGAAGTTGAGATCAGAATAAAGACATCTATCTATATTCTATATAATATTAAAACTGTGTGGCTGCTGGCTGGCTGGCTGTGTGTGTTTCTGACTTGTGGCTGCCAGCCTTTGATTCGTTGCTACGCCAACGTCAGACCCAGAAATGCCGACTTTTTTTCCATTTCGGTAGAAATTTCACTTTTCATTCCAAGTATCCACTCCTCATTAAATTTTGCCGTGTTTATGTACAGATTTTTAATAAAATCCTTCTCCCCCCCCCCACCCCACTCACTCATTTTGTCGCCTCCTGCTGGCCAGCGACCATAACGGCTGCTGGCGCCCACATCTCGCCTCAAAGACGCCATTTAAAAACAGCCGCACTGCTGATTCCTGAGCCGCTTGAGTTGGAGGACCACGTCTCCCGTGGGGGCTATGGGTAGGGAACAGCTGCGTTGGGGGAGCAGACCCAACGGGTCTGCACTTGGTCTAGTATTCTTTAATAATCTAGAAATGTAATCTAGAAATAGTCTAAAGAAATATTCATGTCACTGGAATTACCAAATCATTTGAGTATATATATATATATATATATATATATATATCATCCAACCGAATTCTACCATCAAATATTGTCTCTTTAGATAATTATTCATTCATTAAAAAATGTTATTGGCATTTGGGAAAGCAACCATTTAGATCAGCAGACAAGAAGCATAAGCAGCCCTATACTGCAATTCACCTGGAGAAATGAAGATAGCCGTATATATTTAAAACAAAAACTGAAGGCTCACTTGTTTTGGAGGAAACAGGGAAATGGAGATGCTAGCTTAAAAAATGTTATAGAAAGGGTGGCATGGGATCCCAAGGAAGGAACAGGTAAAATTGCAATGGTGACAGTATTTGAACCAATGATAGTGGGTGAACCCATGGAAGTTCATAGTGGATCTAGTATTCAGGGAGATATTGGTTGGGGAAAAGAGGAAAAGCAAGATGGTACTTCACGGAAGATCTAAAGTAGGAACTAGAGAAGGGATTTTGCTAGAGATCAATAAAGTGGGGGTGTCCGTGTGGGAGGATTTCTTGTGTTTGCGTCACTAGGAACAGGGCATCACAGAGCATGAAGAACAGAGTGAATGTGGTGAAAAGGCAATCTTGTCAGTGAGAGGGCATGGAGGATTTTTGTCATGGTTCTCCAATTTTCATGTTGCATACTCCAATCTGTGCTGGAAAATATGGAATAATGCTTTGAACAGAAAGACAGAATCATGTTGACCTTGTGAAGAATTAGGATTTTTCCTCCGCTTCAATTGAAAATGATAAAACATTTGAGCAGTGATCAAATTAAGACAAAATGCTTTAAAAAAAAAAGTTCAATTAAACAGTAGTGACTGTTCTGCGAACAATTGAACTCTTTTAGAAAAGTATCTTGTTTAATTTGAAACCTCTTTGGTCTCATAGAATGCAAATTATAATTAATAGTTCTCATTAGTATGAATTGGTACATTTAGCAAAGCACAATTTAATTTGGTTATTCATTTTTTTTGTCAAGTAAGAGTAATCAGCATTATAGATCTGTCTGGGTGAAACGTAAAACGTTTATACAACATTTTATGTTGAGCCTGGTATTGATGAGATATAGGATTCTACAAACATTATGCCCAGGAATAGAAGTTGCCATTGATGTCTCTGATCAATTTTCTTGATTTGAACATGGAAGAATATGTTGGCAAACACAGGTATAATATTGATTCCGGATTGATTATTGATTACCTTGAGCATGAAGTTTTGGCCAAAATAACTAAGCTGTTAAATGGACACAAGGACACAAAGTGCTGGAGTAATTCAGCAGATCAGGCAGCATCACTGGAGAATATGGATAGGTAACGGTGCTCAGTCTGAGGAAAGGTTTTGACCTGAAACCCATCCATTTTCTTGAGAATTGCTGCCTGACCTGCCGACTTACTCCAGCCGCTTTATTTCCTTTTGTGTATTAATCATCATCTGTAGTTCTTTGTTTCTGTTAAGCTATTAAATGGCCCTGATATGGCCTTGTGTGCATCGTAGACATTAAAACAAGGGAAATTAAGGTGAGGAAAGCCGTAGAAAAATAACAAAATGATCAGATGCTGATAGCAGTTATGGAATTAGAGATTGGAGAGGGAACACAGCCAAGATACATAATTGGATAAGAGTCATTTCTGTGAATTGATGATGTTCCAGTTAATCATTTTCTCAGCCTGCTGGTGACAGGGAAGAGAAAGGATGAAAGAGGAAGTAGGAAAATTAAATGCATCAGGTGTTGGTTCAACAGTAAGCAACGAAGTTAGACTAATTTTCTCAGTTGAGCATCAGACTGGATGACCTTCTCTGGAAAAGACAGTGGACTAGCCAGTTTGCTGCTCCACACCATTTCACAGCTGATTAAGATAAATGTTTAGTTTAGAGATACAGCGCAGAACAGGCCCTTCGGCTCACCAATCCCATGCCAACCAGCGATTCCCGCACACTAACAGTAGCCTATACATACGAGGGACAATTTACAACTTTACCTAGCCAATTAGCTTACTGTTGTCAGGTTTTCTTGCACTGCTGTATCTGTCGGTATTAAAGTTGTTGCAAAACTGTTTCCCCTTGGTCTTGATCTTTCTCTTGCTTTAGCAAATGTAGAGCCTTTGACAGTTACAGTTGGCCTAGCATCCTGAATGTTTCCAAAAAGTTGATCTGACAGTATCTTCACTTGTCTCTCCATGAAGTCTACCAGGTCAGAAAATCCAACTCGCTGTCCAAGCTGTTCCTGTAGCTGACATGCTCTATCCCTCCACTTGTCTCTGAGCTTTTAAGGCAGTTTTAGAAGGATGGTCTTTATATTGGAAGCAGCATTAATTTCCTCCATATCGGTGAGATGTTCCATTGCATTGCAACAACCTCTAAGGAACAGTGAGAATGCTTCCAATGCCTTCACATCCTCTGGTCTGATCACTGAATGTAGATCAGTATCACTCATGTTATGAGTCATACTTTGTAGCTACACCGACTAGTTTAACAGAAAGCTTCCCTGCCTTTTCTCTCTCACTTTTGAGTTACGTGCTCAGATGAAGTTACCTATGCTGTAACGCTAATAAAGTCTTTGCATCTTTATCACGGTGTGACTGAAGTTATTCCAACAGCAGAAGCTCAACACTGACCAGGCAAAAGCCTTGACCATATATGCAGTGGCAATCTTATGTTCATTACCTAAATGTTCTTTAAGCAGATCTTTTGCTCTTTGATAACCCTGGACTGGCGGCAAATGTTGGCAACGCGGACTAAGTATTTTGGATACCCTCTTGTGTATTAATCTAGTAAATGAAAACAATCACTCTTATCATTAGTTTTTCTTTCCACTCCTCTCTCAAATGCTGCGATGAGAACATATTGCAAAGGATCACCATCATAAACAGGAATGTCTCTTGGTGGTAAAGTAGAAGAGAGATTCTGTTGAGCCTGAAGAGCAGTGATGTCATTTTGCCTCTGCATTAGGTTCCAGATATCACCTTGATTTCCATTATTCAGTACAGGGGGGTTTTGATAACAGGCCCCTGCACACCCCATTTCATATGAGTCTGTACATTTTGCCTTTGAAGAGTATTGAGTTCAATGTGTCTTATCATGAGCTCTAACAGATGGTCACTGAGTTGTTTGTTTTGGCCTAACAACCAGTTGCTGGAAGGAAAATTCAGTTCCCATCAATACATTTTTTCTTTGTTGCACTTGATTCATTTGCATGTGGATTTAATTTAGCTGATGCCTCCCTTTGAGCAGTTCCTTTTCTCAAATAAGAGTTTGTCCCATCAGATATTCTAGAGCTGTTTTTTGATCTTGGCCTCAAGTATATTGTTCCTTGCATTAGCTGCTGCCAGCTCTGTCTCTATTTCCAGCTATTCCATCTCTCTTTTCAACTATTCCTCTTGTGCCTCAAGTTCAAGCTTGGCATTGGTTGCTGCCAGCTCAGTCTCTCTTTTCAATTGCTCTTTTTGTGCCTCAAGCTTGTGCTTTTTGTTCATGGCGGCAGCCCATCCCAAGAGAGCAGCCCTATCTGGCTGGGCTTTAATATAAGCAGAGGTCGTTGAAGATGCACATGATCAAGAACTGGATTTGTGGCTTAATTTAGGCTTTGAGACATTTGAAACACTGTCATCAGGTCCAATTTCATCTGAGTTCACAACACTCTGTTGTATGGCACTTTCAGCTATGGAGTGTGTAGTTTGCTGTTGAACATCAGATACCCACACCTTTACATCTTGTATAAAACCATTAAAAGTTTCCATTCTCTGTTGAAACCACTGATTTTGCCTTTCAAGCTCCTTTTCAGGCAGTGATACCTTCTCCAATGACTCGTGGTTTTCTCTGACTTAATCGCAGAGCTTGATTAATTGAACCAGGTTAGATTGTACTTCATTTTCTTCATTTTCCTTTCTTTTGAGGTCTTTCAGCTTTTCAATTAATTTGTTAGCTTGTTTACATATCGAGTTTCTTGTCTTCTGACACTTTTCCAGAAACAATTCCCAGCCTTTGTCATGTATTTAATAACTCTTTCCATTTTAAAATCCTTTCCAACATCGCCATCTTGTGACTAAGCTTTAGACATACTTGTTCGCTATCCCTTTAAGACTCGCTGACGTGAAAGCCGTTTGCCTGCGGCTGGTATTTCAAACAACTAATATCTCTCTGATTCTCAAGGTCACTTCTCAATTCTCCATTTTAGTAGCCATTTTCCAACACAGCTTATCATATAGCTTCTCCAATAAAGCTTAATGCTGTACATACTCACTCTCCCTGCATCTCCCTTCATCGACCCATGGAAATCTCTGGCAGCTACTGTTCAAAATAGAGCAACAGCATCAAGAATAATGCTTAGAACTTTGAGGATCTTTGTCAGGGGCTTGTGAAGGAGAGTCATGAATGCAGACAGATGGCATACATTTCCATTCCACCCACCAACCCACTTTGTGAAGTATCTCCTGTTCCACCTGAAGTGGAGTCTGTTGGTCGCACATTGGCCTTCTTAGACACTTCAAATCCAACAGAACTGGAGTGCACACAAGCCATGCTCAATCCCAAGGGACTGATCGATGAGAAGCCAATAGCCTGGAATATTTACTGCCTTTAATGCCTCTGCATTAGCATTTTGTAGTATCCCAAGATCCCATCAAAACATAGATCTTCAATTACAGCTTTAACAGAAGTGTTCTCAAGTTTTGCACCATCAGCATTTTGATCCAATGCAATTTCTCACACCTGCTGTCAATGCTTGTTTAATCTCTGGACCCAATTCTTAAGGTAACGTTTGTTTTAAACAAGGACACAAAATGCTGGAGTAGCTCAGCATGTCTAGAGAACATGGATAGGTGACATTTCCGGTCCTACAATAAAACAAAGTGCTGGAACGTACCTGAACATAAAAAAAGATAGCTGCGAGAGGGTTGCTGCTGAATGATTCGGTGATGGGAAGGGATTGGGAAAAATGTTCCTAGATCTTAGGAGGTAAACAGGTTGTAAATAATAGTGTCCACATGAAGCGTGTTGTTTGCGTAAGGATACTGGTAGACCCATGAGTCAGGCTTTCCAAGCAGGAGATAGATAGTGAAGTCTTCATACCCGAGTGCAGTCTATATATAACTGTATTTTGGGGAAATCTGCAATGCAAGCAGCTCTCAGTGCCTGGTCTGGTGGCTTGAATAAAAAAAATAGATTTGCCAGTAAGCAATAAACAGTTAGACGTGGCAGGGATCTGTGCCAGAACCCTGGAATGATCTTGAACGCAGGAGGCTGAGAGTAAATGTGACCATGATCTTCATTGGCTAAACAGTCATGGCACACACATAAGCTGTGTGTTTGAGGTCCCAGGACGTCTCGAGTCATTTGCAAAATGTCTCAAGACATTTACCAAAAAGCGACTTTGATTAAGGGGTATTAGCTAAACCTGGATAAACTTGGATTGTTTTCTTTGGAACGCCAGAGGTTGAGGGGAGTCCTGATGGAAATCGAGAGGCTGCAGAGAGTGATGGATTTAGCCTAGTAGATCACAGGCACAGACCTCGCCACCATTGAAATCATCTACTTGAGGTGCTACCTTAAAAAGGTTGTGTCTATCATCAAGGAGCCCCACTATGGCTTTTTCTCAGTGCCACCATCAGACAGGAGGTACAGAAGCCTGAAATCCTACATCACCAAATTCAGAACAGCTACTTTACTGCAACCATCAACTTTTAGAATCGACCTACACAAATCAATTTCTATCTCAGCAAGGAATACTGCAGTTCACCTCTTGCACCACTCTGGAATTGTTTTCTAATCTTGTTTTGCACTAACATCTTTTATTTTTGCAGTATTTGCAGTATTTTTCCTTTTCACCGTCTTGTATGATTTATGCATCATTTATGTTTTGTGTTTATGTGCCTGTACAGAGCAAGCTAGATTTTCACTCCACCTGTACTTCACTGTACTTGTGGATATTGAGCAGATGAAAGAGGTGGAAGAAGGAACTGGGTGATAGGTGCGTAGGGGGATTGAAAAGAAAGATGCACACGGGGACGGGGGGAGAGTTGGAGCTGGGTAGATGAGGAGTTAAGAGGGTTACCGGAAATTGGAAAGTTTGACATCCATGCTGTAAGGGTGTATGCTACACAAGCAGAATATAAGTTGCCAGTTTGTATGTGACTTCACTCTGGTATATGACAATAAACATGACTTGACTTCAAAGGCTTCTTCATTATATGTACTGCTTTTGAGGTACTTGTCAGTTGCTGCAGACCGATGGAAATTTCCAGCTGAATAAAGTGTGGCTGAAGTTTACACAAAATCTATAATTCCTGCCCCCAAACAATCCAGATGTTGTTTTGGTAAATCTGATGAATTTATAAATGGGCTGAGTCATGTTTCTGGGAAGAGGATTAAGCCTGTTGATCTATTTAAGAAAATATGGACAACAAATGTTACAGTGCTAGACATCTTTCAATAAACCTGTGCGGATTGAGAGAGGCTGAGGGGAGCCCTGAATATAAAATTATATAGGCAGTCAGAACCTTCCCCTTGTCACCGACAAGAGAGCAGAGGAACAGACCCTTCAGCCCACCGGGTCCATGCCGACCAGCGATCCTCGCACATTAACACTATCCTACACACACTATGGACAATTTTTACATTTACCAAGCCAATTAACCTATAAACCTGTATGTCATTGGAGTTTAGAAGGAAACCGAAGATCTCGGAGAAAACCCACGAAGGTTACAGGGAGAATGTACAAACTCCATACAGACAGCACCCGCAGTCGGGATCGAATCTGGGTCTCCGGCGCTGCATGCGCTATAAGGCAACAACTCTACCACTACGCCACCATGCCGTCCTCAGCTGAGAGAGGCAAAGTTTGAAGGAGATGTGTGAGACATGTTTTTTTTTACATAAAGAACGGAGGATGCCTGGAATGCACTGCCCGCAGTAGTGGCAGAGGCAGATGAGGTTTAAGAAGCTGTTGGATATGCACATGGATATGCAAGCAATGGAGGGCTATGGATCTCGTGCTCTCTGTGGAGATTACTTTGTAATGGCATCATGTTCAGCACCGACATTGTGGGCTGAAGGGCCTATTCCTGTGCTGTAGTGTTCTTTGAGAAAGATGTACCAGTTTAGGGTGAGCCTGTGGGACAATGATATTCTGTGCACTGTTCAGGATGCAATGAACTTGGCAACATTCATTAAGCCCATGTCCTTGAAGGGAACCATACATAATACAGGGGTCAACAATGCGCAAACAGTTCAACTTTCCACCATGGCAAGAACTCTTAAAGCAACAACTCTTGCGGCGAACTGTCCCTTCAAATTAATTGTACCATGTTGGGCTAGATTTGTCCAAATAATAATAATAATAAACTTTATTACGGACTCGAGGTCCAGACAAGGGGCAACATTACATTAAAAAATGCATTGCATATTAAATATCATAAAGTACATATAAAATCTTAGTATATCACTTATAAAAGCATCATAAATTATATTTTATTTTAAAACACAATACATAAGTTAAAAATCCAGATTAAAGAATGATCAATGTCCTACAATGAGACAACGATACCAGTGTCTCCACAGCTGGGATTCGTAGCGTGTAGTGCTAACCCTTATGTTTGACAAGGTCACAATAATCACATTTTTAGAGTCATTTATCCTGCAAATGAATTTATACATGTGATGTCTTAGGATAGCTTCTAAAGTACTGACTCCTGCAGCCACAAACATATTACTGGCACTACACCATCTAGGTTTCCTTAGCAGTGTTCTCATGGCATCATTATATGCCACCTTTAGTCTCTGCAAACTTGTCTTGCCATAGTTCGACCACAGGTGCGCAGTGTAGAGTGGTGTGCAATATGCTCTCCTAAGATGATGAGGAACGAAGGTATGAGGCTGACGTTTTATTCTTGCTGGGGTATCATGCCAACTGAGGTGGGCATCTAAGCACATGTTTCTATGATGGATGACGAGTCTGCTGAAGAGATTAGTGGAGTTACAAAACAATGGAGACCTCAGTGAAGTTACTGGGACTTCATCTTCTCATGACTTGAAATTCTGTCTCTTCAGTGCTTCAGGATTCAGAGCAGATAAGGCTGAGGCACTTGAGTAATTCTGGAACTGACCTCTGTTCTCCAGCTCGGGCCGCGTCCACTATTTAAGGCTACTCATAATCTGCACAAGCACTGCTGAAATTGGCAACTGTAAAGTCAATCTTGAGTTGTTAAAGCTGCTGAACTTCAGCAATATTGACTGCATCAGAAATCTTGAAGTCAGCTATTTTACACAATGCTGAATGGGACAAAAATACAAAGATGAGCAGCAGCTCGAACCAGACGTGTGGTGCAAGAAGGGATGATTTTGGGTTGGCGTTAGTTTTATTTTTATAGAGACAGCGTGGAAACGGGCCCTTCGGCCCACTGAGTTCACACGAGCCAACGATGAGCTCAACGAGCCAACGAGCTTTTCAACAGCTCACACGAGCCAACGAGCCAACTAGTCTATCCTACACACTTGGGACAATTTACAGAAACCAATTAACCTACAAACCTGCACATCTTTGGAGTGTGGGAGGAAACAGGAGCACCCGGGGAAAACCCATGCAGTCACAGCGAGAATGGGCAAACTATACGCAGACAGCACCCTTAGTCAGGATCGAACCTGGATCTCTGGAGCTGTAAGGCTGCAACTCTACCACTGCACCACTTTGCCGGTTGAGTGGTGGAAGATTTGGTAATGATTGGAAACGCTGGACTGCTGTTTGGATTAAACTTGGTGCACCTTCCACATTAACCCCCAAAGGAGCCTACATGTCACGTCGTAAGAACATAATGATTGCTGCTGAAAAAACAGGTAGTTGAGAGTCAATATTTTAGAGACAAGTCAAGTAAAGTCAAGTTTATTCGTCACATACACATACGAGATGTGCAGTGAAATGAAAAGTGGCAATGCTCGCGGATTGTGCAAAAAACAAACAAACAAACAAACTACAAACAGAGTGGAACAGAATCACATATTCATATATTACATATTTGTGGGAGGGAAAAAAGGTAAAGAACAGCAATTAAAAAAAAAAAACACAGTAATATGGTACAGTAAAGTTAGTCCCTGGTGAGCTAGGAGTTTACAGTCCTACTGGCCTCTGGGAAGAAACTCCTTCTCATCCTCTCCGTTCTCACAACATGGCAACGGAGGCGTTTGCCTGACGATAGCAGCTGGAACAGTCCGTTGCTGGGGTGGAAGGGGTCTTCCATGATCTTGTTGGCTCTGGGGTTGCACCTTCTGGTGTATAGTTCCTGCAGAGGGGCGAATGAAGTACCCATAGTGTGTTTGGCCGAACGCACTACTCTCTGCAGAGCCTTCTTGTCCTGGGCAGAGCAGTTCCAAAACCAAATTGTGATATTTCTGGACAAGATGATTTCCACAGCCGCTGAGTAGAATCACTGGAGGATCCTGAGACACTGAATTTCCTCAATTGCCTGAGGTGGTAAAGGCGCTGCCTTGCCTTACAATTCCGGAAGTGGCGGCGCTGTGATGCGGCTGCGGCTCGCCTGCAGTCTGTCTGTTTTTACTTTTTTGTGTTGTTTTTTTTGTCTAGTTTAGTAATTGTTTTGGTTATTAGGTGGTGTTATGTGTGTGGGGGGAGGGTGAAACAGGGCTTTCTGTCTCTCCCCTCGGGGGAATGCGACTTTTTTGTCGTATCCCCCTTCTCTTCCCCCCGTCTGCGCTGAGGCCTAATGGCGGAGCTGGCGGAGCTGGCGGAGCTGGCGGCCTCCAACCTGCGACCGACCTCGAGGGTCCGGAGGTAGAGCCAGCCAGGACTCACCAACGCGAGGCTGGCCGTCTTAGAGCTGCGGTGGAGTTAGGGCAGCGGCACGACTCGGCGCTCCGGTGAGGGCGGACGGCGCGGGGCTGAGACACTCCCGTGCGGGCGGCACGGCTACCGGCTGTAAAAGGCGCTCCCGTGCGGGGCTGAGACGCTGCCGTGTGGGTGGCCTGGCTACCGGCTGGAAGGCGCTCCGGTGAGGGCGGCCTGGGTCCCGTGTGGGTGGCCTGTGTGGGGCGGAGACGGTGCTCCGGCGGCTGAGGCGGCGTTCTGGCGGCGGCGACCTGGATCCGGGGCTCGGCCGCGGGCCAGTGGATGACAATGTCGGGAGCTCGCAGGTCACAGGTTGATGCCTGTTTTCCGGAGCACCTGTTGCAACAGCTGCGTCCGCTGGACTGGAGGGCGGCAGCTTCGACCACCCCCCGGCCGCGGAGCTTGAACCGCGGGACTGACTTACCATCGCCCGGTGGGGTATCGCCTCGGCGCAGAGGGAGAAGAGGAGGGAAGAGACAGTAACTCTAAGACTTTTGCCTTCATCACAGTGAGGAGGTGTTTGGTGAACTCACTGTGGTGGATATTCATTTGTGTTTATTGTGTGTTGTTATTATTACATGTATGGCTGCAGGCAACAACATTTCGTTCAGACCGAAAGGTCTGAATGACAAATAAAGGATTCAATTCAAAATACTCACGAGTACTGCTGCATGTGATGTCCATGTTAGATCCTCAGAGATGTGGACTCCCAGGTATTTAAAACAGCTCACCCTATCCACAGTATCCCCATTTATCTTCAAAGGTGTGTATGTCCTCGGATGATGGGCCCTCCTAAAGTCCACGATCAGCTCCTTAGTTTTTTTTAATATTCAAGAAGAGGCTGTTGTCCTGACACCACAGTGCCAGGCACTGAAATTCTTTAGTCATAACACAAGAGAAAAGAGTTGCGTTTTTAAATTGTTTGAAAGACAATTACTTCACCATTGTGGGAAAGGTGTGAACAAGAGTGACAACTTCGGAATGACAATGCCATTCACTGTTGTCTGTCAAATGCAAATTCACAGTTAATGTTTCCTGGCAGCAGAGGGAACGGCAATCTGCATCCATTTTCACTTAAACAATATTCTACTTTACCACGTCATAGTCCATCTGCTAAACAAAATCTGTTGTATCCAAGTAACATCGGATCCGGCAATTAACTAGGTAAGTGGAAATCTAACATGTTCCTGCACAATATGAGGATGCAGAAGTATTTTGCAGCCAAAATATACAGCAGATGTTTATATCTCAAGTGGCATGTAGAACAATGTTAGAATAGGCTGGAGAAAAATACTTGCATGGTCACAAGAGGTCTGCATGATGAAAGCAGCTTGGAATGTTTTTGTAAATAGTTATTATAAATTACTGGAATAACTGATGAAAGTACTGATTAGTTATCTGATAGGGCAATGGGGAACAGTTGTTATGCTGATGTTGAGATTTATAATTATGATGTTACAGAGCATTATGAGGAATAAATGTGCCATTTGGGTACTGTAGATAAGTTGTTGAGATGAAGCTTCTCTAGACTGGGATAAAACTTCAAAAAATATTGCTGAAGGCATTTTTGATGGTGTTGTAGATGATTTTGTCTGTTGGTTTCATTGTGGCTCGAACCACTGCATCTGTTTTGTGGGACTTGCTTTTCATGTTTGCAGTTCATTATCAACTACTTTCACATCCTTCAAGATACCCATCATCAGACATTTCCTGATACGTAATCTGTGAAGTTTACAATAAACTGCTGCAGTCAAGAGATTGAATGGAAAAGTAGAAACACATCCGAAGGTTCCCAGAATATCAAAATTCATAAGAGAGAAAATATACTGACTTGGGGAACAGGAACCTTAGTGTTTGATGTTTAAGATATGAGGTTCAGAAGACTGCATATGTGCAATCAATCATCCCACAATCAAGGCATTGCAAAAAGGAGCGCTGCTCCATGAAATTTTGTCTGGGAAATTGCATAAACCGAGTGACTCCAAACAAAACATTGGAGACTTATTTACACAGGAATTCAATTCAACATTAGCTGACCCAGGGAAGTCCCTTGTGAATCCCATCTAAAGTTGCAGAGAAATTTAAAGCTGTGATCACCTTTTCTAGCACATTCAAATCCCCTAAATTGTGGAACTTCTCTGCAGGTTCAGGCTTTACCACAGAGTAGATGCTGTCCAATGCTGTATGACTGAAAAATTATCTCTTCAGACACAACTCATATAATATTTCTTGGAAAGTGTACCAGGTTGATCTTTAGCATTGGCTAGAGTCATACAGCGTGGAAACAGGCCCTTTAGCCCAACTTGCCTACACCGACCAACATGCCCCTTCTACACTAGTCCCACCGGCCTGTGTTCAGCCTGCATTCAGCTCAGATCCCTACAAAATTATCCTATTCATGTCACTGTCAAAATGCATCTTAAACATTGCAATAGTCCCTGTCTCAACTACCTCCTCTGGCAGCTCGTTCCACACATCCACCACACTTTGTGTGAAAAAGCTATCTCTCAAATTCCTATTTAATCTTTTACTCTTCACCTTAAACCTATGTCCTCTGATCCTCAATTCCCCAACTTTGGGGAAGAGACTCTGCATCTACCCAATCTATTCCTCTCATGATGTTGTACATCTCTCTAAGATTAACCCTCATACTTCTGTGCTCCAAGGAATAAAGTCCTAGCCTCTTCAATCTCTCACTCTAGTCCTGGCAATAGCCTCATAATTCTTCTCTGCATCCTTCCAAGCTTGTCAACATCTTTCCTGTAACATGGTGACCAAAACTGAACACAAAAGTCTAAATGTGGCCTCATCAACGTCTTGCATAACTGCAGTGTGACCTCCCAACTTCTATGCTCAATAATCTCAGGTTGCCAAGGTAACTGGGCTTCCTTAAGGGCCTGTCCCACTTAGGCGATTTTTTCAGCAACTGCCAGCGACTGTCATAGTCATAGCAGGTCCCCCAAAAAATCGGCGACTGGCCCCCCCCTTAGACAATATCTATGACAATGTCTACGACAAGCAATAACAACCTACCACCTAGTCAACGTCAAGCTACGGCAAGCTGCCAACAACCGGCGACCTATTAGGACGTCCACCTTCGCCCACAGCTACGACAACCTACGTTACCCGCAACAAGCTATGACAACTGAAGACAACTTAAGACAATTCAGTTATGCAAGACGTACCTGTCGCCGGTTGATGTAGGTTGACGTAGGTAGTCACCAATGGAATTCACTGGCGACAACCTACATCACCTGGCGACAACCTACGTAAAAATGGCGTCAAGCCCACTGTCGCCGAAAATGTTTGAACATTTCAAAATCCAGCGATGAGCAGAAAAATGCTACGACTCTTTGGGCGAGTGAGGAGACTACTCACGACCATACAGGTGACACCCCGGCGACCATGTGGCGACAGCCTAGTCGCCTGTAGTCACCTAAAAAAATCGCCTGTAGGCCATGCCCTTTACACATTTTTGCAGTCCCTTTACTTCCAAAATATAATAATGGGTAAAGTGAAATATTTAATACCAAATCCTTTTGACAGCTATCAATGAGTGCCTTCTAATTTCACACTTAAGGCTTTTTAAGTGTATTAGATAATATAGGCAAAACATTCCCAAGTATAAAACATAATATTTAGAGATGTTGCCATCTATCATGAAAAAATCATGTTCTTAAAGCATTTTTTCAAACTAGATTTCCATCTTAACGAGATGTTCCTTTGTTGAACATATCTGCTTCTAGTTCTGTACCGACAAGAACACATGGAGGCTGAATCATGAATATTCAAATCACAAGATCCTGCTCTTTTGACTTGCAAGTCTACTGGCTCTGCCAACTGCCTTTTCTTCACATTTACGCCATTGCTAAACTGAGGAATTTGGAGCTCCAAATTCCTTCTTAAAAGGTCTATTAATATAAGCAAGAACATGAGAAATTGAATAGGCAGTACACCACTATCTACGCTGCCATTCACAAGTTAGGAATAGGAATATTTTATTGTCACATGTGACTAGGCACAGTGAAATTCTTTGCTTTACACAATGTATACGAATAGCGGACACCAACGGCGCTGACAAAGTTACAAAACACCTCGGCTCCTCCTTTTATTCCCCCCCCCCCGCCCAGTTCCCCCATGCCGGGACCCCATTGTCCTTTGTGTCCCCCCCATTGTCCATTGTTCTTCCCCTCCTCCCTCAACCGGGTCCTCCACTGTTCTTCCCTTCCCCCTCACTATGCACGATGGTCGTCCATGCTCTCATCGAGGCATCATCGCCACCGTGAGGCTTCACCACCGCCAAGGCCCTAGCATCGCGAGGCTTTACCGCTGCTGCCGCTGCACCACCGCCAAGGTCTCACTGCTGTCGACACCCCATTTCATGCCTCCATGGTGTCGACCCAGGCCCCAGCTGCGGGCTCCGTCGACCGCTCCGCCGACCCAGACTCTGACCTGCTAGGCTCCGGACGGGACCCGACCCGGACTCCATTGGCCGCTCAGCTGGCACAGATTCCGACCGGCGAGGCCACGACCGGGCCTTGACCCGGGCTTCTATATGACGATCCGGGAGGCATTGAGACCGCGGTGCCTCGGTAAAGGACACCGGCCGCATTCCCTGTCCACAGTCATGGCCTGTCGGGAAGGCTTTTGGCCGCGCGGCACATCGGGAAGGCTTAATCGGAGTAGAATTAGGCCATTCGACCCATAGAGTCTACTCCGCCATTCTATTATGGTTGATCTCTGCCTCCTAAACCCATTTTCCTGTCTTCTCCCCATAACCGAAGACACCCGTTCTAATCAAAAATGCTTTCTCTGCTTTCAAAACATCCACTGACTTGGCTGCCACAGATTAACTACCCTCTGACCAAAAAAGTTCCTCCTCAACTCCTTTCTAAAAGACTACTCTTTAATTCTGAGGCTATGACCTCTGGTCCCAGACTCCCCCACCAGTGGAAACTTCCTTTCCACATCCACTCTATCCATGCCTTTCATTATTCTGTAAGTGTCAAGGGGTCCCCCCTCAACCTTCTACGCTCCAGCGAGTAGACGCCCAGTGATGTCAAGTGCTTATCATATGCTAACCCTCTCATTCCTGGAATTATTCTTGTAAACCTTCTCTGGACCGTCTTAGAGCCAACACATCCTTCCTCAGATAAGGGGCCCAAATTTGCTCAAAGTACTCCAAATGTAGCCTGACCACCATGTTACACCTTTATTCTTATTACCAAAATGCATTAATCAGAATGTGGCTGATCTTCTACCTCAGTGCCATTTTCTACCACTATCCCCATATCCTTCCTTTCCCTTCATGCTCAGAAATCGATCAATCTCTGTTTTGATGGAACACGATTGATAACCCTTCAGAGTAGAGGATTCCAAAGATTCACCACACTCTGACTGAAGCCATTTCTTCGCATCTCAACCCTAAATAGTCTACACCCTATTCTCAACCTGTGGCCCTTAGTCTCGGACTCCTCATTTAAGGGATGCATTCTCTCTGCATTCCTTTTAAGAATTCTGCGGGTTTTCATAAGTCCTCCTCTCATTCTTCTAAAATGTAACAAATACAGTCCCAATCTACTTGTCTATTTAACAGCATACCCAACGTATTTGAAACCAGTCTATTAAATCTTGATGACACTTCCTCTATGTATATAATCCTTTCGTGGGTAAGAAGATCGAAAAGGCATACAATGCTCCAGATGCAGTTCCAGTTCTGTAGCTGATCTATATCCCGCTGCATACTTGACAACCCTCGTCATATTCCATGACCCCAGCAATAGACAATAGTTGCAGGAGCAGGCCATTCGGCCCTTCAAGCCAGCATGCCATCACTATGATCATGGCTGATCATCCACAATTAGTACCATGTACTTGCCTTCTCCCCATACCCCTTGACTCCGCTATCTTTAAGAGCTCTATCTAAGCTAGCAAGTTTATTTATATAGCACATTTCAGCAACAAAGCAATTCAAAGTGCTTTACACAAAGCATTAAAAAGCAATCAAAAGCAATTAAAAACAGTCAATAAAAAGAATCGAAAACAAAAACAAGCTAAAATAGAATGACAAGTATAAAATACAAGAATATAAATTACAGTGCAGTGTTAGAAACAAATAATTATTTCACGTAATTAAAATTAAAAGTAATTAAAAGTGTTGTCAAACAGAAAATTCTAACTCTCTTGAAAGCATCCAGAGAATTGGCCTTGGTGTTATCTATAAATTTCTAACCTACCTTTATGCCCAAGTCATTTTATTTTGAAGTCACGTGAGGAGGCGGCCGGGAGGAGGCGGCCGGATTTGAAGGCCGCCGTGAAGGCTCCGTAAGAAGCTGGCGGGATGCAAAATTGCGGCTGCCGGCACGGCCAGTTCAGCGACCGCTGCAAAGGATTAGCAGCAGCTGGGGGTTTTAAAAATAGCCGCGGCCAGGAGAGCGACCGCCATGGAAGCTCAGCTGCCGGGTCAGCATTCGCTGTGGGGGTTTCTGCAGCAGCTAGCATTTTAAACATAGATGCTGCCGGCTGAGGTCAGTTCAGCATACGTATAGCGTATGCTCTATTTATAGGGCAGCTATAAATAAAGCTGGCGGTTGATAATAGCAGCTGTCGCTCGGTCACGTTTGTGACTATTGTGGCAGAATGGGGCTCCACTGGAGCAGGCGGCTGTTCGGAGCATCTCACGGGCAATGCCTGTACAGATTGATGCTCCGAAAGGGAGTCAGCCAGAGGCCTGAGGAGGCAACACCTCATTCAGGGATGCGTTCTATTTCCTCCTCTAAGAAACTCCGTTGAGGCTCCAGAAGGGAGCAAGGAGTTCCTGGCTTAGGAAGTTTTTTGAGCTGTGTCTATCAGACCTCTGTGGGAGCTACACCTGGTTCAGGGTTGTGTCATGATAATTTCCGCACAGTAGAGGGCACTGTTGGAGATTCTTTCATAAGTGACTCCAACTATGTGGATATCGATAAAGCAATAGAATCCCTGAACTAATGGGGATATGCTTCATTTTAATCATGTGAACAAAATATGCTCCGTGCACCAGAGGCATTAACTGGCAGCTCCAGCCATATGCCTGTGGCAACACCTGGCAGGGTTTCAGTATTTCTCCCACTCTGTCGAGAGAAGTATTGGAGAGAGGTGACTCCGATTATGATGCCGGCTCGACCGTGTCATATGGGGGCCAGAGGCCTGAGGAAGCAACACCTGGTTCAGGGTTGCGCTCTATTTCCTCCCCAGAAATACTCCGTTGAGGCTCCAGAAGGGAGCAAGGACTCGGAGTCACTAGCAGGCGCAACCTGTCTGGTAAGTACAATAAATAAATGAATAAGCAAACAAACAAATATTTTAAGGGGCTGCTGAGAAACCAGCAGCAGAGGATCGCGGCAGTGCGAAAAGCCGACGGCCATCCTTTTCCACTTCGGAGTCGCTGGCAGCGCCGGTCTGCACAGCTAGTTCCGATTCGGCTCCTACAGGGAGCAGCTTGGCAACACCGAGTCGGGGCAAAGCCAAAGCCAAGTCTGTGAGACAAGTCCTGTTGGACGATTTGGGACAGGAGGATTCTGTCCCCACATCTATGGCAGGTGTGATTGGCCATTTGTCTCAATTGGAACATCTGATGGATCAGACGGTGGCACAAATTATGCTCCGTGTTACGGCAGCATGCAGAGACAGTTTGAGCCATATGCCTGTGGCAACACCTGGTTCAGGGAGGCAATATTCCTCCCACTCGGATGAGGGGAGTGTCAGAGATTAGTATGGAGCTGACTCCAAATATGAGGATGTACCTGAGACCCATGCTTTAATGATATGCGCGAGTCACATAAGGAAGAGCAGCTGCTCTTGCCTCTAAATTTCCTGTTCCCTCGTGGACGGGCAAGCCACTACAAGAGGAGTTGGCCAGCAGCATCAACTACCTAACATCACACCAGCAGAAGGAAGACATTAGAAGGTACACAAAAAAGCTGGAGAAACTCAGCGGGTGCAGCAGCATCTATGGAGCGAAGGAAAAAGGCAACGTTTCGGGCCGAAACCCTTCTTCAGACTGATCGGGGGTGGGGGGGCAGGGAGAAGAAAGGAAAAAGGAGGAGGAGCCCGATGGCTGGGGGATGGGAGGAGACAGCAGGAGGGCTGAGGAAGGGGAGGAGACAGCAAGGACTAACAAAATTGGGAGAATTCAATGTTCATGCCCCCAGGATACAGATTCCCCAAGCGGAATATGAGGTGCTGTTCCTCCAATTTCCGGTGTTGCTCGCTCTGGCCATGGAGGAGACCCAGGACAGAGAGGTCGGATACGGAGTGGGAGGGGGAGTTGAAGTGCTGAGCCACCGGGAGGTCAGGAAGGTTCCTGCAGACCGAGCGGAGGTGATCGGCGAAACGTTCGCCCAACCTCCGTTTGGTCTCACCGTGGGTGGGCGGCGTGACCGACGTCGCAGCGGCCTCTGCAGTCTGTCTGTCTTTTTTTTTGTTTTTTTGTTGAGGGTATAGTTTGTAGTGGGCTTTTAAATGTGTATGTGTGGGGGGCGGGGGGTGGGTGGGGGAAACTTTTAAATCTCTTCCCTGCACGGGGACCCGACCTTTTCCCTGTCGGGTCTCCGTTGTCATTGGGGCCTGCCGCCGTGGAGCGGCCTCCAACCGGAACGAGCTGGGGGCTCAAGTCGCGGAGCCGGCGGAGCTGCGGACCTACCCTCGTGGAGCTGGCCAGCTTCGGAGCGTGGAGAGTTCGGAGCGTGGAGAGCTGCGGTGGCGTGCGGCTGCGACCTGACTCCGGTGGATGGTGACACCAGGAGCTCGTGGGTCCCCGGTGGGAGACCGCTCTGCGGGGCACCGGCAATGGCGAATTCTCCCGCCCGAATTGCGGGGTTGAAAGTGACCTGGAGCGGGGCCTTACATCGCCCGGCGTGGCTTTAAATGGCCGCGGACTTGCTAGCGCCCGCCGGGGGCTTTGACTTTGACATCGGGAGAGGAATGGAGAGCAGGGGAGAGACAAGACTTTGCCTTCCATCACAGTGAGGAGGAGATTCACTGTGATGGATGTTTGTGTAAATTGGTGTGTGTTTTGGTTCTTTTCTTGTACGACTGCAGAAACCAAATTTCATTTGAACCACATGTGAGGTTCAAATGACAAATAAATGGTATTGTATTGTATTGTACTGTATAGATCTTCTTTCAGGTAGGTTCCTGCGGATTGTTTTCAGGTAGGTTCCTGCCGACCGTTTTCAGATAGGTTCCTGTCGACCGTTTTATGCTGGAAGATGTTATGCTGGAAACGGCTGGGAGATATCCCAGTGTGGGAAATTGCAAAACCTTCAGGAATGCTAGCAGGCGTGCCTTGCACAGCAATATCACTTTTGAGCTCTGGAAACGAGCTGTTGGCAGGCATGGGGCTGAAGATGTGGTCAGACAGGGTCTGCAGATGGAACTTCGCTGAAGCGCCAACAAGCAGGTTGACCCGGGTTCAGAGACGCTGGCAGGTAAGTTCTCTTTATTAACCTCCGTAAAACTCTGAAATTGAGCAGTCTGTCGGCCCAGGTTCGGATTTACTGGTAGCATGGGCTGTCTAGTATCTTTGCACTGTCTCTGGAGTAGACAGATTGATGCAGAGACATTGACAGGGTGCCTTGCATACTAACCTATGTAATTTCCAAGTAGGAACAGCTTGGTTACCCTGGTTCACGGTAGACCATCATGGTAATGCTGGCCATATGGGTCATATTGACCAGGGAAGCAGTGCCTCAACATCTGTGATTGAGATTATCAAGCTGCTCAGTAGAGTGAAGTAGTTGAAGTCTCCCTCAACACATGATTAAATTTCTGCTCAGTTAGGGGAGTTGCCAGTTTGTTGAAAACATCATTGCCTTCCTCTCAGGGATAGGTAGCTATTAGCAGGATGCCGGTCTGGCATATAGTATTTTATCTGACCTGCAGGTTCATGTTGTGAATCATAAAGGTATAGATAATATTCTGTAGGCTCTCAATACCAGTATTCCTAATTGAGTGGCTGGTCAAAGAGATTGTGTTGCGCACACTGGCGACTCAGACAGGTGTTTTCAGTCAGAGGATTGCGAAGCAATTCCTTGTTCAGGCTTGCATTAGGCTAATTTCCACTCTGAGGAAGAATGCTAAGGATTCGTGGTGACTCTAATAGTCAATAGTTGACAGGGAACTCGTATTCCCACATCAAGTGGATACGGTGTTTCAGCTTTCGTCATAAAGTTTTGATTATATGTTATCAGTGAATTGAATGAATAACTAGATAATGCATCCTCCATGGCAAGAGAAGCCAAAAAATGTCCATCCGTATGGTCAATAGAGGAACGGTGGTTCCAAGTGGAATCAGTGACATCTCACAGAGGATGAGTAGTCTGCCCAAGAACAAAAAGGGTATTTTTCTGATGTTTCTCAAGGTTGTAGGAACATGGAGCATGCCAAATCAGGTTAAGATTTGACTAATCTGATCATGTGTGTGATTACCCAATTTGAGATGGATGATTGGCTTTCAGCAATTTACCTGATTCAGAGAATTGATCTTGAAGATGCATACTTTACCATGTCTATACACAAGAGGCACAGATATATTTGGTGTTTGATAACAAAGCCAGTGGTGGAAGCTAATGCTGCCCTACTCAGATCAATGGGCATTATGTCATCAAGTTTTAGATGACATGCAACATTTGCAGCTGATCAGACTTAGGGGTTTATCAGTAGATGCCTCTTATGATATTAAGGATGAGACAACATGAAACTTAATTGTGCCAACTATGCCTATTCATTCAGGGCATGGTAAGGCGGTTAAAGAAGCTCCTATTTACTCGAAGTCACGAGTGATGGCTGGTGCAGCCTTTTGCTCGGGCATCCACAATTGTGTGGGAAGTTTGTGAACAAGATATGAGAGTTAATTTTAAACGAAAGTAACAGAGGTTTGTGTTGCTTTCAGTTTGGGTTTAGAGAAGCAATTATGTGATAGCACAATTAACACTGCTTGTGCTGTTTTGTCATTCTTTATAATTCCATAAGAGGGACAATAAATGATTGGCTATTCACCCGCTGTTCACTAACGTTATGCAAGGTGTTTTTTATATGATCGCTCTAAAAGCCTACAGTCATCATAGTGTGCAATGTATATCAGTAAAAGTTGATTATGCTTTTAGCAACTGATTTCATCACAAAGAACACAGTCTTTACTCAATATCTGGCTCAGTGTCTGGGTCACAACTGACATTAGGGTAGCTTGTTATGGGAATGATCTCATAAAGCAAAACGGGCATGGTTGCGTACATTTGGAGTTGACAGCCTACCCACCAGATTGGAGATTGGGGGTGTTATTATATATACAGGTACACTGAGCTTGCTAGTACCTATGAGATGAAAGATAGTTTCTTTACTGTTATTTAATAGTCTCTCAAGATATTGCTGATGGCTCATTAGCAGCCAATAGAATGGATATTTCCCTTTCATCATACAGCAAGATGCTTACATATTGCATGTTCAGAAGTTATAAAATTTGGTTGAATATGTCTGGATATTTGCAGATAGAGTTCTGAACAGTGTTGCATGAGTTATTGTCTAACTCAAAGCCAATTGGGACTATGGTCCGGTTAATAACAATGGCCATGTATGCAAGTTAGCATCATGGTATTAATAACCCATGTTTTTCTACCATTAATGGTTTATCTGTTTAAGTGTTTCACGCACAGATTGGGTTACTGCATTAAACCACAGAGCTTTGAAGTCTTCACGTAGTCACTCACGTGACTTCGAAATAAAATAGAAAGATTAAACGAGAACTTACCGTTTGAAGTTTGATCTTTTTTTTTAATGAGAAGTTGAAGTGAGGGAATATGTGCCCTTCCACTCCCAACCCTGATTCTCATAAAAGATTATCCGGTAACTCTAGTCTCGTTAGTCTTTCTATAGTTTAAGTTCTGCAACTGGTCCGTGGTTTCATACAGTTGCTCTGAAGATTGACGCGCATGCGGGCTGGCTGGCTCTTCACGTATTCCCTCACTTCAACTTCTCATAAAATAAAGATCAAACTTCAAACGGTAAGTTCTCGTTTAATCTTTCTATTTATACATATCACAACCAGCAGAGGTCCCAGCACAGATCCTTGCTGAACTCCACTTGTCAAAGACCTCCAACCGGAATATTGTTCTTTTACCACACTTTCTGTCTTCTGTCAGTAAGACAGTTCCAAATCCATATGACCGAGTCACTGTTATACCCGTGCATTTTAATCGTCTACCATGGGGAATTTTATCAAATGCTTTACTAAAATCCAGGTAGACAACATCCACAGACTTGCCGTCATCAATCACCTTTGTCTCCTCCTCAAAAAAACTCGATCAAGAGTAAGCCGCAACCTGAAGTGTGTAAAGCCAAGTTAGACAAAAATGTTGGAAAAACTCAGCGGGTGAGGTAGCATCTATGGAGCAAAGGAAATAGGCAACGTTTCGGGTTGAAACCCTTCTTCAGACTGATGTGAGGGTGGGGGGGAAGAAAGGAAGAGGTGGAGCCAGAGGACTGAGGGAGAGCTGAGAAGGAAAGCCATGCTGACTGTCCCTGATTAACCCATTCTCCTCCACATAGGAGTAAATCCTGTCGCAAATCCTTTTGTGTTCGATAATTCTTGGGAAGAAGCTCAGAATCTCATTAGTCTTCTTGATTTCTGTTAAGTATTGATGAGAATCTTCCGTATGATGTGTGGAAGTACCATAGAATCACTCTACCCTTGGGTTTTAGCTGTTCACTGTTCCCATCTTTATAGATGCAAGAACTGCATCAATTTAATGATTCAAGTTCAAGTTCAAGTTCAAGTGAGTTTATTGTCATGTGTCCCTGTATAGGACAATGAAATTCTTGCTTTGCTTAAGCACACAGAAAATAGTAGGCATTTACTACAAAACAGATAAATGTGTCCATATACCATGTTATAAATATATACACACATGAATAAATAAACTGATAGTGCAAATAACAGAAAGTGGTTGGTAAAAATCAGAGTTTTGGCCGAGCCAGGTTTAATAGCCTGATGGCTGAGGGGAAGTAACTATTCCTGAACCTGGTTGTTGCAGTCTTCAGGCTCCTGTACCTTCTACCTGAAGGTAGCAGGGAGATGAGTGTGTGGCCAGGATGGTGTGGGTCTTTGATGATACTGCCAGCCTTTTTGAGGCAGCGACTGCGATAAATCCCCTCGATGGAAGGAAGGTCAGAGCCGATGATGGACTGGGCAGTGTTTACTACTTTTTGTAGTCCTTTCCTTTCCAGGGCGCTCAAATTGCCGAACCAAGCCACGATGCAACCGGTCAGCATGCTCTCGACTGTGCACCTGTAGAAGTTAGAGAGAGTCTTCCTTGACAATCCGACTCTCCGTAGTCTTCTCAGGAAGTAGAGGCGCTGATGTGCTTTTTTGATGATTGCATTAGTGTTCTCGGACCAGGAAAGATCTTCAGAGATGTGCACGCCCAGGAATTTGAAGCTCTTGACCCTTTCAACCATCGACCCGTTGATATAAATGGGGCTGTGGGTCCCCCTCCTACTCCTTCCAAAGTCCACAATCAGTTCCTTGGTTTTGCTGGTGTTGAGGTCCAGGTTATTGCGCTGGCACCATATGGACAGTTGCTCGATCTCTCTTCTGTACTCTGACTCATCCCCATCAGTGATACGCCCCACAATAGTGGTGTCGTCAGCGAACTTGATGCCTTATTATGATGCCTTATTATCACATGTGCCTAGGTACAGTGAAATGCTTTGCTTTACCCAGTAAAATCATGTAGCAGACCTCACCTAGACAGTACACACGTGTCGCCTGACCCAGTAAGTTACTCCAGCACTTCGTAAACCAGATGGTTTATCTTATCCACATGCCAGTCCAAGAACATTCATTTTAGTCTATTTTTCATTCCTCTGTTTTATTCCACATATCCTTGCTATATATCTTAAAGAAATAGCAACCATTCAGTTCGATAACCTTTAATTTTTAGCCAGCAACCTCTTGTACAGTTCCTTAGTGAATGTGTCCTGAAGTGCTGGGTATGTGTTATCTGTTGAATCTTCCTGATTTGCCACTTCACTGACTTCGCAAAAGACAGATCCCTCCTTTCACAACTATTCCGATTCTTTTTGCAACTGCTCCCATCTTTTATGAAGATAGATTGTGGTGATTATCTCATTATTTATCCTCAACCCACCAGTTCATTTCTCCTTTGAGGATAGCATAATATTTGCTTGCTTTCAGTCTTCTGGCAAAAGCACAAATTAATCAATTATTTAACATTATGTTAAAAAGGAAATGTTTACCCTTATTAAATCTTTATTCGAATATTCATTTCCATATTTCCATGGAAGAATAACAATTCACAGATTACATTCCTTACGGTGGTGGCAGGAGTTCTTACCGATTCAACAATATATTTCATTAGTTAACATTTGCAACTTAATTTTACTGATGATGTGCTCCGTTTCTGGAATTAATTGGGTTCTGCATCGATAATAAGATAGATCTGAACAGATGGGAAAGGATTGCGGTGCAAAACCATTAAAAAAAAAAGACAGATTTGTAGTCATTCATGTGAATTTCTTCTTTCCTTCTCCCCAATTAAGACTGCTATCTAGTAAGCAGATACTGTTGTAATGAAGATTTCTGCTCCCTAGTGAGTGCAACACGATTACAATTACCTTCAATTATTATTCTCCTGGTGTTTCTGAGGAAAAGTTTCTGGAAGAACTGGGAAGAGCCTTTCTTAAACAACCATCTTATAGCTCGAGGATCTCTGAAAACACTACGCTTGCTATGCAGTCTTTACTGGTAATGGGAAGGAATATTTGATTAGAAATATCTATCAGACTCGTGTAAATGAATAAAACATGAAGTGTTCACAAAAATTAAAGGACCTGCCTGATGGACGAAATGAGACAGCATTATGAAACTGTCTTACCAACATGTGTATAGACGAGGGAAGAGATTTCTTGCCGATTAAAGGAAACCAACTCTGAAATCTAGAGTATCATTCAGAGGAAAGAAAATGTTTATCTTTAGGCAGGAAATGGCTGCTTAAATGCAGACTGGGAGCAGGACATATGCATCTTGACAGGTGTAGCTGAGTAGTTCACAGCAAAGACATCTGTATAAAATTAAATTAAAATTCCAGGATTTCTCAGTACAAAACAGAAAGCAACTGAAACTGTCACAGTATGATGGGAAGCTAAACTTGATATACACTCTCTTATGTAAAATACCGAGGTGCATTATGTGGAAAAAACAATCAAAACCAAAAGATGCTTAAAAGAAAAACATTTACAGCTGCAAGATATAAACTGGGCAGGGAGCCCGACATACAAACATAACAGAAAACCATTGTCGAACGTCAGTTTGAATGTCAGATTCAACCTGAGAATTCTGACTTACATAAAAGATCAGCAGAACAAATATCTGTCCCATTTCATCGGTCAAACGGAAAAAATAAATCCCCCGAAGCAACAAAAACTCAGAGATCAGGCGTGAAAAGCTGAGAGGCAAGAGCCAATTGATTGGTGCTGACATGCAAGATAACCTCTGAGACTAGGCAGGAGGGGCTGGGCAGTCATGTCAATGCCAAGAAAAATATCAGAGCTCAAATATATTGTTTGATATAATTGAAATGTTGTGACTGCAGTGATGTCCAGAACATTTTATCTGTTGTTTCTGTTCAACAGTCACAATTCCAAATTACTGACACTCAGTTAATTTAACGATAATTGGCAGTTTTAATTGAGGAAAACCTCGTACAATATGACAAATGTTTGTAAGAGGACAATATTCCTAAATGAGTCTGATGGTAAATTTTGTCCTGCTGAGATTTCCGCAGTCTATTCCGTCGGAGCAGTTTGCTATAATTAGCAATGCTTGAGTCAAGTCCCAAACAATGTAAAACTTTGGGATCAAACAAGCTGGGAAAATGCATGGATATACCTCAGCTTGTGCTAAAACCAATTGAGCTATGAATTGTCACAAAACCCACTTATTAATCAGGAGGTGCATTGAGATTTTGAGGGGAGGGACAGGGGTGTGGGTCTGATATCACCTGGGAAAAATCAAGCCTTTGTTCATTGTGCTGGAGTAGATGTTTAGCTCAGATGTTTCGCTCAGCCTGTTTATGTTTTCCATGCAATCCACAGTAGCTGGAGTCCAATACACTATTAATCTCACCTCAAGGAATCAAGGGGCCAAGTCTGAGTTCACCAGAAGAAGAAATCTTGAAATGGATTCAAAGATACAGCCTTTTCTTGGTTCTATGAAACAATTCTTCCTGGTGCAAGATCTGTTCAGTAAACACAATATGTTTGACGTCTGGATCCAGTTAATTTCCCATGGGATAGGCCTGTAAACAAGATATTCGGTGGTGTGCTATTAACAATCTTTTCAAAGGGTCTAAACAGACACTTTTTCAATATCTAAGCAATTCAAGTCTCCAATAATGTATGAAGAAAACCTATCATAGAAATAAATAGGATCGAGGTCACTGGGAAATCAGAAATGAGCATAGTGCCATATTCCTTGAATGACTATAGAAAGCAGTTTAATGAACCAACCAAGTCCAGAAAGAGCAGTATAATTTCACTTACATCGATGCCCTCATCCTTCAGTACCTATGCATTTTGTCACAGCTTCATCTGTCCATCCGGTATTACTACTCGTACACTCTTGCGTGTCTCCTGCTCAAAGACATTTTCACTAAATTCATGTGATCCATCAAATGAAAATATCTCATGAAGCTCAATCAATAGCCTGTACTTCTGCTCAGAGAACAGCAGTGGGGGATATAAATGGTTTTCCAAGGATCTTGCAACTGGCAAGTACAGTGAATTCCATAGAGCAGAAGAGAAGGGAAAAGTTTCCAGTTAGTGAGTGATATAATTAATTGTTAATAGCATGCTTCATCTTTAGTTTAGATCAGAGATACAGCGTGGAAACAGGCCCTTTGGCCTACCGTGTCCATGCAATCCCCGTACACAAGCACTATCCTACACATCCTAGGGACAATGTACAATTTTTGCAGAAGCCAATTAACCTACAAACCTGTACTTCTTTGAAGTATGGGATGAAAACTGAGCACCCAGGGAAAACCCACATGGTCACGATGAGAACGTCCAAACTGTACAGACTACTAAGTGTGAAATGGTCATCTACAATGGAGCAACATAAAAAAATTATTGTCAGTCAGAAATAGAATACATGAATTATTGTATTCTATTTCTGACAGACTGATGCTTGCAAAAGAAATCTGAATAAATTGCAATGGAGTTTCAGAAGAGTCCGAGGAAACATCATAGAAAAAAAGTACTGCAGGTGCTGGTTAATACCACAGTGTATCATCTGAAGAAGAGTCTCAACCCAAAACTCATCAATCAACGTGTGAGAAGGAACTACAGATGCTGGCTTAAACTGAAGATAGACACAAAAAGCTGGAGTAACTCAGCGGGCCAGGCAGCATCTCTGGAGAGGGTGTGCTGCCTTCACTGAACACAGGCTGCTCAGCCATTCAGTCAAGTTAAACACTCCTTCCATCTCCCTCCAAAGGAACAGGCAGTTGTGTATTTTGAGAGTTTAATGGAATAAAGTGTGAAACTGCAAAGTAGAGAATAAGCATACACTTAATAATGAGTACATGAACATTGAAATAATATACTTTGCTAGCACAATCACACTAGCAAACTAATATGGCTGCTAATATGTTAACATCACTAATTAGCTAACATTGCTAACAAACTATCTTAGCTGCATGCTGCAACAATAACTGAGAATGCTTCATCACTTAAATATACTGAAACTAAGAAACATATTGAGATGAATAATACAACTTACAGACAATGCTGTGTTAGGGATTGACAGAGATGAGGATGGCACTAGATTTTGTCTACGTCTTGACAGAGATGAGGATGGCACTGGATTTCGTCTACGTCTTGACAGAGATAAGGATGGCACTGGATTTTGTCTACCAAACCGACAGAAGTAGAAGAAAATAACTTTAAAAGATGGCCACCCAAAACGTTTTCACAAAGGTAATCACTAGATGGCCAACAGAATATTACACAGAATAACTATTAGATGGCCAACTAAAGTCCAGGAGGTCCGTAACAGAGGGAATGGGAGATGTTTTGGGTCGGCACCCTTCTTCAGTCTGGCCATTCAGCTTTCTACCTTGGTAGCTTGCAGCATACAAGTAGGCAAGGATTGTTTCTATGGTACTATTGAAAGGGACATGTTGGAGGCTACATCACTGATAGAAAGCCAAATCACTGTGCATCAGCACATCTATAACTTGAGAAGTCTTCAAAACATCTTCAGACAACTGCAGTGACAATGATGTAGAATAGCTTAAGCACAAGTGGATTGATGCCACAAACACTGCTGCCTCCTGGATGTTTAGAATGGCTAACTCAAGGAACATCAATCAAGGCTATCGGTTTCATCAGTCCGAGTCATGACCAACAACGCAAACTCTGGATGTAATCATTCCCACCGACTCAATGAGGATGATTGATATTTTAGCCCGACTGTATAGTTTCACATTTATAAGGATCAATGAATGAAATGCTCAGGCCCAGGGGGATGCCTTAATTCCAGTTAAAATGCTGCTACTTCTGATTAGTTTACTTCCATCACCTCAACCAACCCATAATTGCTTAATCTTTGCCAAATCAGAGACCCACATCTCATCAGAGACCCACACCATCATGGCCACACACTCATTTCACCACTGCCATCAGCAAGAAGGTACAGGAGCCTGAAAACTGTAACATTCAGGTTCATGAATAGCCACTTCCCTACAGCCATCAAGCTATTAAACACTACAACCTCAAATAAGCTCTGAACTACAATAGACTATCATTATTATTATCATTGCACTACTATTGTTTGTTTTTTTGAGTAAGTGTATATATATATATATATATATATATAGTACATATACAGTATGTGTATATAGGCAGTATATGTGTGTGTACTTGTGATTATGTATGTATATACACACTGAACTTGTTTTCCCTCCATCGTTTATCATATTGTTTACAGTGTACTATGTTTACATATTCTGTTGTGCTGCAGCAAGTAAGAATTTAATTGGTTTATCTGGGAAATATGACAATAAAACACTCTTGACTCTTGACATGCTGACCTATTCCCTCAAGGAACAAATCTACATTCGTCCGTCCTCAGTTGCAAGTGCAGAATATGAGGGTGTTTACATTTTCAACTCCACCCCTGAAATTAAGTTCTACTGATGTACTGTTTTATTATGAAATATTTGCTATGGTTATGTTAATGGACCATCATGTCCTTGATGTCATCAACAAAACTATCGACATGAAGCATCTTACATGGGATTTTCTTTGACAGACTGCCTAGTTATTTTTTTACTGTGATCGATGATTTAAGGGATGGCAGGAATTGATAGCCACCAAGAAAACAGTGTTCATGCGGTAGTTGATTGTAGCACTGCTTCCCTTCAGTAGTTCTGCTGATGACATCTGGTCCTTGCGAGGATGCAGGTACTTGCCCATGTCGACAAAGGTGCCTTGTCTACACTAGCCCCACCTGTTCGTATTTGGTTCATATCCGTCTAAACCTTTCCTATCCGTGTACCTGTCCAAACATCTTTTAAATATTGTTATAGCAGTTGCCTAATTCCTTCTACATTCTCATCCAAATCATTAATATAAACCACAAATAGCAATGAACGCAGCACTGAACCCTGAGGCCCACAACTAGTCATAGGCCTCCAATTGGAAATATCTACCTTCCACCATCACCCTCTGCTTCCTTCCATGAAGCCGCTTCTCTATCTAGTAAGCTAGCTCTCCCTAGATCCCATGCAATATAACCTTCAAGAACAGCGTACCATGCAGAATCTTATCAAATGTTTGCTGAAATTCAGATAGACAATGTATACGACTTTGCCCTCATTAATTGTTTTTTGTTACTTCTTCAAAAAAGCCCTCAGATTCACAAGACACAAGATTGATGACAGATATATATATATATCAACGCTGGTCTATAGTTCCCAGGCTTTTCCTTGTGGCCCTTCTTGAATAGAGGCACAACGTTAGCCACCCTCTAGTCTTCTAGAACCTCACCTGTGCCTAATGGTGATAAATATATACTCTGCAACAATACCTGAAATTTCTTCTCTAGCTTCCCACAGTGTCCTAGAATATATCTGATGAGGCCAAGGAGATTTATCTGCTTTCATATGCCCTAGGATGTTCAGCACCTCCACAGCTATAATGCGGACTGTTCTCAAGATATCTCCATTAGCTGCCTGAAATTCCCCAGTCCATGTCTTTCTCCATGGTAAGTGATTGGTGAGACATAATTTCCCTGCACAAACCCGTGCTGATCCATATGGGTCAAATGCCTGTGTTTGAAACCTATCCTATCTAATTTATCCTTGCCTATCCATATGCTGGTCGATTCTGTTCCTCAGAATCCTCTCCAGTAACTTAGCCACCACTGATGTCAGGCTCACTCGAAAACTATTGCCTCTATAATAATTGTTTTTTAATGCAATAGTTGGCTCACTGTCAAATCCCAAGCTTCAGTCTAATCAAATGTAGGCTTGGCTCTTAAATTATTTTAAACATTTGAAGATTTGATGCACAAATATTGTTAGAACCTTGGAGAATTACAATGGTTTTAACGCTTTTGAAGTCTTGATAATTCTGAAAGCTTAATAGCCAATTAGATGCATAACTGTCATGATTGCAACAATTAAATAATACTGCAACAAAATAGAGAGAGTACAGAGGAGATTTACTGTCAACAAAATAGAGAGAGTACAGAGGAGATTTACTGTCAACAAAATAGAGAGAGTACAGAGGAGATTTACTAGAATGTTGCCTGGGTTTCAGCAACTAAGTTACAGAGAAAGGTTGAACAAGTTAGGGCTTTATTCTTTGGAGCGCAGAAGGTTAAGGGGGGACTTGATAGAGGTTTTTAAAATGATGAGAGGGATAGACAGAGTTGACGTGGAAAAGCTTTTCCCACTGAGAGTAGGGAAGACTCAAACAAGGGGACATGACTTGAGAATTAAGGGACTGAAGTTTAGGGGTAACATGAGGGGGAACTTCTTTACTCAGAGAGTGGTAGCTGTGTGGAATGAGCTTCCAGTGAAGGTGGTGGAGGCAGGTTCGTTTTTATCATTTAAAAATAAATTGGATAGTTATATGGATGGGAAAGGAATGGAGGGTTATGGTCTGAGCGCAGGTATATGGGACTAGGGGAGATTGTGTGTTCGGCACGGACTAGAGGGGTCGAGATGGCCTGTTTCCGTGCTGTAATTGTTATATGGTTATATGGTTATATGGTTTTGACTTACTTTAATTTCTTTGGCCTCTTTCACTCCTTCACTAGTTTGTTCTATGACAAAGCAATAAAGTGTTATGTTCTGGTAATGATTCTTTGGTGCATCAGCGTTGCTTTGGTCAACCAGCATGATATTTCCCATGGGACTTAATTTGTTGCTATTCTGACTGTCTTTTGGAGAGAATGCCATGCAGTATAAAGTGGTTGTGCATACAAAGGGACAGTAATGGGTTTTAGATTAAGACATGCTTTGGCTTCATTGATCTATTCATGTGGACATTTCAAAAATAATATAATGGAAATACAAAACACAAGGTCTGCAGCAAATCACTTGTCGTGTCTTATGATAGTCGATCAACTTGTCAAGCGGCACTGTTATACTATTAACATAATATATTTCCGGCCATGCAGCTATAACTAAATGCTTTTCTTCTTTTCCAAGATGCCATTCAAGGTTGCATGGAGAGAAGGTCGACACTGTTGCACCTATGTTCAGCCCTAAAACAATGACATGAGCGGCAGGGTGGTGCAGCAGTAGAGTTGCCTCCTTACAATGCCAATGACCCGGGTTCAATCCTGACTGCAGGGTGCTGTTTGTACGGAGTTTGTATGTTCTCCTTGTGACCCGTGTGGGTTTTCTCCGGGAGCTCCGGTTTCTACCCAAGCTCCAAAGACATACATGTTTGTACGCTAATTGGCTTGGTAAAATTGTGAATTGTCCCTAATATGTGTAGCATAGTGTTAGTGTGCAGGGATCACTGGTCAGCGCATACTCGATGCGCCAAAGTGCCTATTTATTCGCTGTATGTCTAACACAAAACTGAAAGACTGATACAGTATTGTGATTACCTGTGCATGGTCTGCATTGCATTTGAAGGACTAACAAATTCTTCAGGGATTGTTGTTATTGCAAATTAGGGTGACCAACTGAAATAATTAAAGGCTTCATTTCAAAACTGAAGTGATCGTCCAGTACAAATTGCATTTTCTAAATGTATTCAGACAGGATGGTGCTTGTGCTATGCAAATACAGAATTTTTTGCAATTTGCAGAAGTGCTCTTTAAACGTCAGAACTCGAGAGAGAGTTGCAGTAGTTTAAAGTCTGGTGGTAAAGAATCACATATATCGAGTTGGGAGAGCAAGAGTGTTTATTCTATTTCCACATTATGATCGTGAAAGTTTCCTACTGGGAAGGCATATTCTTAATAATGCTGGAAAAATCAGTCCTCTAAATAAACTTAATTTGCAAACGTTTTATTTACCTTGCCTTACAATAGCTACAGAAATCTACATATGAGCACAAGCCCTTCAGTCCAACTTGTCCATGTGAAGGAAGATGCCTTGGTGAATTAGTTCCATAGCCTGTGTTTGACCCATATCCTTCTAACCATTTCCTATCCATGAAATTGTCCAAATGCCTTTTAACCATTGTAATTGTACCCACCTCACCCACTTCTGCCTACTACATATTTCTGTATACCTACGACATGTGTGAAAAAAGTCCCTCTCAGGTCATTTTAACTGTTTCCTCCCTCATCGTAAATCTATATCATGTAGTTTGAGACTCCCCATTCTAAGGAAAAGACTAACAATTCATCTTGCACATGCCACTCATGATTTTGAAGCATCTCTAAAGTCACCCATCAGCCTCTTCAGTGAGAGAGAAACCTGTCCACCACCACTGGTCTAAGGCTCACCAGCCTGCATTCCCTGCTTTGTCTTTGTAGCCATTCTTAAATAAAAACACAACATTAATCATTCTCCAATCTTCTTTTACCTTACCCATGACTAAGGAAGATACAAAAATCTCAGCCAGGTCCCCAGCAAATTTCTTCGCTTGGTTCCACATAGTCCAAGGATGCACTTGGTAAGGTCCCAGGGATTGATCTACCTTTATGCATCTCAATACTGTCTTCGTTGCCTCTTTCGTAACATATATTTTGTGGCATCACTGTTCTCTTCCCTGACCTGGCATTTGTTTTCAGGTATTTTGTTTTCAATGGTTCAAGGAGACCGAAGTTTTTTAACAAACCTGCTACTTAAATAAGTTTGTGCTGTGATGATAATAAGATGATGGTATTATTGATTATAAAATTATATTTTAAACAGTTATTTCAACCAGAGACCTCAAAATGATTCGTATCTCCTGGCAATCTCTTATTTGAAATTGTTTTGGGCCAAATATAATGAACTTTTATATATGCACATTGTCAAGTGAAGCATTGGTGTAATATCAGCTTTAGAAGGGATTTACTTACAGAAGTAATTGCAATTAATACAGAATTTACAGCCTATTCAAAATTAGTTGTTTCTTCTGCTTAAATTTATTTGTGAAAACAGTATTGATATTCACAGATCCTGGCCACATTTTTTCATCAGAAGATTCCCAGTTAGATTAAGATAAATTATTAGAGTACTGAGATGCAATAATACTGTATTAAACTTGTCAATCATTTAAAAGTTTATGAATAACATTTAATCGCCCTTGAAATTGTACAAATATGATGGAAGAAATAATTACTGCAATTCATTGTAAGTAATGAGTATGATTCAATTGAGGCATCAATAGTGTCGTAAAAGTAATAGCAAATTATTTGCATTCATTTTGAGAAAGTTAAATATTTGTTAATGTGTACATTACACAGTCGATGCCGAAACTTCACTGTATAATCAATCATTTAGTGGGACGACAGATGGCACAATGGGCTAAGTGTTCGGCTGGCAACCGGAAGGTAGCCGGTTCGAATCCCGCTTGGAGTGCATACTGTCGTTGTGTCCTTGGGCAAGACACTTCACCCACCTTTGCCTGTGTGTGAATGTGTGTAAATGTGTGTGAGTGATTGGTGGTGGTCGGAGGGGCCGTAGGCGCAGATTGGCAGCCACGCTTCCGTCAGTCTGTCCCAGGGCAGCTGTGGCTACAGAAGTAGCTTACCACCACCGAGTGTGACTGAGGAGTGAATGAATAATGCGATGTAAAGCGCCTTGAGTATTAGAAAGGCGCTATATAAATCCCATCCATTATTATTATTATTATAAAGTATTGGTTTCCATGTCTAGTATTGACGATTCCCAAACGAGTAGTGAAATATGTTTCTGTTAACATCTTTAGGAATTGATTCACAATTTATGGTTTTCTGATCTGGATGGGGAAAAAAACAATGCAAGGCCTTTGAATTCCCGGCGAGGATTACTTGCTGAAGATCATCTCAAGTACATTTTTGGGTGGAGTACAGTTTACTGCAGAACAGACCCTGCCATAAACCAGCTGGTGTGAATGAAAATCCATTTCATTCTTCAGCGTTAGACCACTACCTTCAAACCTCCCTTGAACCTGTGTACAGTAGAAAGCATATTGGCTGGTTGCATCACAGCCAGGTTCGACAACTGGAACGTCGAGGAATGAAGATTACAGAAAGTGATGGACGAGGCAGGGTCCACCATGAGGAATGCCCTCCCCACTTTTAAAGAGATCTATGGGAGTCACTGCCTCAAAAAGACAGCCAACATCACCATGGACCTCACTACCCTGTCCATGCTCTGATCTCACTCCTTGCATTGGAAAGCAAATATAGGAGTATGAAAACTGTGACCTCCGGATTCAGTATCAGTTTCTTCTCAACAACCATAAAGCTATAGAACACGACAAATACCAACTGCACTCCGAACTGTCTTTGTTGCACTAGGGACTTCGGGCTTTGCTTTTTTTTAAAAACTAATATTATACATTTTTAATTTATTGAACATTTTTTTGTTTTATTCTATCAAGTACTGTGTTTAGAGACTTGTTCTGCTGCTGGAAGTATGAATGTCATTGTTCTGTTTCGACACATATGACAGTTAAACACTCTTGACTCTCTTGATGGTTGATGGGAAGAAGCCGTTCCTGAACCTGGAGGTCACAGTGGGGTAGAGATTGCAACCTTCACGTGGTCCGCCCTGTTTCAACGAATGCAATCAACCTGGCGTTCACAATCAAGAAAGATCAAATAGAACAAGTTGTCCTACAACTTTAGGCTGTGCACGCCATATGCAAGAAGAAGAAGAAGAAGAAGCAGAGGTCACGGTTCAGACTCCTTCTTCCTGATGGCAGGATTGGAATGAAAGCTTGGGCAGTGTGGTGTGGGTCCTTGATGACGCTGGTTACCTTTTTAAGGTAGTGCCTTCCATAGATCACCTTGAAGGTGGGGAGGGTAGACTCTGTGATGAGATTGGGCATGCTCTTTTTGAGGCAGCGCCTTCTATTGATCCCTCTGCTGGTGGGGGAAGTCGCAACACTAACAGATAGTAGTATTCCGTTAGACTAATCAGTCTAAAGAAGGGTCTCGACCCGAATCATCTACCCTTCCTTCTTGCCAGAGACGCTGCCTGTCCCGCTGAGTTACTCCAGCATTTTGTGTCTATATTCATTTTAAACCAGCATCTGCCAAATAGTAGTATGGTATGCTTGCATTCATTGATCAAGACATTGAGCACAACAGTCAGGAATTCAACAGGATCCCACTAATGGACACATCTTCCCATCTCCACCCCTTTCTGCTTTCTGCAGAGACCGTTCTCTCCACAACTCCCTGGTCAACTCGTCCCTTCCCACCCAAACCACCCCTTCCCAAGATACTTTCCCCTGCAACCGCAGGAGATGCACTTTACCTCCCCCCTCGACTCCTTCCAAGGACCCCAACGGTCTTTTCAGGTGAGGCAGAGATTCACTTGCACCTCCTCCAACCTCATCTACTGTATTCGCTGTTCCAGTTGTCAACTCATGTTCATCGGTGAGACCAAGCGCAGGCGCGGTGATTGTTTTGCTGAACACCTCCGCTCAGCCCACCTTAACCTACCTGACCTCCCGGTTGCTCAGCATTTTATCTTCCCCTCCCATTCCCAATCTGACATTTCTGTCCTGGGCCTCCTCCATTGTCAGAGTGAGGCGCAGTGCAAATTGGAGGAACAGCACCTCATATTTCGATTGGGCAGCTTACACCCCAGCGGTATGAACATTGACATCTTTAACTTCAAATAGCTCTTGCTTTCCCTCTCTCTCCATCCCTTCCCCCTTCCCAGTTCACCCAGCAATCTTACTGCCTCCGACTACATTCTATCTCTGTCTCGCCCACTCCCCTGACATCAGTCTGAAGAAGTGTCTCGATCCGAAACATCACGCATTCCTTCTCTCCAGAGATGCTGCCTGTCCCGCTGAGTTACTCCAGCATTTTGTGTCTACCTTTGATTTAAACCAGCATCTGCAGTTCTTTCCTACACATTTTGTCAGGAATTCATGTGTCAGCTTTAGAAAATAATTAGGTCATATATGAAATACGTTGTGCAGTTCTGGTCACTGCTTTCCAGGAAGGATGTGCTGGCTTAGAGGCGGATACAGCAGTTTACCAGGATACTACTTGGATTGTGTATAAGGCAAGTTTGGACAAACCTGGAGTATTTTCTCCGGTGTTTTGGAAGCTGCATGGGAGTCCTCATAGCAGCTTATAAAATTCAAAGGCAGAGATAGGGTACATGGTCAAAATATTTTTCCAAATAATTTTGAAAGGCATGAGGGGGAAAGTTTAAAAGAGATGTGCAGAGCAAGTTTTTTTTACAAAAAAATGTAGGTATCTGGAACATGCTTCCAATGATGGTGGTGGAAGTGTTAATTCTGGCCAAATTGGAGATGCAAGGACACTAAAAATAAGTAAAGGTTGCTGTGCTGCTAGGCCATTTGGTCAATTTAAATGTGCCTTCTACAGAAATGGGACAAGCTGCAAACTGGAAGGAGGAGACCCAGGGCAGAGAGGTCGGATTGGGAATGGGAGGGGGAGTTGAAGTGCTGAGCCACCGGGAGTTCAGGTAGGTTATTGCGGACTGAGTGGAGGTGTTCGGCGAAACGATCGCCCAACCTCCGCTTAGTCTCCCCGATGTACATCTAGAGCAGCGGATGCAGTAGATGAGGTTGGAGGAGATACAGGTTAACCTTTGTCGCACCTGGAACGACTGCTTGGGTCCTTGAATGGAGTCGAGGGGGGAGGTGAAGGGACAGGTGTTGCATTTCTTGTGGTTGCAACGGAAAGTGCTCGGGGAGGGGGTGGTACGGGAGGGAAGGGAAGAATTGACAAGGGAGTTGCGGAGGGAGCGGTCTTTGCGGAAGGCAGACATAGGGGGAGATGGGAAGATGTGGCGAGTGGTGGGGTCACGTTGGAGGTGGCGGAAATGGTGGAGGATTATTTGTTGTATTTGCCGGCTGGTGGGGTGAAAGGTGAGGACTAGGGGGACTCTGCCCTTGTTGCGAGTGCGGGATGGGGTGAGAGAGCAGTGTTGCGGGGTATGGATGAGACCCTGGTGCCAGTTTGTCTGGAGCCCAGTTAAAAGTTGCAGGGAAAGAATGGGACTTCTGTAGTTTCTTACAATTAGGTGTAAATTGCATGAAACGGATTGGGTGAATGCAAACCAGACATACACATTGTAAATGGAATTTATGGAATTCCCTGCCACAGAGGGCAGTGGAGGCCAAGTCACTGGATAGATTTAAGAGATAGTTAGATAGGGCTCTAGGGGCTAGTGGAGTCAAGGGATATGGGGAGAAGGCAAGCACGGGTTATTGATAGGGGACATCCAGCCATGATCACAATGAATGGCGGTGCTAGCTCGAACGACCGAATGGCCTCTTACTGCACCTATTTTCTATGTTTCTATGTAAATATTGTTGCAAAGCTTTACTAAGTGTTGAGCCTTGTCTGGGTTTCTTGAATATCCAGGAACATGTTGCATAATTCATCTCTGTTTACTTGCATCTAGAAACTTTGTCAGATACATTGTATTAGTCACTGTATTATTTGTTTAGGGAAATGTCTATCATGTACTGTGTTAATCGATATTGGTTATTGGACTGTATAGAGACCACCTCCGTGTGGTTGGGCCCCTCAAGGTTTGGGGACCTATAAAAGGTAACTCCCACGAGGTCCTGTGTCAATCTTCTGGAAGAGCGCTTGGGACTGCGTGACCTTTTGAAGTGTCTCTGCTTGAACGAGGCTAGAAGGGCTTGCCCAAGCAGATACAAGGATCGAACCCGCGGTGGTTAGGTGTAGTGGAGGGGAACTGTTATTGTGTTTTCCAAAATAAAGTTTAGTTACGCAAGTGCTTGACTCAGTATTTTATTGACTGAAACTAGACAGGGGGGAAGCTTAGAACGAGCTATTTACAGAAGCAGATATAATCATGGTGTTTCAGCTTTTTGAGAGGTACATGAATATGCAGGGAATGTAATTTATGAATCACGACCAGGCAGAAGGGAATAGTTTAATTTGGCATCATGTCCAATGCAGATATCATGGGCCATCGGGCCCATTCCTGTGCTGGGCTTTTCTCTGTTCTATGTTCGGTTTGACCCTCCATTACCAAAGCTTCAGTGTCAAGACAAATAGACCACACTCCTTCCGTCATTGTGCCAATACTTGTGTCCACAAGTACCATCATTTGTTCCACCCTGAATACACTTGATAAAGTGTAGGCTGGCCTTAAATGGTGTTGTCCGATCATAATAGTTCCCCCTGTGTGGTGGTTTACAGAAAAGAAAACCTGTTGATAGCACAGGTTGCATGTTGCAATGATATTACACAGTATGGAGATGTAGAGTTTGCTGTATTGGAAACACAGCATACTTGTTAAATCCACAATTTAACACTGTTATCACATTTAGACCTCAATAGTTTGATGTTTGATTATCGTTCAACCACTGAATGTCTATTTCAATAGACAATCAGTGCAGGAGTAGGCCCTTCGGCCCTTCGAGCCAGCACCGCCATTCAATGTGATCATGGCTGATCATCCACAATCAGTACCCCATTCCTGCCTTCTCCCCATATCCCCTGACTCCACTATTTTTAAGAGCCCTATCTAGTTCTCTCTTGAAAGCATCCAGAGAACCTGCCTCCACCGCCCTCTGAGGCAGAGAATTCCACAGACTCACCACTCTCTGTGAGAAAAAGTGTTTCCTCATCTCCGTTTAAATGGCTTACTCCTTATTCTTAAACTGTGGCCCCTGGTTCTGGACTCCCCCAACATCTGGAACATGTTTCCTGCCTCTTGAGTGGCCAAACCCTTAACAATCTTATATGTTTCAATGAGATACCCTCTCATCCTTCTAAACTCCAGAGTGTACAAGCCCAGCTGCACCATTCTCTTGGCATATGAGTCCCGCCATCCCGGAAATTAACCTTGTAAACCTACGCTGCACTCCCTCAATAGCAAGAATGTCCTTCCTCAAATTAGGGGACCAAAACTGCACTCAATACTCCAGGTGTGGTCTCCCTAGGGCTCTGTACAACTGCAGAAGGACCTCTTTGCTCCTAAATTCGATTCCTCTTATTATAAAGGCCAACATGCCATTCGCTTTCTTCACTGCCTGCTGTACCTGCATGCTTACTTTCATAGACTGATGTACAAGGACCCCCAGATCCTATTGTACTTCCCCTTTTCCCAACTTGACGCCATTTAGATAGTAATCTGCCTTCCTGTTTTTGCTACCAAAGTGGATAACCTCACATTCAACAAGATCTCCATCTATCCAGTTGCACATGAGGGGAACCAAATTGAATATTTGTTTTAAATTAATACAAATCTGCGACGTTTTATGGCATTTACAATTAGCTATGGCATTTTGACTAAATAATTTCAGCTCGGTATGAAGCCAGCCCTAGGCATTCTTTAAACTGCTTCTAAATATATTTTTTCCCATCATAAATTTCCGATAGAAGTCTGGAGTCAGCTACATTAATTCCATGAATAACCTTCAGTTATTTTAAGCGTATTAATTGTACATTGTATCGATATGCCACATTACTTGTTTGCAATGAATGTTGAATATTTCCGATCCTAATTTCCTGACAGCCCACTAAAATGATTTGTAAATTGATTTACATTCAATGCATTTGAATGGAACCATCTATCTAGTTGTGAGCACTTTTAGAAAAGGGTGGAAGAGAAATTACTAGAAAAGCGTACAAGTTTACAGTAGAATAGAAAAAATGAATACAGCAATAGGTAAAATCATTTGAATCATGCACATCAATTTCATCATTTGCAATTTCTAACCACACAACATAATTTGAAACCACATAGAAAAAGCTGTGATGTGTGACAATATTATAAAGTATAACAAGTATAACTGCAGAAAGGTCCTGGTGGGCCCTGTACAACGGTGTATCACGGTGGGGGGCGCGACTCACGTCGCAGCGGCCTCTGCAGTCCGTTTGTCTTTTTGTTATTTTTTGTCCCGTTTTAATGTAGTTTTTATTATTTTTTTGATGGGGTATGGGTGTGTGTGTGTGTGTGTGTGTGGGGGGGGGGGGGGGGGGGGGCGGGGGGGGTGGGGGGGGGAAACTTTTAAAATCTTTCCCCTGCACGGAGAACCCGACCTTTTCCCTGTCGGGTCTCCGTTGTCGTTGGGGCTGCAACGTGGAGCGGCCTCCAGCAGGAACGTCCTGGGGCTCTAGTCACGGAGCTGCGGAGCTACTCACCATCATGGAGCTGGCCGAGTCCGGAGCGGGTGGTGCTGTGGTGGTGCGCTGCTGTGACCCAACCCCCGGAGATTCGGAGGCTTACCGCAGGTCTGGCAGACAGTGACACCGGGAGCCCGCGGGTCCCTGCTGGGAGACCGCTTTTCGAGGCTTCTGCAACGGCGACTTCTCCCGCCCGAGTAGCAGGGTCGAGGATGACCTGGAGCGGGGCCTTACATCATCGCCCGGCGTGGCTTCAACGGCTGCGGGACTTTGCTAGCGCCCGCCGGGGGCTGCAACAACAAGACCCGGAGCGTGGCCTTGCATCGCCCGGCGTGGCTTTAATGTCCGCGGGACAATTGCCATCGCCCGCCGGGGGCTTTGACTCTGACATCGGGAGGGGAATGGGGAGTGCAGGGGAGAGATAAGTTTTTTTGCCTTCCATCACAGCGAGGAGGAGATACGCTGGGATGGATGTCTGTGTAAATTGTGTTGTGTCATGGGTCTCTATGAGGTTCAAGTGACAAATAAATTGTATTGTGTATTGTATTGTGTAACATATACTTACAAAATAGAAACAAAGAATTTCTAATGGAGCTACTCGCAGAGCGGGATGATACAGTGATCTGGAACAATGTCAGACTTAGGGAGCAGGAGATTTAGGAGCAAATTTATATTTAACGGAAATAAATTGGAAAGGACTTGTTGAAAGGTGTTTTAGGAGAAAGTGAAGTAATTGTTTTGCCATGTTCCTGGGGCTTGAAAAACTCCACCACACAAAGCCAATGAAATAAATTGCTTCCACTACATTTCAGGTACATAAACACACTAAATCTCTGCATTCAATGCAAAAGAGAAATGGGGACAAAAGAAACTGCAGATGCTGGACTCTTTAGTAAAAAAAACTAATAAACTGCTGGAAGGCCTAACCCATTGATATCCCCCAGCAGTTTATCTTTTATGCAAAAGATAAAGGATGTTGAGGGATTCTCAACAGCACATTCTTCTTTTCCACAGAAGAGTGATGTTCGAGGATCACAGAGTGTTTGTGTGTTTAATTGCTGACCATATTTCAAGAGAATGTCTGACTTGAAAGTGACTGATTAGTGCATTGTCGAGCTACATTAAGTGTTCTTTTTACCTGCTGTCTAGAACCACAATGGCAACAGTACACACTTGTGTGTCAAAATCCTGATCTTCCTCTGCAGCACTCATGTTTTGGAAGCCTTCTATTTGTGCAGCAGTGAAAAGCCATGGCTTAGGCTATGATGTGGGGCATGCCGGAGTGTATGTTAGCTTCCATATCATAATGCAAAAATACATAGTAAAGCAAAGATGGATTTTTGCACTACCAAAGTTACACTTGGTTTCTGCAGTGGATCTAAAAGGCTCAAATAACAAATTTGAGCAAATAAATTTGAGCAAAAATGAACAAATAAGGAATCTGCGAGTGTTTGGAGTGTTCTCTTAAAGATAACCTTTCTTTGTCAGGCATCATAGCAGTGTTTTCAACAACTACATTCTGACCAGGGGCTTGGGTTCACATAAGGGCAAGTGGGGAATGGTGGCGCAGCAGTAGAGTTGGGTTTAGTCCTGATTACGGATGCAGTCTGTACAGAGTTTGTGCGCTCTCCCCGTGTCCTGCGTAGGTTTTCTCCGGGAGCTCCGGTTGCCTCCAACATTCCAAAGATGTAGAGATTTGTAGTGCAATTGGCTTAGTAAAATTGTAAATTGTCTCTAGTGTGTGCAGGATAGTGTTAGTGTGCGGATATTACTGGTCTGCGAGAACTCGGTGGGCCGAAGGGCCTGTTTCTGTGCTGTATCCCTAAACTAAACTAAAGACAATTGACATGTTCAGAGTCAATAGCAAATGCCATGGTTTCTTAGAATACAAGGCAATGAGATATGGATCTGTTTTGGGGAAATAAAGTATCACATCGACTGTTATCACTGCAGTCTATGTACCCCCGGACGCTAATGCCAGGCTAGCAATGGAAGAGCTGTAAGCTGCAATCAGCAAACAACTAACTGCACACCCAGAGGGGGCATTTATTGTTGCGGGTGATTTCAACAACTCCAACCTTAAAACTGTACTCCCCAGGTTCCATCAGCATGTTTCCTGCCCAACCAGAGGAAACAATATTCTGGACTTAGTATATACTAATATTACTGAAGCCTACAAAGCCCTCCCCCTCCCCCACCTTGGACAGTCTGACCACCTCTCTCTGTTCCTGCTCCCCAAATACACACCTCTGATCAGACGTGTGAAACCTACCGTGAGGACAGTGAAGGTTTGGCCTGAGGGGGCTGTCTCTGTTTTACAGGAACAGTTTCAGCAAACAGACTGGAGTCTGTTTGCCACCCAGGCCACCTTTAACTCCCAAGTGGACATCAACTCATACACCTCAACAGTTTTGGACTATATAAAATTCTGCACTGATACCCACAAAGAGATAAAGACCTTCCCTAACCAGAAGCCGTGGATGAGCAGGGAGGTCAGACTCCTGCTGAAGGCTCGCGATGCCGCTTTCAGATCTGGCAACGCTGAGGGATACAGCTCATCCAGGGCCAATCTGAAAAAGGGAATTAGGAATGCTAAACTCAATCACAAACGGCGGATTGAGGAGCATTTCCAAAACAACTCCGACCCCAGGCGCATGTGGCAAGGAATCAAATCCATTGCCGATTACCAGAAAGTTAACACCCCTCCCCCAGACAACGCCTCCCTTCCTGACGAGCTAAACCATTTCTATGCTCGCTTTGACCGGGACAACAAAACTCCAGCCATCAAAGTTGCTCCACCCCCGAATGAACAACCCCTCAGTCTCTCCACCTCTGCTGTACAAGATGCACTGAGCAAGGTGAATGAGCACAAATCTGCCGGCCCCGATGGCATCCCCGGGCGGGTGCTCAGGGCATGTGCTGGACAACTATCCCTGGTCTTAACTGACATTTTCAATCTGTCACTGGCCCAGGGTGTTGTCCCCACTTGCCTCAAGACATCAACCATCGTGCCAGTGCCCAAACAGTCAGCCACAGGGAGCCTCAACGATTTCCGCCCAATGGCACTCACCCCTGTCATTGCTAAGTGCTTTGAGCGGCTGATCTTGGCTCACCTCAAAGCCAGCCTCCCCCCACACTGGACCCCCATCAGTTTGCCTACCGGACCAACAGGTCTACAGAGGACGCCATATCGGCGGCCCTACACTCAGCCCTGACCCACCTGGACAGCAATAACACCTACATCAGGTTGCTGTTCATTGATTTCAGCTCCGCCTTTAACACTGTCATCCCCGCCAGCTTGATCACCAAACTCAGCGGACTTGGCATCTCCACCTCCCTCTGCAATTGGACACTGGATTTCCTCACCAACAGACCACAGTCTGGTGGGGTCAACAATCTCACCTCCTCCACTATAACACTGAACACCGGCATGCCACAGGGCTGTGTGCTCAGCCCTCTCCTCTACTCCCTCTTCACCCATGACTGCATCCCTAAGAATGGCTCCAACGCCATCATTAAATTTGCCGACGACACCACGGTGGTAGGACTGATCAGTGACAACGACGAGTCAGCCTACAGGGATGAGGTCCAGCACCTGACAACCTGGTGTGCCAACAATAACCTCGTCCTCAACTCCAAGAAGACGAAGGAAATTATTGTCGACTTCAGGAAGAACAGAGGGGGCAGACATACCCCTATCCATATAAACGGGACTGAGGTGGAGCGCGTCTCCAACTACAAATTCCTCGGGGTACACATCTCGGAGGATCTGTCCTGGTCCCTCAACACCTGCAAGCTGATCAAAAAAGCGCAGCAGCGCCTTTACTTCCTGAGGAGGCTCAAGAAAGCCCACCTGTCCCCCCAGATCCTGACCAACTTTTACCGCTGTACCATCGAAAGCATCCTGACCACCTGCTTCACGGTATGGTACAGCAGTTGCACCGTAGCGGACAGGAAGGCACTACAACGGGTGGTGAAAACTGCTCAGTACATCATCGGTGCCCCGCTCCCTGCCATGGATGCCCTCCACCGAAAACGGTGTCTGAGACGGGCCGGGAAGATCATCAAAGACCCCTCCCACCCCAACCATGGACTGTTTGCCCTCCTCCCATCAGGGAGGCGGTACAGGAGCCTCAGGTCTCATACTAGTAGGATGAGGAACAGCTTCTACAACAACACTATCACATTGCTGAACTCGGAGTCCCGCCGATAGATTTCTCCAGTCTCTCCGTCCACATTGTTTGCTTATTCTGTATTTTTATTTCTATATTGCACTATTACTACGAACAGACGCTAAACTGCATTTTGTTGTACCCATACTTGTATCTGTGCAATGACAATAAAGTTGAATTGAATTGAATTGAATCAAAGAATGTGGAAAAAAGATACTGATCCCTCCTGAGGAAGAAGGTACTGTTCTCAAGCAAAGATAATCTCTGCAGAAACATATAAAGCAGATAAATCTATTAAATCAAAATGGTCACCATACATGGAAAACCCACGCAGGTCATGGGGAGAACCTATAAACTCCATTCAGACAGCACCTGTGGTCAGGATCGAACCACAGCAACTCTGTACCACCGTGCCACCCATTGTTTACACTTACCAGTGTTTTGCTGTTCTTATTGCAGCCATACTGACTACTAGCGCAATTTCAGCAGTTACTGCCTTCACTATCTATCTCCGCTTTAAATGGGATAGACTGGCTTTATTCACCAGCTAGCTATTCACAAAACTGAGCCTCAAGGTAACATTCCAGGTCAATCACTGGCTGCTTTCTAAAACCATTAATAGATCGAGACAGCATGGGTTGTGTGCACATCCTGCAATTGACAACAACTTGGGTTAAATTGTACATCTCTGTCATAGCGCATGTTTTCCACTGCTGTCTGATTATACAATACAATAATACAATACAAATTTATTGTCATTTGAAGCTTAAAAGAAGTTCAAACGAAATTTGGTTTCTGCAGTCATACAACACGAAAAGAACCAAGACACACAGCCAACAGTTTACACAAACATCCATCATAGTGAATCTCCTTCTCACTGTGATGGAAGGCAAAGTCTTGTCTCTCCCCTGTGTTCCACTTCTTCTCCCGATGTTAGAGCCTCCGACGGGTGATGGCAAGTCCCGCTGCCATTAAGGCCGCGCCGGGCGATGTAAGGTGCTGCTCTGGGTCTTAATGTTGGAGCCTCCGGCAGGCGATGCCAGGTCCCGCGGCTATAAAAGCCGCACCGGGCGATGTAAGGCCCCGCTCCAAGTCATCTTCAACCCCGCACCTAGGGCATGAGAAGTTGCGTTGTGGCAGCTCCGAAAAGCGGTCTCCCACCAGGGACCCGCGAGCTCCCGATATCACCATCCACCGGACCTGTGGCTGGAGCCTCCGAGCTCCGGAGTCGGGCCGCAGCAGTGTGCCACCACAGCGCTCGGCGCTCCGAAGCCGGCCATCCCACGATGGTAAGTCCGCAGCTCCGCCGGCTCCACGACTGGAGCACCCAGGTCGTTCCGGTTGGAGGCCGCTCCACGGTGCTAGGCCCCAACGACAACGGAGACCCGACAGAGAAAAGGTCGGGTCACCCGTACAGGGAAGAGATTTTAACGTTTCCTCCACCCCACCCCACCCCCCCCGCCCCTGCCCCCCGCATATACACAGTTAAAAACAATAAAAAACCACAACAAAACTATACATTCAACGGGACAAAAAGTAAAAAAAGACAGACGGACTGCAGAGGCCGCTGCAACGTCGGTCGTGCCACATAGAAGCAATTATTAAGCTCATATTGAGTGATATTGCACTTCGACGGGCTGGCTACTGAAGGAGCCATCTTGGGGAACGGCTGCTATCCAGCAGCCATCCGTTTAATTCATTTTTTAAAAAAGTTTTTAGTAAGTCTTGTTCTTCTTGTTGGAGAAATGGACTTCTTAATGTGGGGGGTAGGGGGTAATTATACTTCTAGGTCCCTACCTGGTTGGTGAGGCAGCTTTTTTCTCCGGGCTGCCCGTCGACCCGTCTTCGTGGCCTACCAGCGGGTGTGGAGCGCCGTTTCCTGGCGGGGACCGCCCAGCACCTCGGCTTCAGTGGCGGCACAGCGCTGGAGCGCTATCGCGGAGCGGAGCGGGCGATGCCTTGCCTGGATCGCCGCGCTGGATCGACGCGCTGGAGCTCCGGTGAGATGTGACCACCGAGATCAACACCTCCGGGCTGCGGGTCTGCGGAGCGGAGCGGGCGGCGCTGACCTTAACATCGGGAGCCTGGGAGCTCCAACCCGGCGCGGCCCTGTCGGCTTCGGAAGCCGACAACCCCCTGCTAGGAAGCGGCTGTTCCAGGTGGCCCAGCCGCTGTGAGGACTCTCCCGACGCCGGGGCAACACCACCCGGCCAGAACGGCCAGGAACATCGGGCCTCCGTAGAGGCAATAGCAGTGGCCTCAATAGGCCGTACTTTGGATGAACTGGGGTTGGGGACTGGACATTGTGCCTTCCCCCACAGTGGTATCCACTGTGGGGGGATGATTTTTTGTGTGTAAGTTAACATGTTAGTCTGTGTCCAAGATGGCTGTCGGAAGGGAGAGTGGACACTGGCGCGCTTTAGCTGCCGCTGCTCTCTCTTCACATTGTGTTTTTTGATTTTTTGATTTTGTGCCTTTGGAACGATTTCTATCTTTAATTTGTGTATTGATGATGTCCTTATTATTTATTTTTCTCCGACGATATGCTTTTTTCTCTTCTGTTAACTTTTGTAAGGTGTCCTTGAGACTTTGAAAGGCGCCCGAAAATAAAATGTATTATTATTATTATTATTATTATTATCCAGTCGTGATCATTTGGCCTATTTTTCACTTCATTTGGAATTTTGCCAACATGAGGTACAAACTGAACTAGTAACTGCCCAACAATATGCAAGGTATAATTAGAACACAAATTTTAGGCAAATTTACCATTTGTGCATTGAGATTGCCAGTATTTCACACGATGTCTTTTCATTGCTTAAGCATATGAGAGAGAAAAGTTCCACTAAAGAGCCTATAAAACTGGTGTTACTTACATAGAACAGCGTGGAAACAGGCCATTTGGTCCAACCTGCCTACACCGACCAACATGTCCCATCAACACTAGTCCCACCTGACTGTGTTTGGCCTTTATCCCTCTAAACCTGTCCTATCCCATGTACCTGTCTAAATGTTTCGTAAACGCTGAGATAGTACCTGCCTCGATTACCTCCTCCTCCGTTCCGTACACCCACACCTTTTGTATGAAAGAACTACCCCCCTCAGGATCCTATTACATCTTTCCCCATAAACCTTAACCTATGTCATCTGGTTCTTGATTCCCTGGGCAAGAGAATCTGTGCATCTACCTGACCTATTCCTCTCATGGTTTTGTACACCTCTATAAGGTCACCCCTCATCCTCCTGCTCTCCAGATGATACAAGCCTTGGAAACAATGCAAGTTATGAGATGGGTGCAAAGAGGCTTTAGAGGATCCAGGAAGCCTGGGCGAATTGGTGGGGATGTGGCAGATGGAATATAATGTGGAAAAATGTAAGGTGGGCTAAAATGTTTAAGAAAAGGCAAAATAGTTTGCAGATAGAAGACACAATTAGGAAACCAAATGATGTGTATCCTTTATTACAAGAGGATATCAAATCATCTTACTGAACTGTAATATTACGTACATGTCTGCCTACTCCACTTCAGGAAAAATGTACTTGCAATTGATGGTGAAAAAAAAGGTTCCTCAGGTTGATTCCTGGGATTGGGGTGGGCTATGAAAATGTTTCTCTGAGTAGAGATTAAGCAAACTAGGGCAGCACGGTGGTACAGCTGTAGAGTTGCTGCCATATAGCCCTTACAGCGCCAGAAACCAGAGTTCAATCCTAACAATGGGTGCTGATTGAACGGAGTTTAAACTTTTTCCCCATGACCGTGTGGGTTTTCTGCGAGATCTTCAGTTTCCTCCCACACTCCAAAGATGTACTGGTTTGTAGGTCGAAGAAAGAACTGCAGATGCTGGAAAAATCAAAGGTAGACAAAAGTGCTGGAGAAACTCAGCGGGAGGCAGCATCTATGGAGCGAAGGAATAGGTGATGTTTCGGGTCGAGACCCTTCTTCAGACTGATGTGGGGGTGGGTGTGGGGGGGAGGGAGGCGGGTAGAAGAAGGTAGCAGAGACAGTAGGCTGTGGGAGAGCTTGGAAGGGGAGGAGAAGGATGGAGAAAGCAAGGATTACCTGAAATTGGAGAAGTAAATGTTCATACCGCGGGGGTGTAAACTACCCATGCAAAATTTGAGGTGCTGCTCCTCCAATTTGCGGTGGGACTCACTCTGTCCATGGAGGGGGCCCAGGACCGAAAGGTCGGATTCGGAATGGGAAGGGGAATTGAAGTGCTGAGCCACCAGGAGATCAGGTTGGTTAATACAAACTGTGCGGAGGTGTTGGGCAAAGCGATCCCCAAGCCTGCGCTTGGTCTCACTGATGTAGAGCATTTGACACCTAGAATAGCGGATGCAATAGATGAGGTTGGAGGAGGTGCAGGTGAACTTCTGCCTTATCTGAAAATACTGCTTAGGTCCTTGGATGGAGTCGAGGCGGGAGGTAAAACGAAAAGTGTAGCATTTCCTGCGGTTGCAAGGGAAAGTACCAGGGAAGGGGGTGGTTTGGGTGGGAAGGAACAAATTGACCAGGGAGTTACGGAGGGAGCGGTCTCTGCAGAAAGCCGAAAGGGGAGGAGATGGGAAGATGTGGCCAGTGGTGGGATCCCTTTGGAGGTGGTGAAAATGTTGGAGGATTATCTGTTGTATGTGATGGCTGGTAGGGTGGAAGGTGAGGACAAGGGGAACTCTGTCCTTGCTATGAGTGGGAGGATGGGGAATGAGAATAGAGCTACGGGATATAGAGGAGACCCTGATGAGAACCTCATCTATAGTCAAAGAGGGGAGCCCCAGTTCCTTGAAGAATGAGGACAGTGACCTCCAATTTCAGGTAGTCCTTGCTTTCTCCCTCCTTCCCCTCCCCTTCCCAGCTCTCCCACAGCCTACTGTTTCCATCTTTTCCTTTCTTCTTCCTGCCCCCCCCCCCCCCACCCTCACATCAGTCTGAAGAAGGGCCTCGACCTGAAACTTCACCTATTCCTTCCACTCCATAGATGCTGCCTCACCCGCTGAGTTTCTCCAGCATTTTTGTATACCTTCAGGTTTGTAGATTAATTGGCATGGTATATATTTTAAACATGTCTCTAGTGTGTGTAGGATAGTGTTATTGTGTGGGGCTCGTTGGTTGGTGCAGACTCGGTGAATCAAAGGGCCTGTTTTTGTGCTGTATTTCTAAACTAAACTAAACTGGGCCTGTTTTCCCCAAGTTTTGTATTTAGCAATTAGATCATCTCTCATTGTTCTGAGAGAGAATTATTTGACAGATACAAAAACCTTTGGAGCTTGACAGGATAGATCCAGGGAAGATGTTTTCCTTGGCTGAGATGTGTGAAAACCAAAGACTGGGGTGATCATTCAGGTTGAAGATAAGAAATTTCAGTCAGTTAAAGACAGAGTATAGTGGATTTTTGGACATTGATAGAAGGAGGAAATATGATTTGAACACCATTGTGAAGCTGAATTGAAGATCAGGATATATGTTATGGTGCGGAAGTCAGGAACAAAAAAGACAAAATAGCCTATTCCTGCTTCTTTTTCATATGTCAAAGGAGAAAATCCAAATAAAGGACCATTTTTCAAATAGAATAAATAAAATCTCACAGAAAATGCACAATAACATATCCAACAAATGAAATCTTTCTATTCTCTGTATGTGAATCTTCAGAAAGTGAGTTCCATCAAATAAGCTGCACAGAGATCCGTTCTGAGATAATGACTGCTATCCGTCTTTGTGCGCCAATGAAGCGAGGGAATTGTATCCTGTTGAATAGTTTATCTGTGTCGGACTCTGAAGCAGAGGTATTGGATAAGAAAATAAGGAAATTAAAATCTAGCATTCTCAGTCTACAACAGATAAGAATGATACAGGTTAAAAATACTTTCATTGATTCATGACACATTAAATTCCTTAAATCTTTTCTTCCATTGTTGGCTACAATTTATAGAGCTTTTCTCCATCATAAAATTCCTAGAATATACCATCAGCAATGAATCAATGTTGTAAAGATGATGGTGAATCAAGCAGCATAACTCCGGACAGATACAACAAATGCATGAAGTGAGCCTTGAAATGCATACTGTACCTTTACCTGGTCATTTAATTTAATACCAGGCTTTATTTCCTTGTTTCTTCAACAAATTAAGAGGCTATTGAGGCAATATTGAACAGCATTATGGTGGAAATTTCAAAGGATGAAAATACATGCAAATATTTAGATTGCTCATAAAGGATGCAGATCACTCCTCAGTTTAAGAGAGTAATAAAGCATGCTGGTCTAACACATGTTTCCCTGTATTGTCTAATTAGGAAAAAAGGTGACAAGTAGTTTACTACTTGTAAATCAAGGCTAAAATAAAAACATTTGTGAAGGGATAAGTACATATGTAAATAATGTCAAGACAGTGGAGGACTTTTATTATCCCAATGGAAGATAAGAATGACCAGACATCCAGGTTCTCAACTATTGAATGTTACTCATGATTGCTCTTGACTGTGTATGAAAGTATGATGAGATGTTATCAACTAAATGTATGGAAGATTTTGGCCCAAATGTTTCTAGGGAGCAGCAATTCATGTTGAGTGCATTGTGCGGGATTATAGTGGTTATATATTATTGGACATTTGAGAAGCCTGGGCTTAATCTAAAGAGTGTGTAGGAAGGAACTGCAGATGCAGTTTAAACAGAAGATAGACACAAAAAGCTGGAGTAACTCAACGGGACATCTCTGGAGAGAAGGATTATGTGATGTTTTGGGTCGAGACCCTTAATTTAAAGAGATAGGCTCAATCACGGCAATTTGAAGTTCAAATTACACAAAATAAATCAAAAATAACAGATAGTTTCATGAATGTTAACTACCAATAGATTTTCAAAGATTCTAATAGGGAAGGGTATCTGCCATCTTGGTCATTGTGTGTCTGCACATCCTGGGCAATTCTTCTGTTTAAAATGTCAGTAAATTATGCTCAGCTGCTTGGGCCAAAAGCATTGGATGACACTCTATGTGTTAATATTGACCAAATTAAAGACACTATAAAATGGAGAATCCCTGCATTTGTCAGAATTGCTTAACCTTTATCAGTGGAAAATTACAGGTTATGGATGGCGCCGACCAGTCTGAGCCTCAGATTGATATGCAGGATGGTGAAAGATCCAGGTGTTCTCCTCATTTCCCCTTAATTGATAATATGTATTAAAACTCTGTAAATAAACTTAAATGCATTCATATGATTGGATTGCTGCAAAATAATTGTAAATAATGTAAACAATGTTGCAAGCCAGTTACCCTGCTGTTTGTTAATTGGCCCAAGTGTGTAAGCCCTGGCAGAATTGTTTTGAGTTCCAGGGTAAATGCTGCATTGTTCAATTAGTTAGCTTCCTTCCAGAAGCTTCTGCAAGAAACATTGTATGGAAGACTCTGTAATTGGTTTGGGGAACTGTCAATAATGTACTGATGTAATTAATATGTTTGATTGGACTGTAAAGAGACTACCCCTATGTAGTTCGTCCCCTCAAAGTTCGTGGGCCTATGAAAGGTAGCCCCATTTTAGATCAATGTCGATCTTCTGAAGGGATGCTTGGGACTGCATGACCTTTTGGAGTGCATCTACTTGCACGAGGCTGATGGGCTTGGCCAGGCAGAGGCAAGGATCAAATCTGCAGTGGTTTAGATATCGTATAGGGAAATTTGCTCTTCATTCTAAAAATAAAGTTTAATTGGTCCAGTGGTGGGTCAGTGTTTTTTACTGAACTAGACTAGGGTGGTAAGCTTTAGAAGAGTGCATTCACATATGGACCACCTGACATATACTTAAGCACAGGATTTACAGAGACAAAGTCAATCCCACCTGAAAGATACTGCACAAGTGCCAGTACAGAGGCATATAGCTGAAAGGGAGTAACCTTGCATGGTCATGTAAAGAAGAGGCTTCTCTTCCCTCTATGGATCCCTTTGTCTCCATCTCAGGTGATCGGCAATTTACAAATTTGCTTTCCTGTGATCGGCAATTTACAAATATGTATTACTGATTCCCATTTGCTTTCCTGTATGTTCTTGACATTGGCTCCAGATGCTACATTCTTGATTGGTATGGGTGACAGGAGTAATGGGGAGAAGGCAGGAGAATGGGGTTAGAAGGAGTGATAGATCAGCCATGATTAAATGGCGGATTGAACTTGATGGGCCAAATGGCCTAATTCTTCTCCAATTCAATTCAATTCAATTCAATTCAATTCAATTCAACTTTAATGTCATTGCACAAATACTGAGTATGGGTACAACAAAATGCAGTTTTGCGTCAGTCCGCAGTAGTAGTGCATATAGAAATTTAAAAAAAAGAAGACACAGAATAATCAAAAATACAGAATAATTAAACAATGGGGACGGAGGGACCGGAGAAATCTATCGGCGGGACTCCGAGTTCAGCAATGTGATGGTATAATTGTAGAAGCTGTTCCTCATCCTACTGGTACGAGACCTGAGGCTCATGTACCGCCTCCCTGATGGGAGGAGGGTAAACAGTCCATGGTTGGGGTGGGAGGGGTCTTTAATGATCTTCCCAGCCCGTCTCAGACACTGTTTTCATAAGAACTTATGAAAGCACGATGGCCAAATGGGGAAATAAGCCTCCTTGCCATTTCCCATTTGCAACAATCCATCAGTTGTACTATTTATGATTCTATTCTGTAGGGGGCGCTCCTCTGTGTGCAGCCATGTCAGCAGCGCGTCAGTTTTTCCAGCTTTTATTTATTTTTTAGTATGTTTTAAAGTGTGTATTTTGTGTTTCTTCGTGTGTTTTGTGTGGGGGGTGAGGGGGAAACTGCTTTGGTCGCCTCCTCCATGGAGAGGCGACTTTTTCCAGGTCGCCTCCCCCGTGGCCTAACATCAAGGATCGACGCGGCCTTTCCCGGAGACATGCCCGGGGCTTCAGCGGCGGGCGCAGCGTGGACTCTCGGCGTGGAGCGGGTGAGCCCTCGCTGGGGCTCGCTGGAGGGGAGCGCTCCGTTTCGCTGGCCCGGGGCAGCCGGCAGCCTGAAGTCACAGCCTGAAGCCGCGGTCTGCAGAGCTCCAGCTGGTGCGGCGTCTACAGCCCGGGATCTCACGTTGGGGACCCGGGGGAAGAAGAAGCCATCACTGCCGGCCCGCGGCCAACTTCTACCGCGGGTGCGGCATGGACTTACCATCACCCCTGGAGGGGAGCTTCGACCGCCGGCCCTGCAGTCTACGGTGCTTCTGGCTGCGGCGGGGACTTTAAATCTCGACCGCCGGCCTGCGGCCTACAACAATCTAAAGCCGCGGTCTCCGGTGAGGAAGAGCTGATCCTGGACTGACTGGACTCTGGTCCTGTACACGGGGGGGGGAAAGGGAGGAGGACTGGCCAAATTTTTGTGCCTTCCACCACAGTGATGAATGCTGTGGTGGATGTTTGTGTTACAGTTTTATTGTGTGTTCTTTATTATTGTACTGCTGCTGACAACCCAAATTTCCACCAACCCTGGTTGTGTGGCAAATAAATTATATCTATCTATCTATCTAGTCATATTTCAACGACTTCAATCCTTCTGATCCCCTTGATGCTGATACAGTGTATTAGTCAATTGAACCCTTGATGTCATGGTAGTCATCTAACCTCGTCTCTAATTTGTCCACTGAACAGAACAGATAATTGCCCAGCAGCATGCAGATAATAAAGTGCAGGGAAATCCAATCAATCCTTTAAATTATCTCTCGGTCATCTTTGAACCACCAGCAAAGTGATGGAAATGTTCATTGACACTGCTATCAAGCACCACTTACCAACAAATAATCTGCTCACTGATGCAGTTTGGATTGTATCAACTGTTCTGCTCAAGAACCGTTACAGCCTCAAACTAAATGTGGATAAAAGAACACAGTTCAAGAGGTGGGATGTGAATGACAATTGTAATATTAAGAAGTTTTCCACTGTGTAACACTAACAAAGCCTATTAAAAATAGGAGGTCAGTGGAATATTCTAGGCAAATGAACAGTGACGTTGCTGTTTGGAATCCTTCCTCAGACCGGTGACCAGCATCTGCTGTTCCATCCGACACACTCTTCCGAATGTAACATTCACGATCATGGTGATGCCAGTATCTAGTCAATTTGTTGTATGAGTCTTTAATTGGCTGAATGCACAGGATACAACAGAAGCTGTTGACCTGAGCAACCTCCTATCCTTAATGCCAGCGATCTGTGCAACAGAACTGGTCCCTGACAGAGCCAGGCTGTTCTAGTGCAATTATACCAACAGCGATCCAACTATGCAAACATTGTTCCACAATTCCCAATTTATGAAGGGTAAGGCAAACCTGATATGTTGTATTTCTGTTTCTCAATGAAGGAATAAAGGAGTTATTATTAGTCCACCAGCCAGCATCAACATACTGATATCCTGCTTACTTATATTCAGTTCATTCACTACCACAATCATTCAGTTCCAGACTTTATCATAGTCAATTCAGACCATAATGCAAGGACTGGATACCTGAGGTAAGGTGAAATAAGCTATACCTACCTTGTACTTATTATTATCTGGAACAAAGTTCAGTTTTTATTTAAATTCTAATAAAAAATTTGAATCAGAAACATCCACAATTAAATAATAACTTGCCTCCAGGGGTCATGGCAATATTTTATTAATCACATAAATGCATTTGTAGCATGATTGAAAAACATCATCAGCCTTGAAGCATTTATTTTATGGTCAATTATGATCCTGCTCCTTTTCACCCATGCAGATCAAAATACATGTCTTACAGCTGCTGCTGGATTTGTAACGCACCCTTGCTGACTTTGGCAGCTTTACTCTCAGTGCTGCAATGTAAATGACAACCTAATTGTCGGCATAAGTACCAAGAACCACACTGATGTTTGTCCTGGATCTGATAGCTGCCATGCCACAAACAGCAAAAGGAAATGTTTACTCTCTGCAGAGTTAAAATAGCAACCGACAGTGTACAGAAATGTGTGGAAATTCTCTGTGAATTGCACATGTATGCAATCTCAGGCTGACTAATCTGCCCCTGTCTGGAAATGTATCAAAATTAATTAGGCATGAACCCAATTACTGGAATAAAACGATAAAAAATCCTAAAAATCTTAGATCATTTGATTTATTCTAACCAGTTTAATTTTGGTATCAAACTAGTCTTAAAAACTATAAAACACTCAAAAGTCAGAGAATAATTAGGTCTAGCAAAACTGTATGCAATAACTCTGGTGAAGTAGAAAAAATTAAACTAAGTTTTGATAAAACTATGAAAGGGAAAAAAAGGTTAGACAAGTGGTCATTCAGATGGGATATTACAAGTTGAAATTCTATTGCAACAGAAGGCTATGGAATCAGAAATTAGCAAAATAGTCAGAATAGGAACAAATTTAAAAAAAACAGTAAACACTGATAATATGAAACAAGAACAGAAACTGCTGGAACCACTCAGCCAGTCAGCACATGTGGGAAGATAATCAGCTAATATTTCAGGGTGAAGAGCCTTTACCAGAGCTTGAACATTATGAGGAATAAATAGAAATGTATGATACTCTACAGATACCCATGGCTGGATACGAGTTATGTTGATTTTTTTCTACCATCATTGCCATAGTTTCTTTCTCTTTTAACCCTACCTTTTTTTCTGCCAATTCAATTTCAGCACACAATGGTCTTTGGAGTGTAGCCTTTGATGAGTAAAGGGATCGGTGAGGGGGGATCGTAGGTAAGTGAGGTTGATAAGGAAAACGCAACATGACGTCAGTTTGAAAGTATGATACTTTGAAAGTATGGAAGTGACTTTGGTGAAGGCATGTAGTTAAGTGGTGAACAGCTCGACAACCTGGATGTGGAGCTGGAGTCGCAGCTGAAGTCACTATGGTTCCTCCGCAATCCTGAAGATTCTGGATAGCATAATTAGGCCAGTACTCAGATAGCAGCTTACTAAAGTGTACGAAGAGGAAATGGGCAACTACTAGGTTTTCTAGAAGGAGTCAGGAATCCCCAAAGTTCATCTTGCTCACAAGTTGATTTTCCCATTTGGATTTTGTTGGATGAGAAAGCTAACTTGCTTATTGCTGGAGTAATTAAATAAAACGCCATGAAGATTATTCTTCATTTACCTAGGGCAACAGTGAGGCCACATCTCTAAGACTGTGTTAAATATTTATAATATGTTTTGATCGAATTATTTCAGTTTGTTATTACCTTGAAATCACAAAAGTTAATTATTGATTTTTCTTGAAATAGCTTTCAGTTAAATTGAAGTTCTGACTTTAGATAAGGGTTATCAAGTGTTTTATGGTATTTAGTTCTTGGATTTATGGCCATAAGAACTGATAATATCATTGATGTCTAAGGTAAAATGAATTAATACAGAATTGCATTAATAACTCTGAAAAGAAAACCTAACCAGTTAAGGCAAGCAGCAAACCAATCTGAAGAAGGGTTTCGGCCCGAAACGTTGCCTATTTCCTTCGCTCCATAGATGCTGCTGCACCCGCTGAGTTCCTCCAGCAATTTTGTGTACCGTCTCCACACTGTTGAGTTTGTCTCAAATTTTGGCTTGTTTGACAAATAAACTTTTTTTTTAATACCATAATAAGGTAGAAATTTGGATTAGAGACAAATTTTTATGCTGTTTATTATTGATATGGGAAAAGCACGGATAAATGAAAAGATTGAGCTGTACACATATATTAAGAACTTTGCAAGGCTGTTTCCAGAACTCAAGGGCCAGATATATAAGGAGAGGTTGGGCAGGGAAGGACTTGATTCCTGGAGCACAGGAGGATGAGGGGTGAACTTAAAGAGATGTATAAGATCATAAGATGAATAGATAGGATAAATGCTCAGGGTCTTTTACCCAGAGTAGGGAAATTAAGAATCTGTGGACGTTGTTTTAAGGTGAGGGGGAAAAGATTTAATAGGAATCTAAGGGACATCTTTTTTTTTACATAAAGGATGGAAAGTATACGAAAAGAGCTTCCCGAGGAGGTAGTTGAGGCAGGTCCAATTACAATGTTTAAAAAACATTTGGATAGGCACATGTATAGGATAGGTTTAGAAGGATATGTGGCAAATGCGGGCAGGTGGGACTAGTTTACATGGGGCATGCTGGTTGGCATGGGCAAATTGAGTCGAAGGGCCTGTTCCCACGCTGTATGACTCCATAACTCTATAACTGCAAATAGCTATGTATACTAGGTCATGCCTTAATTCTTATTGATACAGTCATAGGTCAATAGACAAGATCAGGCCTTGAATATTAGTGAGGTGATTGTATTTTGAAGACTATTCCCTAAATGATTCTGCACATTATATCAATTTAGTGCTATTATTGCTGGTATGTTTTAGTAACAGAAAAGCAAAAGTAGAAAAATATCAATATTGTTGAAATAATAATAATAATAATAAATTTTATTTATGGGCGCCTTTCAAGAGTCTCAAGGACACCTTACAAAAATTGAGCATGTAGAGGAAAAACATGTAAGGGGAATGAAATAAATAGTAGAGACATGACTAGTACACAAAGTAAAGACAGAATTCAATACAAAACACAGTATGAGGCAATTAATGCACAGATGAAAAGGGACGGGGACGTGGGGCTAAGGATAGGCAGAGGTGAAGAGATGGGTCTTGAGGCGGGACTGGAAGATGGTGAGGGACACGGAATTGCGGATCAGTTGGGGGAGGGAGTTCCAGAGCCTGGGAGCTGCCCTGGAGAAGGCTCTGTCCCCAAAACTGCGGAGGTTGGACTTGTGGATGGAGAGGAGACCGCTGATGTGGATCTGAGGGACCGTGAGGGTTGGTAGGGGGAGAGGAGGTCAATGAGATATGGGGGGGCCAGATGGTGGAGGGCTTTGTAGGTGAGGATCAGGATTTTGTAGGTGATCCGGTGGGAGATGGGAAGCCAGTGAAGTTGTTTGAGGACTGGAGTGATGTGATGCCAGGATTTGGTATGGGTGATGAGTCGGGCAGCTGCGTTCTGGACCAGTTGGAGTCGGTTGATGTAGGTGGAGCTGATGCCAAGAAGAAGTGAGTTGCAATAGTCCAGTCGGGAGGAGATGAAGGCATGGATGAGTCTTTCAGCAGCGGGCGGTGTGAGAGAGGGTCTGAGTTTGGCGATGTTGCGGAGATGAAAGAAGGAGGTTTTAATGACATGGCGGATGTGAGGCTCAAGGGACAGGGTGGAATCAAAGATCACGCCAAGGTTACGGGCCTGGGGAGATGGGGGGACAGTGGTGCCGTCGATGGTGAGAGTGGGGTTATTGATTTTGCTGAGTGTGGCTTTGGAGCCTATGAGGAGGAATTCTGTCTTATCGCTGTTTAGTTTGAGGAAATTATGTTGCATCCAGGTTTTTATAGCTGACAAACAGGAGTTGATATGGGAGAGGGGGGGGGGGGTTGTGGGGGGATTTGGTGCCAAGGTAAATCTGGGTGTCATCAGTGTAACAGTGGAAGTCCAGATTGAAGTGGTGGAGTATCTGACCAAGGGGGAGGATGTAGATGATGAAGAGGAGGGGGCCGAGTGCGGAACCTTGGGGAACGCCTTGAGTGATAGTTGATATCTATGCTATGTGCTATCCATTACTTTTCAATGATCATCCCTTGAGGAATCAAATTGTACTGTATTAATCAGCAACTAATAATGCAAACGAAAAAAACAAAAACTGGAGACACTCAGCAGGTTCAGTTGCATCTGTGGAAGAAGAAGCAGAGTTAATATATCAGCTTCATAAATTGCATAAGGGAGGCTGATGAAGGGCAATGGCCCCGAAGCAATAACTCTTTTTCCATTTTAACAGTTATCGCCTTACCTACGCAACATCTCTGGCATTTTGTGATTTTATTTAAGGTTTCCAATATCTGCAGTTTTTTGCCATTCATGAAAAATTCCTCTGGTTTATTAAAAACAAAACAAATAATGCCACTGGGTGGCACGGTGGGGCAGCGGTGGAGTTGCTGCCTTACAACATTTGCAGCACCGGATACCAGGGTTCGATCCCGACTACGGGTGCTGTCTGTACGGAGTTTGTAAGTTCTGCCAGTGACCTCTGCCAGGGTTTTCTCCGAGATCTTCAGTTTCCTCACACACTCCAAAGATGTACATGTGCGTAGGTTAATTGGCTTGGTGTATGTGTAAATTGTCCCTAGTGTGTGTAGGATAGTGTAAATGTGCAGGGATCGCTGGTCAGCACGGACTCGGTGGACCGAAGGGGCTGTTTCCATGCTGTGTCTCTAAACTAAACGAAACAGCTCTTTTGTGATAACTTCGCTTTTACTCCTTGCCTAACTGCTATCACAGTAAAAGTTAATGTTATTCCCTAAATCCTGGTTCCTCAAAAGAACAATTATCGGTAAGTAAAATTTTCTCAGACCATGAATGAGCCACCGTGACAAGTCAAGAGAGCACCCATGAGTTTGCTAGACTACTGAAGTTAGACAACTACATAGACTCAGCATTTTTAACAGGCCCTTTGGATCAACTTGTGCACACCGACCATCATACCCCATCCATATTAATCCACCTCCCTGCGTTTGGCCCATATCTGTCAAAACCAATCCTGCCTGTGTACCTGTTTAAATGATTTTTTAAACGTTTTAAACGTTGTGATAGTACCTGCCTCAACTACCTCCTTGTTCCATGTACTTACCACCCTTTGTGTAAAACAGTTGCCCCTGAGGTTCCCATTATATCTTTCTCCTCTCACCGTAAATCTATGTCCTCACGTACTTCATCTCTTTTTTTCATTTTTGTATTAACTGGTAAATAACAGTTCAGTTTCGTGATGTATTTGTTTAGATTAATTCATTCCATTTTGAATGCATATCCTTAGGAACATTCTTTTAAACAAATGCTATTTTGCTAGCACCCAACTTGTGGCAATAGACATTCTCTATGACATTTTATTTTAAAATAACAGAAATGAGGTGAATCAGAAATAATTCAAATAGGAAAGAGAAGAGCTTTGTGAATTTATGTTTTTTTATTCAAATATTATTTATTTTCAACATGAACCTTGCTCTGAATAATTTATTTCATTGTGGGAAGAGAGTAACTATGAAAAATGTTATCTGCAAATCAATGCATAAACACAATTCGAAGTCTCATTGTGGTAGATTGTTACTATGTAATCTTAACAACAGAATACAAATATGGAATTATTAATTGCCTTTGTATGATATAAAACATGTAGAACAGCTATGCATATTAGATCTAGTATACTCAGTACTGAATTATTGCAATGCATTTCTTTGGAATAACTTATTTTCTGACACTGCAGTAATGATCATTGTCCACTAAATATAATAAATAGGAAAGAAATGAAGAAACTGAAGCACTGCTATATATTATGCACACATTGGAGAAACTGGATTGCACATTGACCTCATTACCTTGGAAATATTATGGAGGGGAAGTTTGCATTGCTGTCTATCATGGAAGACTGAAAACACTAGTTCAATTAAAAAGTGCACGTATTAAAACTAGGCTTACATAAGGATAAAGTAATGCTTTAAGCTAATGGCAAGAAATTGGTGAATGCTTAAAACAATGGATATACAATTAGTTTCTTAAAAAGTAATAATAGATTTGTAGGATGATTTTCATGCAAAGTCTGATGATGGTCAAAGTTTTGGATGAAGCAAGACGTTCTTTTGTCAGGCCTTTTTTGTGTGGTGATGTGCATGATCAATGACTATCATGTGTTCAAAGAAGTCTGAAATCCTGGCAGCATTAGGGAAAAAACTATCCAATTCTCAACAGTTGAAAAGCCTCTGCTGGAGCATAGTAATTGCTGGAAGAAAACAGATCAAAGTCCATCTAGATGGATATAAAGAAATACCTACATTGTTGTGCGCCTTTCATGACCTCAAGGCATTGAAAAACGCTTTAGGCTCAATAAAATATTTTTGATGTAGTTCGTGTTGTAATGTATTACCATCCTTATAGTATGTTAATAGTATAAAATGATAATAGCATGGCCATAAATCCCAGCTAATTATCCTCAAACAGACACAAGGGTCGGTCTATTGTAAGATATATCAATCATCCAATGTAATTAAAACAATAAATTACTGCAGAAAATGCTATATAAGCCACCTAGATTCAGAAAACTCTTGATGTATTGAATATGTACAACTAGATTCTCACAAGTTCCAATCGTTCTATACTGTTCAAAACTGTATTTACTGCAGGTGGGAACAAACTAAATAGGGGAAGTGGGTCAAGTGCCCACAGTCCTTCAAAATAAACCCATTAGAAAGTGGTCGCAGTGACCTCTTCACGAAAGTATTCCAGGTCCACTTTTAATGCTACAGTTAGAGAGAATCACAATGTAAGAAAATAGTTGGATTTCAGACAAAATCTCAGCACAAGTGAAAGCAGTAAATTCCTTCAAATCTCTGATACATGCTGCAAGGATTTGCATCACACTACTCCAACTCCAAAACATCAAACCATTCCAAGTACCCACAACCACCCCATCTGACTACAATAGCACATTTCATTGCACCTTCTATCACTTTCCCACAGACATGATGATTTGTTGATCAATGCAACTCTGTAGGTCACATTGTATCCCATTATCCAGACTCTGGTCACAAACAGATAGGGCCACAAACTTCTTTCAGAGAAAATTATCAATTACATACACAAACACTGCACTTAAGAATCAAGGTGAATTGAACCTCAACAGTCGATTTGCAGTGTGCAGACGATGCTTGGGTTTTTGCACGATTAGAGGCCCAATATCAAAGCATCGTCAACTTATCCACTGAGATATACAAGAGCATGGGGATTATATTGGACATACTAATGACGAATATCCCCAACCTGCCTACCCCTGCCATATCATTCTGTTCTCCCAAAATAAAGGTTCATAACAAAACCTTGGAAATCCGGACCATATCCCATATTGTGGAATCACATTTTGGTGAAGGCAGACTTCAATGATGAAATTGGCCACTGTTTTTAATGTGCCAGCAGATCCTGTGATCAGTCGAGGAAGAGGAAATTTAAAGATGAAAACCTCACACCTGGCACAAGAAAGCATCTTATACTAAGTAAGAGTTCCTGACCTCCTATGTGTTTCACAAACCTGGGCTACTACTACCATCTCAAAGCATTGGAAATATACAACCAACATTGCCATCTCAAAGTCCTTCAAATTCACTCCAAAATTAAGTGATCAAAGTAATCTTGTTTTTGTGAATGGGACATACTCAGGCAATTTCCCACCTTGTTGCTTGGATTGAAGTCTGGTATCTTCCACAAAGTTTTGCGCAGGTTACCAAAATACATGCAAAAGAACACAAGGCCGAATATGGATGCAAGAGAAGACCAACCTGTTCATCTCTCCAGAATAAGCATTGCAGTTCGTCATATTTCTCTGCTTATTGAAATAAAACAGAAAATATCGCCGATACTCAGCAGGTCAGGCAGCATCTGAGCTGGAATCAGAGAAACTCCCCTGTACTGCCACCGTCTCTTTAAACTCTGGAGCTTCTTAATTTGTGACTAATAATTCTATTATGTTGCTATTTTACAAATGCTCCTGGACGTCCACATATTTAATATAAACCAAATCAACTTTAACATACTCCTTCGACAGAAAACGTAGTCAAGTCAATCAAATAAAATTTGCTTTTAACAAATCAAGTCAGGTGAGTCCAGTGTCACTGCCAGCTGAAGGATGGTGGGACCAGTGTAGTTGGGGCAATCTGGTCGGCATGGGCAAGTTGTGCCAAATGACCTGTTTCATATTGTATGACTCACTCTAAATTAGTTTGACATTCATTTAATAGTGCTTACCTTTTTTACATGTTGATTAACTGTTTAGGTTTCTTATCATTGGAAGTTTTACTTCTGTTCCCCTTTTTCAAATGGGCATTTACAAGTCTTTGGCAAGACACTCTGCCTGATAGATTTTCCACTTCGAGGACTGCCAGCCTTTAAATTTGCCAGCTTTTACCTTGCTGCTGTGAATAATTATGAAAATAAGATTGCAATAGAGAATTTAATATTATATTTGCATGACCTTTTGGAGCAGATTTGCATCAGTTATTATTATCTCCTGAGAAATTATTTCAAACTGTACATGAAAATGGATCTACAAGGTCAATTGTGTCACAATGTGCACAGTTGGCTGTGTTGAATACTTTGGAAGCTAAATTCAATAGCCCCTGAAAATGAGCATGGAGATGGTGATGCACAATTAGCCCACACCAGTTAATTACCATGTAGGAGACTTCATGCTGTCTGCTCAATATAATGATTTCATCAACTGGACGTGCAAACAATCCAGTTAATTCGCTGATTGCATCAGCAGGAACCATTATTGTGAATGGCCACCTCCATTTAAAGCTAAGTAGTATAATTTGAAGCAATCCTGTTCCCCTTGAAGGGTAGAGGTACTGGCGGGAGTACTTGCAGAATAGCCTGTTCTAAGAAGAATGGTATAATGTGCAAATGTTGGAGGAATAGGGCAGCATAGTAGCGCATTGGTAGAGTTGCTGCCTTACAGCGCCCGAGACCTGGATTCGATCCTGACTAGGGGTGCTGTCTGTTTGGAGTTTATATGTTCTCCCTATGACCATGTGGGTTTTCTCTGGTGGTTCTGGTTTCCTCACACATTGCAAAGACATGCAGGTTTGTAGGTTAATTGACTTCTGTAAATTGTCCCTAGTGTGTAGGATAGAACTAATGTATGGGGATTGCTGGTCAGCATGAACTTGATGGGCCAAAGGGTATATTTCTATCCTATATCTGTAAACTAAACTAAAGTAGAAAGCAGGCCAAACAAACTATTGCTTCATACATTGTTAAGCACACCAGAAAGTATTCATACAACTGCATAAGTGTGGGGGAATCCAGCACCAATCTTCCATAAGTGTTTCCATGGAGTTTGGATGTTCCTTTCCAATTCTGCTTTGTGCTATTTACAGCCAGCTACGATACATTATCAAATATGGGTGTGACAATTTTTACTGCAGCACAGTCACCGTCTACCCAATGCCTGCACACTGCAGTGGAAGGTCAGACGTGCTAAATCATGGATAGCTTACTCCCAGTGTTGCTCAGAATTCAGAGGCTCTCAGGATCTCGCAGCGGTGAAATGTCTTCACATACAATAAAATTGCTGAGCTCTTCTTGAGGAACATAAAACTGCTGTCTTCTCTCAGAATGACACTACTCATCTTCATATCAATGCCACATCATATCCCAGTCAACCGGAATTAATGGCCCCCATGAAAATGCTGTGTGCAGTCAGGCATTCAGGATTAGAAATGATAAGGTTATTTTTCACTGCAGTCTCCTGCAGCGAAAGTCTTCCATAGCCATGCTGCAACAAGCCATTGCATGGAAGAATATGTATTCTAATATCTTCACTTAAGGAAATCAGTCCCATGACACAACACAAGTATAATTTTGAAGTTGTTAGAGCAGGATACTATTTACAAACTTGCTTTAAATATTTACTTTGCTATACCTTTTAATTTTGCATAAAGTGTATGTTCTGATGGTCAGTGGCAGAGAAAGTATCACCTGGAATTGTTAAAATGGGGACTGCGGAGTTACAATGACTGCTTTTCCAATTCAGATTAGCTCATTAAGGGCAGACAGGGTGGAAGAAAACCTTGTAGGTTACCTCCACCCGTCTTATTCCCACATCTCTCCTTCATTGAAGCTACTCTTTGGTTCTCCATATGACTGTTGGCAAGTGGAGAGAAGTGGCCAAAATTGACACACTGCCACACAAGGAAGGTATCATTTTTGTTGTTGGGATACCAAGCATTGAGCCACACAGTTGATTGCATCATTGGTCTATTGTGTGATAATTGAAACAATTTTGTTTCCATTATATGGTCAGAACTGACCTGCAGATTTCACAAAACATCCAAAGGCAACTTGCACCATGAGGAACTGCAATCCCACCAAAGTCAGGATTCCCGTCTGCCAGCTAGTTTATATCAAGAGATAATAGTAAGTAAGTAAGTAAGTTTTATTTATATAGCACATTTTAAGTCAACTCGCATTGACACCAAAGTGCTTTACATAAAATAGATAATAAGTTTCCATACAAACCATAGAAAAAGGTTAAAAAAAATAAAGAAAATGGACACAACACATTATAGAGTTCAACACAAACGTCCCCCCACAGCAAAATCAGAAATTTCCACTGTGGGGAAAGGCACCAGAAAGTTAAGTCCTCTTCCTCTGTGATAAATATATTTAGCTCCCCTTGGACAATATTCATGGTGATCAGGTCCAAGGATAGCTTCTTCCCAACAACCATCAGACTCTTGAACACGACACAACACTGACCTCAACTATGAACTATGGGCTCTCTTTGGTTCCACTCAGGACTTTGACTTTTTTTTTTGCACTAGTATTGGGTTTATTAATTTATCAACATTTTATGTATTATGTATTTTCTATGTGTATTGTGCTTATAGGCCTATTATGCTGCTGCAAATAAGAATTTAATTGTTCTGTTAAATACAAGATTATTATTTTTTTAAAGTGTAGAATCTAATCTGCTCCCTTTCACTTTTAACAGCATTCCATCACAGTTAGGCTATGGGCCGAGGAGCTTTTTCGTTTAGTTTCGTGTCCCAACTCACAGAACCACCTGAATTTTTAACATAGTGTGTAAAAATATTATATAAATCATACCTGAAACTCGTCAAGACAAAAACCTGCACATTTTTAAGAAATATGAGAAAAACCTCAAATTTTCTGAGTAGTAATTGCCCAATCAATGCACATTTGACATTGAGGTCAGACGCAAATTGGCCAATCCCGTGCTTTGTTTTATGGCCGCTAGGCAGCGAGGATACTGGGATCATGGCTGCCTCCTCATTACATCAATAGCAATAGCAAGGTTTCCAAGGAATAAAGGTAATGCTCACCTGGCTGATAATTTTGTTTATCATTTGATTTATCTTTATAATGTTATAATGTGTACTGGTAAATAAAAATGATAAATAACAAATGTAGAACTAGGGTTAGGATTTTTGTCTGTCTGTTAGTCTGCCTGTTATTCTGCCTGTCTGTCAATCTGTCGGTCGGGCCGTCGGTGGTGAGCGTTGGGCCAGGCCTCCGCCGGGAGGTGAACGTTGGGCCGCCAGGAGGTGGGGGTTGGGCTGGTCGTCCGGTGAGTGCTGCGAGGAGTCGGCCGGGCTGTCAGCAAGCGAGCAGGCGGTCTGATGGAGCCGGCGCTATCTGGGTGCTGAAGGTGACCCAGGCGACATGCAAGGCAGTGCTGCCCCCCTCCATCGTCACCACCAGAAGGGCATGCTGGCCGAGATGGACGCGTTGCGGGGCCACAGTACGGAGCCCGCAGCCGGTCCCAAAGCGGCTCCAGCTCCAGCCATGGGCAGCTCTGGGAGTGGGGCGAGTTAGGGTTAGGCATTTTCCTGCCTTAGCGAATCCCCCAGCCTGGCTCTGCCCCAGTCCCACTATGGCCGTGACCCCCACTCTGCACACTGGGGGTCAGTGGGGTTCAGTAAACGGGGGAACCCAGAAGAAGTACCATTACCAGTGATAGCAAATGCTTTCATGTTACTTAATTTACCTCTGATGTTTCTTGTTTGCCTGTATGTTATGAGAGAAAAATAAATGTTCACATCAGCGTTGAATGAGAAAGCAGATGTTGAAATAACGGCAGTTTCATATCTTTTCAAATAGTCGTTTTTTTCTTTGTATGTGGTGTTATTATATATATTTTTATATCAGTGATCTCACTCCCAACAGTTACCAATTGTTCTCAATTTGTCTATAATTTAATTTTTTTCTCCTCGCTTGTGTTTCAATGTTGCCCAATGAACCTGGTTTTGTAGTTATACACTATTCCTGTTGGGTGAGCCAGAATATTGAAATGTTTTCCTCAACTAAAGGATTTAAGATGGTTGCGAGCAATATCAAGGAACATCCTGCCTGAGCTAACTCAAATACCAACTCAGATACTTTCCCTGGGATAGATAGTTGTGCATTGGGAATGCTGGTGTGCAGCTAATGGAAGGAAAGCATGGTGCAGAGCACAAGATAATTGGGAGGTTAGAAGATTTTAGTTTAGTTTAGAGATACAGTGCAGAAACAGGCCCACTGAGTCCACGCCGACCAGCGTTCCCCGCACACTAACACTTTCGTACACAGACATGGGAGAATTTTACACTTATACCAAGCCAATTAACCTACAAACCTGTATGTCTTTGGAGTGTGGGAGGAAATCGGAGATCCCAGAGAAAACTCACGCGGTCACGAGGAGAACGTACAAACTCCATACAGACAGCACCCGTATTCTAGATCAAACCCGGGTCTCTGGCGCAGTAAGGCAGCAAATCTACCGCTGCACACCATGCCGCCCAAGATGAGTGAGGACATACCATCTTTTCCCTGCAGAGGATAAGAAAGTTACCCCTGACTTAGCTAATTGATGGTCTTGGCATCATATTTGGCGCAGACATTGTGGGTCGAATGGCCTGTTTTGTGCTGCACTGTTCTATGTCTCTGTATGTTTATGCACAGTCTTTCAGGTTGTGCAGCAATAGACATGTGAACTCTTGAGTCTGCAGCTTTCAATCATTTTAGACATTGATAGTGCATGTGAGTGCCATCAATAGCTGTGATAATGTGTGTTTAGTACCAGTCACTGAGGACATGTTTCCATGCCACTAAATTATGTATGTTATTTACCATTTCTACAAATGTGGATAATTCAATTACAAAGCAATTTATCTCAGCTTAACCTTTAACTAAAATGATGAGATTCTCTTGAATTGCATAACAACTGTGTCTTACTGTTCTTGCTAATGCAAAATATCTGAGCTGAGTTCTACTTCCATTGTCATAATCTCCAAGCAATTTATGCAATGATTTGAAGGCCTGTCCCATGGTATGAGTTCATTCCAAGAGCTCTCCTGAGTTTGCCCTGATTCGAACTCGGAGATTTATGGTAATGGCCGCTCGTCAGTACTCGGGGCTCTCATGGACATTTTTCAAGTCTTCCCGAGCTTACTTGCCGCTAGCGAGTCTTCCCGAGTACCTGCCGTTAGCGTTAAGAGCTGCTAAGAGATGTCCCCGAGCTCCGACGTACCCGCTATGTTAATTCTCCGTGCTTACAACAAGTTTGGGTTTTTTTTAAACTCGGGAGAGCTCTTGGAATGAACTCGTACCATGGGACAGGGCTATTAGGGGTCGAGACATTTAAAATAAAATAAATGTACAAATCTGGATTAAATCTGGCAGAACAGGATGATTCAAAAGAGATCAAGACATGAAAGATGCAGTTTATGAAGCAATGTGGAGGGGGGCAGTGAGTGGAACTAGCTGGATTGCTATCACATTGAGATAGCATGGACGATGAACTGAATGGTCTGCCTCTGACTCCATATTTCACTGGCAAGTAGTTAAGATAGATGTATTAATTTTAATGTTTGCTATCAGAAAGATTCTTGTACTGAAATGGCTGTGAACTTCTGTAACAAATGCAAAATATGTAGGGATGTCACAACATTTTGAGATGTTATAAATCAAGCCTGTAATTTTATCCTATCTGATAAAGCATAAAAAAAACTTTAAATTTGATACCTAATTCATTTTCATATCTTCAGTATTAAAAAAGTTATGGTCATTTTCATATTCGGAGATTAGCATCTTGTTCCCTATTGTTTTTCCATTAAATTAACACAAAAGCTGTGATCGTGGGCAAGGGCTGTTAACACAGACATGTGTTCAAAATCCTCAAACATCCACTCTTAAGATAATCAAAACCATTACTTTTTTCACAATCATGTCATAAGAACATCTAAATTCTCTTTATTTTGTGTAATTGTCTGTCCATGAGCAATATTTACATACTAATATATGACTAAAAACTTCCACAGTAACACAGATATAGGGGCCAAAATAACTTATTTTGTATCATCAGATTAAAATGAAATTACGCCAAAAACTAGATATGTTAAATAAACATCCTGCATACCTTTTGTTTTTTCCTGAACTTGATTCTGTGATTTTGAAGGCATTGAAGTTGAGCCCGACTTTCAAATACAGCGATCCAATAGACCAGCAACGTTTTGAAAAATAAATGCGAACGGGATGACAGAACGAGATTTCCTCTAAGCTTGTCGTACGAGGAAATCCCTCCCTGACAACCAATGAAAAACCTGCATTTTACTCACCCCCCCCCACAGCCTCTCAAGTCGCACGCATAGGCAGTGGGTAGATCTAGAGCGTCACTGATCGCGGGGATTGTAATGTTACTAAAATATGTTAGTAATCATCTTATCCTGAGATATGTGATCGGTAGATACAGGTGAAGGAGCTTGATTGGAAGATGCGTGCAGTAAGTGACAAAGGCCAGAGGTGGAAAAAGACGCTCTCCACCAATAACCCTCCCTCTGACTTTACATTTCACAACTCTTTCCCCCTTATTCGATGCCCTTTAGTCTCCTTTTCACCTCCAGACATTGCTAAATACTCCACCTATCGGCCCATCAATCCTCCTCCTCACCTGTATCCACCTATCACTTGTTTACACAGCTTACACCCCAGTGGTATGAACATTTACTTTTCTAACTTCAAATACCCCTTGCTTTCCCTCACTCTCCATCCACTCCCCTTCCTAGTTCTCCCACCAGTCGTACTGTCTCTGACTACATTCTATCGCTGTCCCACCCACTCCTCTGACATCAGTCTGAAGAAAGGTCTCGACCCGAAACGCAACCCGAATCATCACCCATTCCTTTGCTCTAGAGATGTTGCCTGTCCCCAGCATCTGAGTGACGCTAGCATTTTGTGTCTATCCACCTATCACTTGCAAGGCTTTGTCCCACCACCATCTCTATTTTCCAGCTTTCTCCCCCATATTGCAATCAGTCTGAAGATGGGTCTGACCTCAAACATTGCCTGTCCATTCCCTTCTCAAACTATGCCTGACACACGAGCTCCTCCAGTCCTGTGCATTTTGCTCATTATTTTTAACAATGGGATTACACAATTCCAAAGATCTATCATTGCAGACATCAAATTACCCAAATATCCCTGATAGAGATATGAAAAATACACATATGGATTTAAATAATTTATAAAAACTAAAATCATTAGAAACGTTTAAAACACATTAAAATAAAAAACTGAATGAAAACAACAATAAAATGTAACAAAAATAATTACAATTATTAACATAGGCGAAAATAATCACTTTTCTGCACATCCTTTGCTAACAGTCAACAACCCACTCAAATAAATTAGTGTGCTGGCTCCAGCATGAGCCTCCATGCATGTATTGAAAGTGCAGCTGAACTCCTTTCTCTCCATTTCATCAATGGTGAGTCCAGTAAAGGAGTGAGAAACCAGATGCACCTGCAGCTTCACAATTCACACTCCTTCTATTCTTATCACACGCTATTTGTTTCTTTGCCTCTGGCCTTTTGTCCAACCATCTATCTATCAAAACCCCACACCTGTATCCACCTATCGCTTGCCCTGCCACCCTCCTACCACAATCAGTCTGAAGAACTGATTCAGCTGTCACGCTACTCAACAATGTACCTCGGTGACTGCCAATCACCCACTCCTCCCACAGGAAAAACACTATGACTGTATGCATGTAAATAGTTTTATTTATTGAAACCATATTCTATGTCGCTCTTCCAGGGAGATGCTAACTGCATTTTGTTATCTCTGTACTGTACACTGACAATGACAATTAAAGTTGAATCTGAATCTGAATCTGAAGAAAGGGCCTGATCCGAAACATCACCGATCCATGCTCTGCAGATGTGCGGCCTGATGTGCTGAGTAACTCCGGCACTGTGTGCCATTTATTCTGCATCTGACCCAAGGTGCTTTTGAACTTCCACATTGCCAAGACATGTGTAGAACTCCAAAACAAGCTGAATCTCAATCATCAGACAGCGTGGAGTTCTGTAAGCGATCTACTTCCTGCCAAACAGCTCAGTTCAGTCCATCATCCCACAAACTAGATGTGTCCGTCACAGTTTATTACCGATAAAAAAAATCAATATTTAATTAAAAAAACACATGATGAGGAAATGGAGTATGAAAAACTATGATCCTGTAATTACACTTTAACTACCCCCAACTGTTAACAGATGTGGAGGTTCCTGGATTTGGAGCATTCATAGTAATGCGGGGGTTATAAGATAGACATTATTCTCCATCATTCTCCATATATCAGACTGCCCATGAACAATTCTGCGGAGGAAACATAAATAAATAAAAAATCCTTGCCTAATGTATTCTCGATTCCATTTATCTACGTTCACCCGGGTTTTGTCTATGATTTAATAACAAAATTAGATTGGCTAAGTTAAGCATTATTAAATTAGATCTGTAGAGTTTAACCTTTCCTTTACAAATCTATGCCGACTGCCTCCGATTTCCCAAGCCTTTTAAAATATTTACTAGCTTCATCTCATAAAATGGATTCTGCAAATCTACTTACCATTGAAGAAAGGACAGCTAACTTAATGAGCTGATGCTTAATCCGAAAGACGAGTGAGTTGAAGTCATATCAGAGGTTAAACTGCAAAATATCTGGAACAGAAACTGAAATAGTGACCAACTTGAAGTAGTAACATGGAACATAGAATACCAACGTGCTTTGGCCCACATTTTCTCTGCTGATATCGAAGCCACTTTAAACTAATCCAATTTTCCTGCACGTGGTCTATATTTCTTTATTCCCTGCATGTTCATGTGTCTGCATTCCTTTTAAATTATGCTATCGTATCTGCTTCCAACAAACCCCACCCCTGCAGTGTATTCCAGGCACCCAGTATTCACTGTGTAAAAAAAAAAAGCCTCACAAATAGAGTCAAAGTCACAGAGTGATACAGTGTGGAAACAGGCCCTTCGGCCCAACTTGTCCACACAGGCCAACATGTCCAAACTACACTAGTCCCAACTGCCTGCGCTTGGTCCATATCCCTCCAAACCTGTCCTATCCATGCATCTGTCTTAAACGTTGGGGTAGTCCTAGCCACAATTACCTCATCTGGCAGCTTGTTCCATACACCCACCACCCTTTGGGTGAAAAGGTTACCCCTCGGATTCCTATTAAATCTTTTCCCCTTTACCTTGAACCCATGTCCTCTGGTCTTCGATTTCCCTACACTGGGCAAGAGACTCTGTGCATCTATCCAATCTATTCCTCTCATTCCTTTCATCTCTTCATTTTTTCCCCCTCTCACAATAAAGCTATGCCTACCAGAATTTGGCATTTCCATCCATTTCCTATCTACATTATCTATGCTCTCATAATTTTATATACTTACATCAGATCTCCCCTGAGCCTCTAGAGGTCCAGGCAAAATAATCCAATTTATCCAACCTCTCTTTACAGCAGACACTGTCTAATCCAGGCAGCATCTTTTCTCCAAGGTCAGAACTGCATTCAGTATTCCACAAGTGGCCGAGCAAATGCTTGCCAACTTTTACACCCAATGCCTGATAAAAGCAAGTATGTTGCTCGCCTTCTTTACCACCATAACTACTTGTGTTGCTGCTTTCAGGGAACAGTAGGTTTGCACACCTTACACTTGTCTGGATTACACTCCACCTGCCATTTCTCCATCAATATTTTCAGTTGATCTATATCCTGCTCCAACCTTTGATAACCTTCCTCACACTCCACAGCCTGGTTGATTTTCACCTCAACAAAAGACTGTGTAGACCACGTAAAACTACAACATGCTGCTGAGATGGGAGGGAGATCTCTGTACTTCGACGATGCGGGTTGATCCTTTGAATAGGACCGTGAGGGTTTCCTGTCTTTAATTTAACCAATCCATTTTCAGGATTCCCAACCTTGGAAACCTAGTCAATCAAAGTAGGATAGATGTTCTAATATGTCTTCCACATTCTGCCTTATTGATGTCAGTGTAATCAATTTCAGTAGCGATACTGCAGCCTGAAACATACTGTAGAGGACAAAGCTCTACCCAACTTTTCTCCAGCCTCTCTCCACCCCGAGTAATTGCATGGCAGTTTGATGTAATGTGAGATAGTCATGTTTGATAGTAAGAAAATACTTCCCATCATAGCTTTGCCACGCAGGAGACCAGAATCTCCAATTCTAAATATAAAGCTCACTGAGGGTTTGAATTCGATGGATTGACTCTGTCACGTCTAGCTAATCTTACAGTGTGTGGTTGTAAATCAGGCTAATGATGTGTCCACATAAAAAGGATCTTCATTGCAAAATAACTCAAAGTATAATCTGCAGGATTAAAGAAATGCATTTGTTCATGTGTCATTAGGCACAGAAAACAGTGAAGTGGTTTTTCCATACTATACTCATAAACTTTTAAAATCCCATTTTCACTTTCCTCTGCTGTTCTAAAGCATCACTGACATTCTTGCACTTTCAATTACAACATTGTCTCCTTCATCTGTATGTAAGCCTATAATTTCTTAGCCTATACTTGTTCTATCTTTATGGAAATCCATGCTCTTTGCTTTTATTCCCACCACAAATCAAAGCAAGACATTTGAAAAATTAGAGCAATTCCTTTCGGAGTGAAATTTAGAAACACTTCTCCAAAAAAAGAATATTCCTCCTTTAATTTTTAACAGTTAACCCTTTATTTTTCAATGCTTTTGAAGGACAAGATACAAAGTTGTGTGCTGTACAGTGCATTCAGAAAGTATTCAGACCCCTTCACTTTTTCCACATTTTATTACGTTACAGCCTTATTATGAAATGGATTAAATTATTATTTTTTTAATCATTAATCTACACACAATACCCCATAATAAAAAAGCAAAAACAGGTGTTTAGAAATTTTTGCAGTTATTAAAAATGAAATAACTGAAATACCATATTTACATGTATTCAGACCCTTTACTCAGAACTTTGTTGAGGCAACTTTGGCAGCGAATACAGCCTCATGTCTTCTTGGGTATGACACTACAAGCACACCTGTATTTGGGTAATTTCTCCCATTCTTCTTTGCAGCTCTGTCGATTTGGATGGGGAGCGTCGATGCACAGCTATTTTCAGGTCCCTCCAGAGATGTTCGATTGGGTTATAAAAGTGGATAAGTCTCCAGGTCCTGACAGGATATTCCCTAGGACATTGAGCGAAGTTAGTGTAGAAATAGCAGGGGCTATGACAGAAATATTTCAAATGTCATTAGAAACGGGAATAGTGCCCGAGGATTGGCGTACTGCGCATGTTGTTCCATTGCTTAAAAAGGGATCTAAGAGTAAACCTAGCAATTATAGACCTGTTAGTTTGACTTCAGTGGTGGGCAAATTAATGGAAAAGATACTTAGAGATAATATATATAAGCATCTGGATAAACAGGGTCTGATTAGAAACAGTCAACATGGATTTGTGCCTGGAAGGCCATGTTTGACTAATCTTCTTGAATTTTTTGAAGAGGTTACTAGGGAAATTGATGAGGGTAAAGCAGTGGATGTTGTCTATATGGACTTTAGTAAGGCCTTTGACAAGGTTCCTCATGGAAGGTTGGTTAAGAAGGTTCAATTGTTGGGTATTAATGCAGGAGTAGCAAGATGGATTCAACAGTGGCTGAATGGGACATGCCAGAGAGTAATGGTGGATGGCTGTTTGTCAGGTTGGAGGCAGGTGACTAGTGGGGTGCCTCAGGATTCTGTGTTGGGTCCACTGTTGTTTGTCATGTACATCAATGATCTGGATGATGGTGTGGTAAATTGGATTAGTAAGTATGCAGATGATACTAAGATAGGTGGTGTTGTGGATAATGAAGTAGATTTCCAAAGTCTACAGAGATATTTAGGCCATTTGGAAGAATGGGCTGAAAGATGGCAGATGGAGTTTAATGCTGATAAGTGTGAGGTGCTACATCTTGGCAGGACAAATCAAAATAGGACGTACATGGTAAATGGTAGCGAATTGAGGAACAGAGGGATCTAGGAATAACTGTGCATAGTTCCCTGAAGGTGGAATCTCATGTAGATAGGGTGGTAAAGAAAGCTTTTGGTATGCTAGCCTTTATAAATCAGAGCATTGAGTATAGAAGTTGGGATGTAATGTTAAAATTGTACAAGGCATTGGTGAGACCAATTCTGGAGTATGGTGTACAATTTTGGTCGCCCAATTATAAGAAGGATGTCAACAAAATAGAGAGAGTACAGATGAGATTTACTAGAATGTTGCCTGGGTTTCAGCAACTAAGTTACAGAGAAAGGTTGAATAAGTTAGGTCTTTATTCTTTGGAGCGCAGAAGGTTAAGGGGGGACTTGATAGAGGTCTTTAAAATGATGAGAGGGATAGACAGAGTTGACGTGGATAAGCTTTTCCCATTGAGAGTAGGGAAGATTCAAACAAGAGGACATGACTTCAGAATTAAGGGACAGAAGTTTAGGGGTAACATGAGGGGGAACTTCTTTACTCAGAGAGTGGTAGCTGTGTGGAATGAGCTTCCAGTGGAAGTGGTGGAGGCAGGTTCGATTTTATCATTTAAAAATAAATTGGATAGGTATATGGATGGGAAAGGAATGGAGGGTTATGTCTGAGTGCAGGTAGATGGTACTAGGGGAAAATAAGTGTTTGGTACGGACTTGTAGGGCCGTGATGGCCTGTTTCCGTGCTGTAATTGTTATATGGTTATATGTTATATGGGTTCAAGTCCGGGCTCTGGCTGGGCCACTCAAGGACATTCACAGACTTGTCATGAAGCCACTCCTGCATTGTCTTGGCTGTGTGCTTAGGGTCATTGTCCTTTTGGAAGGTGAACCTCCGGCCCAGAATGCTCTGGAGCAGGTTTTCATCAAGGATCTCTCTGTACTTTGCTCAGTTCGTCTTTCCCTTGATCCTGACTAGTCTCCCAGTTCCTGCCGCTGAAAAACATCCCACAGCATAATGCTGCCACCACCATGCTTCACTGTAGGTATGGTATTGGCCAGGTCAAGAGCAGTGCCTGGTTTCCTCCAGATGTGACGCTTAGCATTCAGGCCAAAGAGTTCAATCTTGTGTTCAGCAAACCAGAGAATCTTGTTTCTCATGTTCTGAGAGTCCTATAGGTGCCTTTTGGCAAATTCCAATTGGGCTGTCATGTGCCTTTTACAGTGGCTTCCGTCTGGCCACTCTATCATAAAGGCCTGATTGGTGGAGTGCTGCAGATATAGTTGTCCTTCTGGAAGGTTCTCCCTTCTCCACAAAGCAACTCTGGAGCTCTGTCAGAGTGACTATCAGGTTCTTGGTCGCCTCCCTGACCAAGGCCCTTCTTCCCCGATTGCTCAGTTTGGCTGGGCGGCCAGCTCTATGAAGAGTCCTGGCGGTTCCAAAGTTCTTCCATTTAAGAATGACGGGGACCACTGTACTCTTCGGGACCTGCAATGCTGCAAAAATTGTTTTAAACCCTTCCCCAGATCTGTGACTCAACACAATCCTGTCTCGGAGGTCTATGGACATTTCCTTTATCTTCATGGCTTGGTTTCTGCTGTGACATGCACTGTCAACTGTGGGACCTTATACAGACAGGTGTGTGCCTTTCCAAATCATGTACAATCAATTTAATTTACCACTGGTGGACAGCAATTAAGTTGTAGAAACATCTCAAGGATAATCAATGGAAACAGGATGCACCTAAGCTCAATTTTGAGTGTCATAGCAAAGGATCTGAATACTTACGTAAATGTGATATTTCAGTTATTTCTTTTTAATTACTTTGCGAACATTTCTAAACAACTCTTTTTGCTTTTCATTCTGGGGTATTGTGTGTAGATTGATGATACAAAAAAAAAGGATTTAATCCATTTTAAAATAAGGCTATAACATAACAAAATGTGGATAAATATAAGGGGTTTGAATACTTTCTGAATGCACTGTATATGGGGTTACATTACAATAGACAATAGACAATAGGTGCAGGAGTAGGCAATTTGGTCCTTCGAGCCAGCACCGCTTTTCAATGTGATCATGGCTGATCATCCTCAATCAGTACCCCATTCCTCCCTTCTTCCCATATCCCCTGACTCTGCTAAGTAGCTCTCTCTTGAAAGTATCCAGAGAACCGGCCTCCACTGCCCTCTGAGGCAGAGATTTCCACAGACTCATAACTCTCTGTGTGAAAAAGTATAGCACAGTGCAGTTGATGTGGTCTGCATGAACTTTAATAAAGCCTTTTGCTAGGGCACACATGGGAAACAGATTCACAAGGTTAGAGCCCAAGGCAAAGTTGGCAAATTGGATCCAATATTGGATAGCTAATGTGAGGCAGAAAGTGATAATGTTGTTTTGTGATTGGAAGCTAATTCAGTGGTGTACCCTTGCGATTTGTGCTGTGAGCCCTACTATATCCCCTATACATTAACAGTTTGGATGTGAATATCGGAGATATGTTTAGTAAGTTTGTAGCCAACAATATTATTGATAATGAGGAGGACTGTCATTGGTTGCAGATGATACTGATTATTTGTAAAATGGATATTAATGCTGATAAGTGCAAGATGACACACCTTGGGATAACTAATAAGGGTACGGCATACATAATGAATGCTAGTGACTTTGGGAGTATTGAGAAACAGCGAGCACTTAATGCTCCTAAGGATCCCTGAAGCTTGGAGCACGTCAGTTGCCAAATAAAGCTATACAGGATACAGGATATAAGAGCAGGGACATTGAAAAGAAATATGGAGCTACACATGCAGGTTTATCAAAGAAAGACCCAAAATGTTGGAGTAACTCAGCAGGTAAGGTAGTATCAATGGAGAGCATGGATAGGTGACATTTTGGGTCAGGACCCTTCTTCAGATATTACACTATAATATGATATATATCATATCATAATATGCATTACATTATGATGCACCTTCGTAAAACATTGGTTCGGTCACAGTTACGGACATCAACCTATGGGATAATTATCCTGCATAATCATTATCCTGTACATTATCCTATGCAAATGATATGCTTGCACTGAGTGGATGCAGAGGAAATATCAGGATAGAATATATCAGCTATGAGAAGAGACTGAGTATGTTTAGATAAGCTGAGTATGGTTTCTCTGGAGCTGTGGATCCTTTGGAGGTCATACATAGTTGTAAAGTAGAAAATTGCATTCTAAAACTAGAGGGCATTTGTTTATGATAATAGGTAAGAGGGGATTTGAAGAAAACCATTTTCACCCAGAGGGTGGAATCAGAAATGCAGAGTTTCAGGGAGTTATTGGAGTCAAGTACTCTCACAATATTTAACTAGTATCTGGATGAGCACTTGAAGTGATGAAGATATATAGGTATAGACTAGTAAGTGTGCAGGAGGCACTGCAGATGCTGGCCTAAACCAAAGATAGACACAAAATGCTGGAGTAACTCAGCAGGACAGGCAACATCCCTGGAGAGAAGGAATGGGTGATGTTTCGGGTCGAGATCCTTCTTCAGAAGAATGGTCTCAACCCAAAACGTCACCTATTTAATAGTAAGTATGGATTTGGAAGGAACTGTTTCGGATGTTATGAATCTACAGTGCTCTGTCTTGGCCATGACCGCAGTAATGGTGGAACAAAGCTGATGGGCTAAATGGCCAACACGTGTGAATATTTACTCTCAGTTCCTTACTTCTTTTTATGCAATTTAAAAAAAATCTATTATTTGTAAAAAAGTATTGTGTTCTATTTTCTTTTTTGTTTATGCTGTGTCCATCATGTGTCTTTTGTTCTATCAGTTCTGTGTGTTACATGCATTCCATTCCATTTCCATTCTGATTCAATTGTCTTTGACAGAATGTTGTTTTAATTAAATTGCATATATTTATTTGGTGTGAATCTCATTTGGTTGTGAGCCTCATCAGTTATCTTTTTGCAAGTCACTCATTTCTTACCCCTTGTTATTCAAAAATTATGTAATCAATATAGCCAGAAACCAAATGGCCCAATGCCTGTCCTTTGTCTTCAAATTGTGCATAAAAATGATTTAAGTTCAGTTTGATGAAGCGAGCAATTTCTGGATGAAATGGTGTTCATTGATAAATTGGCCAGGCATTTCTGTGTGCAATTCGCTTTAGCAAGTCTGATATTTCTCGCCATCAGCCACATACTGAATAATAGCATGAGACATGAACAGCATATTTACTCTCCTACCATCCTAAATTGGAACCTTTGGGTGCAACCTCTGTTTGTCATTGAGCAGTTAGCGTATATATGAAAAACAGCACAGTTTAATGGTCACTCCGGTGCTATTGGGGGATCTGACTGTTCAGCTTCAAAGCTAAATTCCAGGGATCTCTAATTTCCAAAATTCACAAAATCCACCTAAACTATATGTGACTGCCTTTGTAGGTACATAACTGCTAAGATACTCAATAACACATGACCATGACTCCCCATGCTGAATTAATTGGAAAACATCCAGCAGAATGCAAAAAATCTACTCAGCACCAAAAAGCCTACTTCTGCAGTCAACAATGATAGCACATCAAGCTGGATCTCTCTGAGGGGAGTAGTGCATTTTCAGACTTGAATATCATCACAGATATATGTGGAATTCTATGGAACAAGTGACATCCAGCTTCTGGCCTGACTGATATAGTTGAGCATCTGGTTAATGATATCCTCAGGGATATTAATGGTTGAGAGTCAACAATGATAATGTCAGGGGATAGATTGTATGATTCTCTCTTGTTAGGGATGGCCACTGCCTTGGGCTTCTACAACATTAATGTTTCTTCCCACATATCAGACCATGCTTGATCTTTGTTTAAGTCTTGCTACATGCAAGCATGGATTGATTGCATATTGCTTAATTTGCTGAAGAGATACAAATGGAAATGAACATTGTGCAATCACTTCTGAACTTATGATGGATGGAAAGGCGTTGAGAAAGCAACCGAAGATGATCGCAATGAGGACACTTCTCTGAAGAATTTGGAGGAATGGTGACATAGCGGTGGATCTGCTGCCTTAGTGCCAGAGACCAGGGTTCGATCCTGCAGTGCTGTCTGTACGGACTTTGTACGTTCTCCCTGTGACCGCGTGGGTTTTTTTCTGGATTTCCTCCCACACTCCAAAGACGTATGGGTTACTAGGTTAATTGGATTCGGTAAAATTGTAAATTGTCCCAAGTGTGTAGGATAGTGTTAGTGTACATGATGTAAGGGTGATCGCTGGTTGGTGTGGACTCAGTGGGCTAAAGGGCCTGTCTCCATGCTGTATCTCTAAAGTCTAGGGTAAAGTCTAATTTCTGATACTGGGTAGATTGGGTATAATTAGGTATGAAGCCAAGCAACGATATTTATTAACTTCAGTTTTACCAAGGTGTGTAAAGTTGCACTTGGTCAAGTATTGTCTTGATGTTAAGAGCAGTCACTCTCAGCTCTCCTCTGGAATTCAGCTCTCTAGTCCATGTTTGGAGCATGGCGCTGATGAGATCTGAAAGCAAGTGGTCCTGACAAAACAAAACTGGGTAGGATTGAGCAGATTACTTTAAAGTAAATGTAGCCTCGCTTGCTGTAGATGATGATTTCCACCACTTCGCAAATCATTGAAAGTAAACTGATTAGATTTGTCCTGCTTTTAATGACATAGTTTAGTTTGGAGATACAGTATGGAAACAGGCCCTTCGGCCCACTATGCTGACCAGCGATCTCCATATATGCTAGGGTCAATTTACCATTTTTATTGAGGCCAAACGTACAAACCTGTTCGTCTTTGGAGTGTGGGAGGAAACCAGAGAACATTTTAAAAAAAGGGTAATGGGGAGAGCGTACAAACTACATACAGACAGCACCTGCAGACGTGATCGAACTGGGGTCTCTGATGCTGTAAGGCAGCAACTTCATGCCGCCCACATATGTGGAGAACTTTCCACATTGTCTGGAACAGCTTTGCTGGATGTTAGATCATTGAATTCTCACTGATTCCTCGTGTCCAGTGGTGGCATTTTAAAACTTTCATTCAGGCACAGAGCTTAAATGCTATCTGATGAAGTATGGTGCAGAATCACAAATAAACTATTGATGCAACTACTAGTTATGTAATTATGCTCCTAAATCTTACCCCCCCTTAGTCTAGTTCAGTCAAACACCGAGTCAAGCACTGGACCACTAAACTTTATTTTTTGAACGAACAACAAATCCCTTATACAATACCTAACCACTGCGGATTTGATCCTTGTCTCAGTCTCATGCAAGCAGACACCTCAAAAAGGTCACGCAGTCCCAAGCGCCCTTCCAGAAGATCAACAACGGACCTCGTGGGGGCTACCTTTTATAGTTCATCGAACCCTGCGGGGCCGAACTGCAAAGGGGTGACGCCCCTTACAAGCCCCTTACAAGCCAATCACACATATCGATTACATTACAGTATTATTGACAGTTCCCTAACCCAATTACAAAGAGTCCCATTACAATGTTTCCACAGAAGCTTCTGGAAAATAGTCAGCTAACTGAATAATGCAACATTTCCCCTGGCAGTATAAACAATTCAGCCAGGGCTTCACACTTCAGCCAATCATTAAACAGCAGTACAACCAAAGATCTTAGAGCAGAGCAAGATGGGTTACTCTCACGCAAACGTGTAATACGCTCATGGGCGGTTTCATGGGTGATTATAGGACCCATTTTAGCGACCAGTCCCCGCCATCTTGTTCCGCCATCTTGCTCCGCCATCTTGTTCCGCCATCTTGCTTCTGGCCAAAGATCGGATCTTTGTTTCCGCAGCGGGAAGAGGGAGTGCGCGGCCCGGGGCAGAGGGAGTGCGCGGCCCTGGGCAGAGGGAGTGCGCGGCCCGGGGCAGCGGGAGTGTGCGGCCCGGGGCAGTGGGGAGAGGGGGTGTGCGGCCCGGGGCAGCGGGAGTGTGCGGCCCGGGGCAGCGGGGAGAGGGGGTGCGCGGCCCGGGGCAGCGGGGAGAGGGAGAGGGAGTGCGCGGCCCGGGGCAGCGCGGAGAGGGAGTGCGCGGCCCGGGGCAGCGGGGAGAGGGAGTGAGCGGCCCGGGGCAGCGGGGAGAGGGGCATAGGAGGGGGGGAGACATTGTAGTGTGGGGGCAGGCGAGGGAGTGCCGGGGGGGGGGAAGAGAGTTGAGGGGTGGGATAAGGCCTAGTGTGTGTGAAGTTGCGGGTTGGTTTACAATGTTTCTTATTTAATGTCCCTTGTCTAGTCTGAAATAAAGTTCATCATTGGATCAGAAGAAATATAATTGTGTGTGTTATATGATTATATACATTTATATCACATTCATGTATGTGTGTTTATAAACATTTTATTCTTTAACAAGAATTAACAGAATTATGAACTAAACAGAATTATGAATCTAACCCTATATTAGGTATGTTGCAAAGCCTACCTGAAGCGTCGCTGAAAATCTGTCGCTGCGGGTGTGCGCGATTTTGGTGCCGTTTAGAGGGGGCGGGTTTAAAACGCGATTTTCTCTAGGCTGTTCAAATCGAAAATGTTCAGCCTAGTTAATTATTAACGAAAAATCGCTGAAAGACCCCGTCGCAAAAGCTATTATTAGTTTTAAAGGCCTCGTAAAATAGTTATAGTAGTTGAAAAATCAATCTCTAAACCCGCGACCACCAGCAACCGCAGGGTCTCATAAAGCAAATAATTGAAGGTATGCTGTATATTTTTACATTAAAAAGGGCTTCTAAAGATCCCTTTATACAAAGTTTAATATTGTGAGTAGCTCATTTTGGGCCTATTATATCCCGCAGTATTTTTCTGGGCATTTGGGGCACAAATCTACCGCAATGTGAACGTTCTAAACCAGCGCGTTCACAGGAACCCACTGGAAAGCTGATTTAAATGGGCATTTATTTACAGCAATTGAACACTAAATTCCTTCCATTTGGTCTATAAATTAATGTAAATGAGATTTAAAAATCATGTTTTATTGTGAATTATTTGTGAATATTATTTGGACATCTAGGCTATTTAAAAATGTTAATCATTTATTAAAAAATGGATAGATGTTTAGATCTAGTAATTGAAGTCTGAAATTAGCTACAATTAGGTAACTAACTAATTATATTTTTAATTTCAGGTCATCCAAGTAAGATTATTTTATATTTGTTTCAGAATGCTTCAATCTATGATAACTGAAAATTTCATTCAGTTCTCTTAATTTTTAAGAAAGTTATGGGCTTTTGACTGTTCACGATCACAGCTTTTTTGTTATGTCCATAGAAAATCAATAGGGAACAAGATGCTCATTTCCCAGTATGAAAATGGCCATAACATTTTAAATACATGAGATATGAAAGTGAATTAGGTGTCAAATTAAACTTATTTTTATGCTTTATCTGATGGGATAAATTGCAGACTTGATTTTTTAAATCTCAAAATTTTGTAACATTGCTACCTATATCACACACAAAAACTGTTCCCCCACAATGTTAATTACCCTGCGAGTCGGGTCGGTTCCGGTTACTACAAAATCAACTCAAACACTGTTTGTGAGCCATTTAAAAAGAAATGATTTAAAAAACATTAAAAAAGACAATTACCAGAGTCAAATTTTATTCTTGACAAGAAGTATGAACTGACAGAATTATGAATCTAACCCTATATCACACAAACAAACTGTTGCCCCGCAACATTGATTACACTGCGATTCGGGTCGGGTCAGGTAGGCTCCAGTTACTAAAATGGGCGGGGAAAAATGCCCAGGATCCCCTCCGTAGCGTAGTACACGTCAGCCCATTGTATTTCGCAGGAGTAGCCCATCTTGCTCTGGTCTAAGATTTTTGAGTACAACCATCCTGCAACAATATTAACAGTATTTACAATCCCTTTGCAGCTATTCAATCAAGACAATGCATCTACAACACCTTGGAGTTTCTTTGCAGAGTCCTCATATATTTTAACAATGAAGAGGACATCTGGTCCTCACCTTATCTGATATATCAATCTAGGGCCTAGACTTCCTGGCACCAGCTCGCAGCTTGTGGCTTCTTTCAGAAAAAAGCTAACAGGCTTTGTAGATGCATAAATTCTTCACTTTATATTAACTGATTAGCCAGGATTTATGTTTAAACTTTCCCATGGATTAAATAGTATCCTCCTTTGTCTTCCTTTGTATTGATTTGTGGCACTTTTGAAATTGATTTACACCAAACAGCATGTGTTTGCTGCAAGATGGACTATTTCCCATGTGTGGCAGTTCTTTGTTGATTTTACTTCGGAGTCACGCGAGTGACTACATGAATAGAAGGCCGTCAGCCCGCATGCGCGTCATTATGTCTAACGCATGGCGCGCGACTGGCTGGCAGGCGTGCTGCTCCTCCAGCGGTAAGTTTGAAACCTGAAGGTAAGTTTTAAACTTATTTTTCAGGTTGTGTTTTTTACCTGGCAGGGAGCTCTCTACAGAGTTCCTGCTGGATGTCGTTCCGGGGAATCCCGGCTCCGCAAGAGGAACTAGCTCAGGGAAACCCGGGAGCGGAGGCTGCGGGAAATTCAGAAGTATGTCCATGAAACATACTGGGGAGCATACCAACACAGCATCAATTTGCACAGCTAGTCCTGGTGGCTGCTGAAGGACAACCTGACAACCTCAACTCAGAGTAATGCCAAGTCTTGGGCATCTATGTCAGACAAGATTGTGACTCGTCGCAGTCAAAGAACGCTGCATCTTAAGGCATGTCAGGCAGCAGCTCGGAGTGGTAGAGAGAGTGCTACAGGAGTATGCACATGTGCCTGAAACAACGCCTGGTTCAGGTTTGCCATTCCTCCCACTCGGTTGAACGCAGTAATGGAGATGGTGCTAAAATACATGCACACATGCCTGAGGCAGCTCCTGGTTCAGGTTGCATAAGCCCTCCCATTCGTATGTATAAACAATGAAGATGGAGCCATATATATTATAAGACCATGGGAGATGGTGTCGCATAAACATGCTTGGTACAAGGCATGCACAGACAAATTGAGGTATACGGATGGTGACACCTGGTTCAGGTGCAATTACGCCCACTCTAAAAAGAGTGTCTAAGGTTAATATGGATTAACTCCGAACAGGAACCCGAATATGACTATGTGCCGGGGTCCCATGCTTAATGCATAATGCACGACAATCGCATGAGGGGAAGTGGTGTGCTTTGCCTCTAAAATTGCTGCTCCGTCAGAGACGGACTAGCCACTACAAGAAAAGTTGGTCAGCAGCATCAGCGATCTAATGGAAATGACAATATGGACAGAGTCTGCGAATAAAATTTCACTGGAACTCCAGCAAAGGTAAGGAGACCTGGAGTTAGAGACACTGGTAAGTCGGTCTCATTATTCACCTCCATGAAAGTTCACTATGGTGGACGAACAGTATTCAGCATTGCTCCACTAACTTTCATCAGAAAATCTTCAGTTACATTACAACTGATGTTAGTGCTCAAAGATGGGATATTACTAATGCCATCTCTAGTTACAGAGGTGATGGGATTTGCATGAGTTACCAATTCTTCAGTTATATGGTATTAACTACCTAGAGACACTAGGTGCATTCTATGGGTTAAATGTTTTGTGCGAAAATGCATAATCTGCATGCTCAAGTCCAAGTTGATACACTTGGTAGTGTCATATGTTAATCACATGGGTGCAATCAAGTCAAAGTATCCGGTGATAGTTTACCTAACCTCATTTGGCTCTGGTGTATCATCACGTAAAATCAATGCCAAAACAGAATGGATGTTGGATCACTAAGTATTAATGACTTGGTGGCTCATGGAACACTAGATCGAGTGTTAGCATCCAGGCTCAATCACCAGTTGCAGTAAGAGAAAAATAAATAAATAAATAATGAATAAATAAATAAAATAAAATATGTGGCATGGCAGTGGCGATAGATGCATTCTAGCCACACTGGGGATAAATGTCTTCCTCCATTTTGCCTCATCAGTCGGGTTGCAAAATATTCAGCAATATCCCGCTTCAGTCATTTTTGTAGTGACTGGCCTATGCAGCCATGATTCCCGCTGATGTTGGGAATGATAATAGAACCTTATATGGTTATTTCTAACATAGAATTGCTGGTTCAGCCCGTGACTCGGGCAACCATCCAATGCATGATAAAATCAATTCATTGACTTACAGACCCTGAAAAGACTGTTTCCTGCGGCTTGGATTGTGAGGCCGAACCATGGACATGCTCACTGCAGATTGCAGGGAAGCCGCGACTAGACAGGATGGTTGCATCTGCAGAAAAAATAACAACTTATGTTCATGGCTTAGTTAAGCGGAGCGGACCAGGGGCATCAGGTCTCAAAGTAAATTTTGGACATGCCCCATGGACCCTCGGTTGTGTGTGGTCACATCTATTACAATACGTGATGGTCACTAGACCCTTAGGGGCAATGATCTAGCAATGTTTTTTAGTTACAAAAACCTCATAAGAAGGTATCAGTACAGACCATCTCTAGGTGGTTAAATGAGTTCTGGCTTGTGCAGGAGTGAACACTAACATTTTCAAATCTCACTCCACCAGGGCTGCAACAGTTTTCAGCAGCAGAGTTATGGACGTTCCACCGTACCACATCCTAGCAACTGCAGGATGGTCTAATGAACGATCTTTTCAAACATTTTACAACAAACCCATTGCCAGACCAGGGGTATTTACCCAACTCTATTTTTTAGTTCTGTTTATAGTTTCCTCCCGGATGAGAGGGGTTACTATTGTCATTTTGTTCATTAAAAAGCATCAGCATGTCTAAATCTATGTCATGTCTGATAGCATTATTAATGTTCACTCATCCTTGGTCAATTGTTGCAGTGAGTGATGCATGGACTCGTTCCACGGCATGAAATCACAGAGCTTCAAAATCTTCACGTAGTCACTCATGTGACTCCGAAGTAAAATAATAAGATTAAACGAGCTTACCAGTTTGAAGTTTGATCTTTATTTTATGAGGAGTTACATTGAGGGATTACGTGCTCTCCGCTCCCAACCATCTCTCATAAAGATCAGCTGGTAGTTCTAAGTTCTCGAATCTTACTATATTCAGTTTATCAACTGTTATCTGTGATTTCACACCGCTGCTTTGAAGTTTGACGCGCATGCGGGTTGACGGCATTCTATTCACGTAATCCCTCAACGTAACTCCTCATAAAATAAAGATCAAACTTCAAACTGGTAAGTTCTCGTTTAACCTTACTATTAGAACTGGTTACAATTGGTCTGAAACAACCCTGCAATCACAATTCTCCTTTATTCCAATTCATCGTTCTCCCTCACTAGAGGTGCAGGATGTCCAATAATGGAAGCCTTCAGTACTACAGGTGGATGCAGTCTGGTCCCATAGCTTTGCAGCAGCAAACGTTGTCAGTCACTTCTTGATAGCACGTGAATTGAATGAATTGGTTGAAAACTGATATCTATGACAGTGGGCTTCTCAGGGAATAGCCAGGATGGATCATAATTGTTCTGGCAGACTGAGGTTGTGACTGTTTCTGCCCTGACTTCAATACTCACAGGCTGGTCCCTGTCATTGCTGAGATTGCTATGTTCTTGTGGGTTTCTCCTCTCATTAGTTTATCGATTGTCTGCCACTGCCGACAAGCAGATGACAGGACTGCAGAACTTGGATCTGCTCTGTTGTTTATGACGTCACTTATATTTGTTTTTTGCATTCTTTCTTTTGCTGGTATACTCTGAATTTCTGAATTTCCCTGAGGGGATCAATAAAGTATTTATTATTATTATTTTATTATTACTCATTCAGGCAAGGATAAAGTGGTTTTAATCAACCCAATATATTAACTCAAGGCAGTCCTGAAATAGACACTTAACATCCTCAGATCAGTGTTCAAAAGGGAACTGCAGATGCTGGAATATCGAAGGTACACAAAATTGCTGGAGGAACTCAGCGGGTGCAGCAGCATCTATGGAGCGAAGGAAATAGGCGACGTTTCGGGCCGAAACCCTTCTTCAGACTGATGGGGGGTGGGGAAAGAAAGAAGGAAAAAGGGAGGAGGAGGAGCCCGAGGGCGGGCGGATGGGAGGGTGGGAGGAGACAGCTAGAGGGTGAAGGAAGGGGAGGGGACAGCACAGGCTAGCCAAATTGGGGGAATTCAATGTTGATGCCATAAGGGCGCAAGGACCCCAGACGGAATATGAGGTGCTGTTCCTCCAATTTCCGCTGTTGCTCACTCTGGCAATGGAGGAGACCTCCATCCTCAGATCAGTGCTGGGATTCGGTGGGCCAAAGGGCCTGTTTCCGCGCTGTATCTCCATACTAAACTAAAATGGGTTGATGTGTAGGAAAGAACCGCAGAGGCTGGTTTAAATCGAAGGTACAGTAGACACAAAATGCTGGAATAACTCAGCGGGACAGGCAGCATCTCTGGAGAGAAGGAATGGGTGACGTTTCAGGTTGAGACCCGTCTTCAGACTGGGTTGGTATTGGTTCCCTGTACAGAAATAAAATTAACAATCTATATACATAACAGTGAAATAATTGAAACTTCAAAAATGACTGCTAAAAAATTGAAGAGATATCGTAGACGAGGAATTTTTATATTTGCAAGGCATATTTCACTCTGGATTAATTATTTTTCATTCTGTGAATAACACTGGACTTGCTTGAGTAATCGGTATAAGATGCTTCTGCAACCAAAAAGTTATGAAATCCAATTGATGGAAAGTAATCATCTCATTAAAGCATTACATCTTTACCCTTTGTTATTCACACAGAACAAATTACTCAAAACCAGCCAAAATTTTGCATGAATTTGAGAAATTCCATCTAACTTCTTGCATTTCTAAGCTCGAAGAGTAACAGCGTGAGTGATGTCAGTTTATCCTCACATGTTTTCCCATCACTTATAGCCACATGTTTATCTCATGGGATCATAGGAAGAATTACAAGAGCGACGCAATTTGGCAGAAACATGAGCTAAATGTGAGCAGTGTATTTAATGAAACACTGCCCTTCAGGTAGATGTGATTTGTGTCTCGGTCTGTCTTCACATAAAATGCCATTGCTGAAATTGTAGTTGACCTTAAGATCACAGCAAACTTATTTCCTACACTAATCTAAGTTTAATTAAACTATACATTGGCAAGGCTGAGCACTAATTCACTGACTCCTATTCATATCTTGTTCTGAATTGTTACATTATTCAAATTTGGTCCATAGGCCTTGAGTCAATGAAGCACTCAACCTCGTAAATATTCTCTATGAGGTTTATTCCATATAAGGAATAATAATATGCGGATACATTCTTTATCAAAAACTCATTTAAAAAGCTGTATTCCTAATTAATGAGCAAACATATTTTATCTGTAGTTCACTTGCTGAGACCAATTCAGTTCCTCAGTCCTGTCGTCACACTTTTTCTCCGCCCCCCTAAAATTGATGTCTGAGCAAGTTAGTGAAGCCCTTGATGAAAACACTGATTTAATATCAGTTCAAATCTAAACTAAACAATTAGTGTACACACACACACATTGCAGAACATTACAAAGCATTTTCAGTTAGATAGCTGGCTCACACTGTGAAGGATTAGAGCTGTCTTCAGTCACAAAGTTCAGTAACTTCTACACATTAATTAAAAGTTCATTCATCTGGAGCAATGGGTTACGTTCAGCCAATTAACAAACACGTACGTTATTCCTTCGATGACCCCATTGCTCAGCACCAATCCATCGTATACCAGATATTACTGGCAGTTCACTTGGAAACCTTCCAACTCACAGATGCAAATATCACTTCTCCAATTTCTGCACGGCTCAATTTGTTTTTCCTCCCCATGTTCCCGCTAATTGACCAGTGCATTATTCTTTCCAATCCAAGATGATTAAGTTTATCATCTTAATTTTATTTTTTCCAACCCCGTCCAGACCCTATAGAGTTTGGGATAATAGAAGAATCAAGTCAAATTAATTGTGCATTAAAGTAGCTCTGAAGTAAAAGATCAACCATGAATTAATTGAATAGTGGAACGGATGTGAAGAGTCAATTAGCTTATTCCTATGAGAGACACAAAAATCTGGAGTAACTCAGCGGGTCAGACAGCATCTCTGGAGAAAAAGAATAGGAGACATTTTGGGTCGAGACCCTTCTTCAACTATCTTTGTCTTGAAGCTGACTCTGAAGAAGGGTCTCAACCAGAAACCTACTCTATCCCCTACTCCCAATTCCTCTGTCTATGCAGCATCTGTGCCCAAGAAGAGGTGTTCCATACCAGGACATCCGAGATGTCCTCATTCTTTAGGGAACGGGTGTTCTTCTCTCCCATCATAGATGAGGCCCTCACTCATGTCTCCTCGGTACCCCGCAGCTCCGCCCTTGCTCCCCCTCCTCCTAGTCACAACAGAGATAGAGTCCCCTAGTCCTTACCTTTCACCCCATCAGCCATCACATACAACATATAATCCTCTGAAAACGTCACCACCTCCAACGGGATCCCAACACTCGTCACATCTTCCCATCTCCACCCCTTTCTGCCTTCCGTAGAGACCGTTCCCTTCGCAACTCCCTGTTTAACTCATCCCTTCCTACCCAAACCACCTCCTCCCCAGGTACCTTCCCCTGCAACCGCAGAAGATACAACACCCATCCCTATACCTCCTCCTTCGACTCTCTCCAGGGGCCCCGACAGTCCTTTCAGGTTAGGCTGAGTTCCACTTGCACCTCCTCCAACCTTATCTACTGTATCCGTTGTTCAAGATGTGGACTCTTATACATCGGTGAGACCAAACGTAAACGTTTCACTGAACAGCTTCACTCAGTCCACCTGAACCTACCTGATCTCCCGGTTGCTAAATATTTTAATTCTCATTCCCATTCCCACACAGACCTTTCTGTCCTAGGTCTCCTCCATTGTCAGAGGCTAAACACAAATTGGAGGAACAGCATTTCATATTTCGCTTGGGCAGCTTACAGCCCAGTGGTATGAATATTGATTTCTCTAACCAAATAACCTTGGCATTCCCTCCCTCTCCATCCCTCCCCCACCCGTCGCTCCAGCTTCTCGTTTTCACCCAACAAACAACTAACAATGGCCTGTTTCCTTTATCATCATTACGTTTTTGCATATCTTTCATTAATTGTTCTTTATCTCTCAACATCATCTCAATATCTCTCTTTTTCCTTATCCCTAACTGGTCTGAAGATACGTCTTGAACTGAAACGTCACTCATTCCTTCTCCCCAGAGATGCTGCCTGTCCCGCTGAGTTATGCCAGCTTTTTGTGTCTGTCTTCGGTAATTTCTTCCTAGTCAGACTCTTAAGTCGCGGTGGCACAGCGGTAGAGTTGCTGCCTTACAGCAAAATGCAGAGCCAGAGACACGGGTTCGATCCCGACCATGGGTGCTGTCCGTATGGAGTTTGTACGTTTTCCCCGTGATCTGCGTGGGTTTTCTCCAAGATCTTCAGTTTCCTCCCACACTCCAAAGACGTACAGGTTTGTAGGTTAATTGGCTTGATTAATTGGCTTGATAAAATGTTAAATTGTCCAAGTTGGCAATATGCAGAGTACTGTCTTGCCGACTACAAAATTCAGAAGGTTCACTAGGTTAAATGAAAACTAAAATAAAATGTGTAATTGCTGGCAGTAAACACATGCAAGAATATTGGCCCACAGTTGCAATCGCTTTCTGCATTCAGTTCTCCACGTTAAACAAACGTTATTTCACTTGGGATCAAGAATTACTTGATCTTACTTCCACTGTGGGTTCTTAATTTGTTACTTAGACTGTAGTTACAGCAGACTCTTCACATATGGTAGTAACCAATGAGTTAGGTGGGTGGTTAGATTGCGACTTGGTCCACATCTCAGTTCTGAATGCTATTTTCACGTGGCAGAGATTCTGAGGATTCAATGGAGGATATTACATTGAGGAGAGTACAACTAGGACCACTACACTGACATGAATTTAATGCCAGTGATCCATGGTGAATGTCTAATCCTAAGTATCTATCAGTGCCCTTTCAGTCTCATTTCCTATGCACATATTTTGCTCATTTATTATTGACCTTGTGCCTCTCTATATTCTTTGTCCTTTATTATTTATGTGTTTTCCATGAAATTTCATTCTTGTATGTGTGTTTCTATTTTCTAAAATCTATTGATCACTTGCCCAAGTTTGGAACAGAATAAAATTATACTACACTTTCTGAAGTGTTTCTACTAAAGCTAGTCCAATGGAAGATGTAATATGTAATATGTAAGTAAAATACTACATTCAATAGCCTTTTTCACCGGCTGCCTGTTCAGAAGCCCTTTATTCTTTGATTTCAAACTACATTTGCAACTCTAATGTTGGCTCACACACATGAATGTTCAAACTTAGGAATCAGCAAGCCTGTGTCCCATTATATGTAAGATCACCATAGAAGCAAACTATTTATCATACAAAAGGTACTACATCACTTCAGTCTAAATTATGAGAGGAAATTTAAAAAATCCAGTTGCTAACCAGTATGTTGGACCAGAAGTGGCAAAGTGGCATAATTTGTGTGGGAAAGAACTGCAGATGCTGGTTTAAATCAAAGGTCGACACAAAATGCTGGATTAATTCAGCGGGACAGGCAGCATCTCTGGAGAGAAGGAATGGGTGACTTTTCGGGTGGCTGAGTTACTCCAGCATTTTGTGTCTACCAAGTGGTATCATTTGTTGTTGAACTTGAAGAAAGTTTCACTTAAAGATCTTGCAATTCTGCAGCCCTTCTCTAATTAGTGCTGTTGCCATGTACATTCAAAGGTCTCTGGTATTCAAAAGCTTTGATATCATCAGACTAGCTATGCAATCAATTTACATTGAATGATTCCTACAAATAGCAAATCAGAAAGCAAAAAGTTAAAACTAAGTTATGTGAGGGGAAGTACAATATACATAAACAGTATATAATGTCATTTATTCAAACCAACAACTGAAAGTTACACCATTAAAAATCGTACTGAGTTCATGAATAATTTAATAATATGCAAGATTTTTACTGCAGTCTAGATTCTAATAGCTCAAGGTAGTATTGGTGAAGTCAGCAAACAACACAATTTATAAACATACACTGCATCATTAATAGCATCATTAGCATTTCCACATTAAATGTGTAAAACAAAGATTCTGTTAATCTTGAATAACTTACATAACTTGTATTTGCATCACAAGCAATCTAACGTGGATATAAATGTATTACCCCCAGAGGTGCAAATGTTTACTCTTATCTGCCCAAAACTCAATGTTCCCTAGAGGAGCTAAAGTGAATATCAATAGCATTCTGATTTTTGAAGTTATAATGGAAGCAATATGATTTGGAAAATAATAGCACAAAGAAGTTGAGTTTAGTTTAGTTTAGAGATACAGCGCAGAAACAGGCCCTTTGGCCCACCAACTCTGCACTGACATCCTCGTATATTATTACTACATGCTGGGGACAATTTACGATCTTTACCAAAGCCAATTAACTTAAAAGTCTGTACTTCTTTGGAGTGAGAAAGGAAACCAGAGCACCCAGAGTAAACTCAAGTGGTCACAGGAGAACGTACAAACTCCATACAGACAACACCCATAGTCAGGATTGAACCCGGGTCTCTGGCACTGGAAAGCAGCAACTCTACCGCTGTGCCACCGTGCCGCCCCTTGAAGTATTGAAACGGTTGGGCTGATAAATCCTCTCTAATAAGACATGAGATGAAATTCAAATCAGTTGATTGGCTTAATAAGTATGAAACAATTATTCTCTCTTTGTAATCTCTAAGAGTATCTGCAAAATAATAAGTGCAGAAAAGCAAGTACATGGTTCCTTTATTTAAAGCAACTCAGAAGTGAAAATACACAAATCAAAAGTGAATACAAAGTGACCCTATTATAAACTACCCAAATCGCCACACACCTCAGGAAATCTCAGTTCTGGTACTTAACAAAGCTATATTTGCCCTCACAATTTTTCAGATCCATGTCTTTTATTTTGACATCCATCACTTAAAATGCATCTGTAAACACATCCTCTGGGAAATCATTGACTAAAGGCATAAATATTTTATGAGCTACCTTAATTGTGAGATGTTGAGTCATTGAAAATGGCTTTGGTTAAAAACTATGATGCATGATGTGTTTTTCTCTGAAAATGAAAAGTCCACATCTAAATTAAGGTTTAAATATGATTTATTTTAAATATTTGACATAACAAAGTAAGTGAATTTACCCATAAAACTGCCTTTTGTGTATATTCACCCGAATTGCCTTTAGCTTTAATTAAACACATTTTTTACCTCAGGGAAGCTGCAAATACCTCTCAGCTAGAGAGACTCAAGAAACTGCAGATGGTGGAATCTTGAGCAAAAAACAATTTGCTGGAAGAACACGGTGAGTCAGACAGCATCTGTGGAGGGAATGATCAGACGATGTTTTGGGTTGGTTTCCTTCATCAGGCTTATGGAATAGGGGTGAGAAAGCTGGATCCATCTCCAATCTCCGCCCCACCCCCCAGCCCTCACCTGTAGCCGTATATCACTTGTGTAGGAAGGAAATGCAGATGGTGGTTTACATTAAAGATAGACACAAAATGCTGGATTAACTCAATGGGTTAGGCAGCATCTCTTGAGAAAAGGAATAAGTGGTGACATTTCAGGTCGAGAACCTTCTTCAGACTGGAGTCTGAAGAAGGGTCAAAAACCCGAAACGTCACCTATTCCTTTTCTCCAGAGATGCTGCCTAACCCGTGAGTTACTCCAGCATTTTGTGTTTATCTTCGCCATATATATCACTTGCCCAGCTTTAGCCCATCCTTACCTGTTTTTTCCAGCTTTCCTCCCCCCCTACACCATTAGTGTGAAGAAGGAACTTGATCTCACCTTGTGACAAATTAAAGGTTTCTCTCTTCCAAAAGAGTGAAAGGCATAAGAAATTGAATTCTCAAAGTTTTATTTTGCAAAGATCTGCGATTTACTTAAATGTATTCATGATTTTGTGAACAGTTCCGTTAGTGCTTCAACTGATAATGATAAGCAGCAAATGATTACTCACTGGGTGCTGGTTCAAAGTTATTGACATTAATGTGAAAGCTTTCTGCTCTAAACCATTTATAAAACTAATGGAATTTTAGATCTAAATAAACCTGAAAAATGTATGAAAAGTAGATTTTGAGCATTTAAAAGGTAATTTTGCATGTGGAAATTAACTATTCCAAATAATGTCAGCAAACTCATGCAAAGTGCAATATTTATCTCCACCTTTCACACGGGCACATGTTGGGAATATGCAGTAGGCACATAACCTCGACAAGTGATTTTCCATTTATAAATTTTAAAAGCTGCTCATTTGCACCAATGGATGGAAGTTTATCCTCTGTGTCTGCAGCAAACAAGCTAATACTGTGACTTAGCAACAAATTCGTAATCATTTCCTTGATTCCACATCACAAAGGGTCTCAACCCGAAACGTCAGCTATCCATGTTCAACACCACCACTCGTATAATAAACGAGAAAAAACATTTATATAAAATACATATACACACATATACACACGCACATGCACACACACACAAACACACATAGAGGGGGCAAGGGTGGGAGGGGGAGGAAGAGGGATGCTGGGGTAGGAAAAGAAAGGCTGGGGAGAGAGAGGCGGGGGAAAGAGAGGAGGGGGGGAGAGAGAGGAGGGGGGGAGAGAGAGGAGGGGGGTGAGAGAGGAGGGAGGGGGAGAGAGGAGGGGGGGAGAGAGAGGAGGGGGGAGAGAGAGGAGGGGGGAAGAGAGAGGAGGGTGGAGGACGGGAGAGAGGAGGGGAGGGGAGGGGGGGAAATGGAGGGGGGCAGGGAGGGGAGGGAGAGGGGGGCAGGGAGGAGGTGAGGGGAGAGGGGTGGAGGAGGGGGGGAGAGGTGGGGGAAGAGGGGGGTGGAAGAGAGGCCCTGGGGAGGGGGTATTGAAAGAGAGGCTGAGGGAGACAGGCCAGGGGGAAAGAGAAGCTGGGGGGGGGGGGGGGGGAGAGAGGCCATGGGGGGGAGGAGGGAGAGGCCGGGGGCAGGGAGAGGCCGAGGTGGAGGGATAGTCCAGGGGTTGAGAGGCAGGGGGGATGAAAGAGAGCCCAGGGGGAGAGAGGGAGCCCGGGGGAAGGGAGAGAGAGAGAGAGCCTGGAGGAGAGAGAATGCCCGGGAGGGAGAGAGAAGAGGCGACAGAAGAGCCGAGAGAAAGCTCGGGAGTTCTCGGGAAACCTGGGCCAAGGCACGAGCGTGCAGCGCTCGGGACCTCGGGAGCGCTCAGAAGCCCTCGGAACCCCACGGAAGCACTCTGGAGCTGCAGCACAGAGCCCACTTGCTCGCTGTTCCTGCAACTTTTGAAGAACCGGGGGGTGGAGGGGGTGAGGGGGGAGGGAGCGGGAAGGGGGTGACGTCACTTGCTGCGTGTGTAACACAGGGCAGCAGGCCACGAGGAGCAGAGCTATTGTGATGTCATCAGCGAGTCCATCTCGTTATTTGCCAAGTTATTTGAAATGTTTGAACATTTTCATAAATAACTCGAGAAATAATGCGTGAAATTTTCAGATAAGGCAATTTTTGACATCACGGCATAAATCTCTATCGGAATATGTAAACATTTCACCGTTAGCACGTCATGTTTTCGAGGATATATGAAACGCACACAAACATCACACAAATAAATACACATCCAAGATCAGAGTTTTATAAGTATAGAGATATACACACATATATGTGCACATAACGAACAATAATAGTGCTAATAGACAAAATCAATGCCCCCAACTCTATATAGGTCAGAGCTTTTTTGGAGGTTGTAGTGTTTAATAGCCTGATGGTTGTGGGAAATGGTGTTCCTGAACCTCGACGTTATAGTTTTCAGGCTCCTGTACCTTCTTCAGCTCCTGTACATTGAATTAGGGTGTGGTGGTGCATCTTAAATTCTTGAACTCCCAAACAGCAGCTCCGTGAGATCTGTAGCAGTTCATGGGGTGCTTCGTCCAAATACCATTTCAAGAGCTTTTGGAGATGGACAATAAATGCTGATGACACCATTATCCTATAAACCAGTAAACAATAATCATATTGAGGACAGAGAAAATCTCAACATTCTTCTCTCATTTTTACTAGTATGTTTAAGTTTTAATAGTACTAATAATAATAACAGTATAGATTTCCAGCATCTCCAGTTTTTACTTATTTGGATCCAGCTTTTGCTGGTTCTTTCAGTGGGATTGATGTTATGTGCTGCTAAAGGTCTTGCCAATCAGCTTGGAGCCAGCATTGATGAGGAAGATTGTGTTAGGAGACTTGCAGAGGTAAGGCTGAATTTAGCAGACGGGTAACTCATAACTATGGACCGTAGAGATTTTGGACTGACAGATGTGAAGCCTTTCTTTTTGTTTACTTATTACTTAGTTTAGTTTAGTTTAGTTGATTATTATTATTGTCATGTGTGCCCAGATACAGTGAAAAGCACTGGCTGAAGTATAAAGAAGCATCTCGAACGTCACCTATTCCTTTTCTCCAGATATGCTGCCTGACCCGCTGAGTTACTCCATCATTTTGTATCTATCTTCGGTTTAAACCAGCATCTTCAGTTCCTTCCTACACAGTAAAAAGCTTTATGTTTGTGTGCTATCCAAAGAAAAGATTGTACACAAATACAATCAAGCCGTCCACAGTGCACAGATAGAGGATAAAGGGTACAACATTTAGTGCAAAGATATAACATTGAAGTGCGATAAAGTCTAATTAAAAGTAATTCAAAGGTCTCCAATGAGGTTGATGACTGTATTCTTTTTTAAATTTGAAAATAGACTTTATTCAGGTAATAAATATATTCAGTGCGTCCCTCAGCATGTACTCCTGCAGTCTGCATCGGGCCAGTCGGTAACATTCCCCAAAGGTCATCTCGCTCTGCTAGCTGATAAGAAGGCCGTTCAGTTGCCTGATGTTGTTGTTGTTCGTCCTTCGCAGTCGAAGAAGACCATGACTTCAGTGTTTTTGTTTGTGGGTCCTGAGGTGACTGGTGAGACCGATTCAGGCGCGGAAGGCTCGCCGCATGTGGGACACAGTTGGGTGGGCGCTGCAGTAGATGTTGAAGAGGCTCGAGCCTTCCGCGCAGCACATTTCCTCTGAGTTTCTGCAGTGCGCTTCTTCTCAGCTGCACGCGCACCTGTTGTCTTGCTTCGCCCAGTTGGGCGGTACAGGTCCTGAAGTTATGACTTGTGCTTGACTTGGATTAAAGTGAGGGAGAGTTACGCAAATCGTCAGCCTCACTCTCTCGTCCAGACCTATCTGGATCCAGTGGCAAGACATAGTCAAGATGGCTGGCTATAGGTCAGGATGCAGTGGATGGCCACCAGTGTTCAGTGAACATTGTGCACTAATTGTGCTCCACGACGCTTTGCTGGGTCCACCTACCTACCGTTGGACCGCAAAATGGTGGTCTCCTCTGCGTATTCTGCCCGATCCAGTCTTCACCTTTCCTGAATAAGTTAATAGCCACAAGGCAGTGGACGTTTGCATTTGGTGTTTTCCTTCACTCCTCCAGGGTGCTATATGGAGGACACCTGTGCGTGACTTTGTTTAACGTGGGGAGACTAGTGCACAAGCAGCCACTCCACGGTCCTTGACATATCTGGGTCAGGTTCCGGTGGCATGGAGTCCAAGATGACCGGAGACCCTTTTCTGCTGCAGCCTTCATCCGCCTTCCCAACCGTTGTGACGCTCCACTAAGGTCAGTCATCATCCTCTGCATGTTCCACCGTTGAGGTCTTGGTTGGATTGCTCTTTGTCAGAGACCTCCCCCTCGACCTTACCGCCATGGGTGATCCTACAAGGAGCATGGCTCCAGACGGCATCGCTCTCAGTATCTCAGGTCCACACAAGTTTCTCCACCCCAACAAAGTGGCAATCCACGGAGAACAACCGGGAAGGTACTGTTTCTGAATCTGCAGGTTTGCTTTCAAACTACTGTAGCTCCTGCCTGATGGGTGAGGGGAGAAGTGGAGGTGACTGGAGTGAATGGATAGTTGTTGTTTTAACATGGGAATTACAAAGCACACTATTTAGGAAAAAGATATAGTTACATTACTGTGAGATGTTAACAGACAAAAGAACAGAATCATTGCAGAAACATTCAGAAAATTAGAATGAATTAAAGTAGGATGTTATTCACATGCTAATTTATTAACGATGCTATTGAGAAAACCAAGAATAGAGTCATTCACACCCAAAGTTAAAGTGATAAAAAGTAATATTTGCCTGAAGATTCAAGTTAGTTGCAGGTCCCTGGATTGTTAACTATTATGAAAACATACCATTTATTGTCACATGCACCAATTGGTACAGTGAAATTTGTGGTCACCATACAGCCATACGAATAAAAAAGAACACAGAACACGACAGACTTTAACATAAACATCCCCACACAGCGGAATCAAAGTTTCCCACTGTGAGGGAAGGCACCAAAGTTCAGTCATCCTCCTCCTTGTTTTTCACCCGTGGTCGGGGCCTCCCGAGCCCCCCTGCAATCACCGCTACGGGCGGCCCAATGTTCAGGCCCCCTCGCCGGGATGAGGTCGGAACGGAAGAACATTCTCAGCGGCTTGGACTTCCAAATCGGCCACTTCTTACTGGAGACTATGGCTCCCGAAGTCCACAGGCCGAGCTAAACTTACCTCAGATAATTTAGTTAACTGATTTAGTGCCTTTGAATTTTGCAACATACAGTATTGATAAAAACATAGAGAACCTTATTTTTCACCCAACTTTGAACCAAAGCCAAGTTAGACTGAGTAAAGGGATTATTCCATGTTTCAATTATGTAATCGCTATAGATGTTAGCTTAGAAAAAGCACGATCATACTTTGATTCTTTTTTTAGTAAAATAAGGAAATAGCAAGTTTTAGTGGATGAAATCAACTTAATAAAAATGCAATGAAACCATTTATTTAAAATAAACCACTTTCCAGTGCTAAAAATATCACACAGTGCTGGAGTAACTCAGTGGTTCAGGTAGTGTCTCTGGAGAACATGGATAGGTGACATTTCGGGTCAGGACCCTTCATCAGATTGCATAAATTCTACTGCTAAGGCTTAGTTTGAGCAGTATGCCATGATAACCCTGCAGAGACTGATAATTGATCAACTGTTTCAGCGTCATCTCAACATTTTTGCCAACGCATTTTCTGTTTTGACTGACACTTTAAAGAACCTCCACAGCTCCTTTGAAGCCATGTCTTCAATAAAACATCTGTTAATGGCATTCAAGCAATTATCAGAGACAGGCAAGAGCAATTCATGGATCAAATCAGCTGGGAGGATTGACGTGATGAGCATGACTCGTTTGCACAATCGTTTGCATTAATATTTGTGACTTCCAATGAAACATTACAATTTTATAATTGTGAATTTCAGTAACTTACCCACAAATCAACTATTATAATGAACTGCAATACTTGGGTGTTTATAGCACAGAAGGTTTGGCTGAATAATTTGAGATAGTTACCTTTTATTCCAAAGCAATAATTTTAAGCTATTTACCTCAAAAGACTGATTTGATAATCTTCGTTTGTCTAGTCTCAAATGGCTTTCAATCTATTTCATTTTTTCACATGATAACCTTGTTGGCTTTGATAAATCACAATTATTAATTGACTTTTATCCATATAACCATATAACCATATAACAATTACAGCACGGAAACAGACCATCTCGGCCCTACAAGTCCGTGCCGAACGATTATTTTCCCTTAGTCCCACCTGCCTGCACTCATACCATAACCCTCCATTCCCTTCTCATCCATATGCCTATCCAATTTATTTTTAAATGATACCAACGAACCTGCCTCCACCACTTCCACTGGAAGCTCATTCCACACCGCTACCACTCTCTGAGTAAAGAAGTTCCCCCTCATGTTACCCCTAAACTTCTGTTCCTTAATTCTGAAGTCATGTCCTCTTGTTTGAATCTTCCCTATTCTCAAAGGGAAAAGCTTGTCCACATCAACTCTGTCTATCCCTCTCATCATTTTAAAGACCTCTATCAAGTCCCCCCTTAACCTTCTGCGCTCCAGAGAATAAAGACCTAACTTATTCAACCTTTCTCTGTAACTTAGTTGTTGAAACCCAGGCAACATTCTAGTAAATCTCCTCTGTACTCTCTCTATTTTGTTGACATCCTTCCTATAATTGGGCGACCAAAATTGTACACCATACTCCAGATTTGGTCTCACCAATGCCTTGTACAATTTTAACATTACATCCCAGCTTCTATACTCAATGCTCTGATTTATAAAGGCTAGCATACCAAAAGCTTTCTTTATCACCCTGTCTATATGAGATTCCACCTTCAAGGAACTATGCACGGTTATTCCCAGATCCCTCTGTTCAACTGCATTCTTCAATTCCCTACCATTTACCATGTACGTCCTATTTTGATTTGTCCTGCCAAGGTGTAGCACCTCACATTTATCAGCATTAAACTCCACCTGCCATCTTTCAGCCCATTCTTCCAAATGGCCTTTTCCAAGAGGACTTTTAAGCCTCTTGTTTCTCAGCTTAATAATATAATTGTTCTTCTTCTCTATCCCATAACTCCTTTTGGCTTCTTCAGTTCTGCCCAATGCTATATGTCTACATATTTTCAGCTCATTAAAATACTTATGCAACAGCCAAGAAAGCATATCAATAACTGGTTTCTCAGAAGATGCAGCAAATTTGACGTCTCCAAAGACTCCTAGCACATTCCACAGATACTAGTCCATTGGAATGCATCACAGCTTGTTTCGGCAATTGTTCTCGCCAAGTCCACATTGGCAATATCTAAACGACATGTGGCTGACATAATCAACAACCCATCACACCTACGGAATTCCCTCTTCTCTCCTCCCTCATCAGCGGAGATAAAAAAGCTTCCACTAGATACAAGAACAGCTTCATCCCCACTGTTCTCAGACTATTGTATGGACTTCACATAAACTAACGATGTAAATAAGTAAATAAGTAAGTAAGTAAGTTTATTGGCCAAGTATTCACCTACAAGGAATTTGCCTTGGTGCTCCACCCACAAGTAACAACATGACATACAGTGACAGTTACGAATAACTCAGAAAACACTAAACATTAATAATAATAAAACATTAATGATAAAACACCATTGATCAAGCCATTGATATTACCTATTTATCTTGTTACGATCTATGCAGTTTTTTTATCGGCAACTTCTCTGCAGCTGCAACGGTATATTCTGCACTTTATTCCCTTTTTCTTTTCTGCATTACCTGTTAAACTCATAGAAGGTCTGCTTGTACACATATATAGTTAGATTTTCCTGGGTAGCACGCAAGGCTTTTCACTGAACATCAATACATGTGGTAATAAGAAACCATTACTAATACCAATACAATTAACGTTATTTGCTGGAGAATTACTCCAGAAATTTAACCTACAATTATTCTATATTTGCTCTGATCTACAAAATCACCATCAATAACAACTTATGTTTTAATTGTGCCTTCAACATAGAAATATGACCCTATGGCGGCTCCCAAGGGTCAGGCCATCCTAACTGTCGAACCCCTCGGCACGGGAGTGGTTCAGTCCGGAGGCGGCCCTTAACCAGAGGGTTTAAAGGCAGGGGTTTGGGTGCCATCTTTCTCTCGTGTGGACTTCCCTACAACCGGGAGGAACACAAATAAAGGTGCCTCTCGAAATACCTGACTCCTCTCTTTCGTTTCGAGACCTACGCACCACATTGGTGACCCTGACGCTCCATTGTCGTCATGATGGAGAGAAGAGAAAGCCCTACCGTCTCACAGGCCGGCCCGGCTCTGTCTCTGGACGCGGTCTCTAAAATTGCCCACCTTCTGGACCACCCAGCCGCTCATCTGGTTCCAGCAGGCGGAGGCCCAATTCAACCTGCGGGGCATCACGGTCGATGCCACCCGTTTCTATTACCTGGTGGGGGCCCTCGACCAGGACACGGTTGAAGAGGTCACGGACTTCATCGCAGCCCCCCCTGCCGCCGATAAATACCTCGGCCTTAAGGAGCTCCTGCTCCAGATTTATGGACTCAGCAGGATGGAGCGTGCTGCCAGGCTCCTTCATATGGAGGGCCTAGGCGACCGACGGCCATCTAGCCTCCTAAAGGAGATGGTTTCTCTCCTGGATGGGCACACGCTGTGCCTGCTGTTTGAGTATACTTACCTCCAGCTGCTGCCAGCCTACATCCATCTTCAGCTCACGGACGCCTCCTTCGCCGACATCAGGCCCCTCGGGAGGCGCGCCGATGCGCTGTGGATGGCACGCCCTGATGACGTCAACGCGCTGGCCGTCAGCAGACATGGGGACGCGCTGAAGATGACGTGCCCTGATGACGTCAACGCGCTGGCCGTCGGCAGGCGCACCAATTACATCACCCCGGCAGCTCCCGATTTCCTCCGGTGGGGTGGGGGAGTTGTGGAAGGAGTGATAGCTCCAGCCCGACGGCCCGTAAGATCACCACCCGCGGCAGTGTCGGGTACTGCACCTGCAGTCCAGCGCCAGCAAGCTGCAAGTGCCACCAACAGGAGCCAGCAAGCTCCAAGTACCACCAACATGAGGCGCTGGTGCTACTACCATCAGCGCTGGGGTGCTGCAGCATGACAATGCCACCAGCCGTGCACGTTCCCAGGAAATGCCTGGGCCGGCTGCCAATAGTCCCCGCGGCGGCCTGCCAAATTCCCCGCCTCTTCGCCTGGGATCGGCGCTCCGGGACCCGCTTCCTCGTTGATACTGGAGCAGAGCTCAGCGTCCTGCCCCCTTCGCTGGCCGACATTCGTTCCGGTAAGCGGGGGCCCGTCCTCACCGCGGCGAATGGCAGCCCCATCCGCACGTATGGAGCGCGCATGGTCCCGATCGTGTTCGGCTCCTGCCATTTCTCGTGGCAGTTCACCATTGCTGATGTCTCCCAGCCGTTGCTCGGGGCCGACTTCCTCCGGGCGCATTCCCTCCTGGTGGACGTCAGGCGTCAGCACTTGGTCAATGCCGCTACGATGGAGCCGATCACGTTACGTTTGGATTAGCCGTTGGGATGCCCCCTGTCGTCCGTGGATTCCCGCTTCGCTCAGATCTTGGCCGCGTTCCCGGATATCCTGACCCCACAGTCATCGACCCCAATCACGGAGTGGTACATTTTATACAAACTACCGGGCCACCTATCCACACACGAGCACGCCGACTGCCGCCGGATAAACTGCGTCAGGCACGGCAGGAATTCCGCACGATGGAGTCCTTGGGGATCGTCCGCCCTTCAAGCAGCCCATGGGCGTCCCCACTCCACATGGTCCCTAAGGCAAGCGGGGGCTAGCGACCTTGCGGGGATTACCAGCGGCTGAATGCCGCAACAACCGCGGATCGATACCCCGTACCCCACATCCAGGACTTCACCGCCCATTTGGCTGAGGCTACAATATTTTCAAAAGTGGATCTGGTACGGGGTTATAACCAGATCCCGGTCCACCTGGAGGATGTACCCAAGATGGCGTTCATCACGCCGTTCGGACTTTATGAGTTCACGCGGATGCCGTTCGGCCTCAAGAACGCTGCGCAGGCTTTTCAAAGCTTAATGGATGGGGTGTGTCGCGATCTCGATTTTGTGTTTGTTTACCTAGACGACATCCTGGTGGCCAGCCGCTTGCAGCAGGAGCACTGCGCCCACCTTCGGCAGCTCTGTCAGCGGCTCAGCGAGTATGGTTTGGCTATCAACCTCGCCAAGTGCCATTTTGGGGTAACTGAGATCGACTTCCTCGGCCACCGCGTGACTTCGCAAGGCACGGTTCCCCTGCCGGACAGGGTCGACGCCATCCGCCGTTTCCCCGCCCACGCACGGTGCGCGGCCTGCAGGTGTTTGTCGGGATGGTGGCATTTTACCATCGTTTGTGCCATCCGTGGCCCACATCATGCGACCGCTGTATCAACTCCTGGCAGGTGGGCAGAACAAGAACGTCGAATGGACCCACGAGGCAGTGGCAGCATTTGGCGGCGCGAAGGAGGCCCTTGTTCGGGCCGTACTGCTGGTGCACCCGCGGAAAGATGCCCCGACTGCTCTCACGGTGGACGCCTCGGAGTCGCCAGTTGGTGCCGTGCTGGAGCGACTGACGGACGGAGGTTGGCGGCCCCTGGCCTTCTTCAGCCGGCACCTCAACCGCGCGCAGACCAAATACAGTGCGTTCGATCGCGAGCTCCTGGCTCTGTACCTGGCAGTGCGCCACTTCCGCTACTTCCTGGAGGGCCGCCCGTTCACCGCCTACATGGACCACAAGCCGCTCACTTTCGCCCTGGCGAAGGTTTCAGACCCCTGGTCCGCACGGCAGCAGCGGGAATTGGCATACATTTCTGAATATACCACATCCATCCGCTACGTCGAGACGAAAGAGAACCGGGTGGCCGACGCATTGTCCTGCCCCGTTATCTACGCCATTTTCGAGGTGGCGCCCGGCATTAACTATTCTGTCCCGGAGGAGGCACAGCTCACGGACGGTGAGATGCCCGCCTACCGGACTGCCATCTCCGGCCTCCGCCTCGAGGATGTCCCTCTCGGTCCTGGAGGAGCGACGATCCTGTGTGATGTATTGTCCGGTCAGACGCGCCCCATCGTCCCTGCCGCCGGGCGCCGGAGGGTTTTCGAGGTTATCCACGGACTGTCTCACCCATCAATCCGGGCGACAACGGCACTAGTGGCCGCTCGTTTCATGTGGCACGGTCTGCGCAAGCAGGTTGGCCACTGGGCTCACACCTGCATTCCGTGCCAGACGGCGAAGATCCAGCACCATGTCCGTGCGCCTCTCCAGGAATTCGGTCTACCTCACCGGCGATTCGACCATCTCCACGTGGACGTCGTGGGGCCTCTTCCGCCGTCCCGGGGCATCACCCACCTCCTCATGATGGTGGACCACTTCACGCGGTGGCCGGAGGCCATTCCGCTGGCCAACACTTCAACAGCTACGTGCGCTCGTGCGTTGCCTGCGCACTGGATTGCTCGCTTCGGGGTGCCGGCGCACATCTCCTCGGACCGGGGGCCACAGTTCACCTCCGAGCTGTGGTCAGCCATGGCTCGCTTGCTAGGGGTGCGGCTACACCACACCACGGCTTACCACCCGCAAGCTAACGGTCTGGTGGAGAGGTTCCACCGGCTGCTCAAGGCAGCACTGAAGGCGCGACTCTCCGGCCCGGACTGGATGGACGAGTTGCCGTGGGTCATGCTGGGCATTCGGACTGCTCCTAAAGAGGACTTGGCCTCATCATCAGCGGAGCTCGTGTACGGGTCGCCACTCACGGTGCCCGGGGAGTTCGTGCCGTTGGTGCCGGGGCAGCAATGAACGCCCTCATCCACCTTAAAGCGCCTTCGCGAGCGAGTTCGTGGGCTCACACCCGTCCCGACGTCCCGCCATGGGACATTTCGCCCGCATGTACCATCAGCTTTCCGGGACTGCCCATACATTTTCCTGCGCTGTGATGCCCACCGGACGCCACTCCAGAGGTGCTGGAACACGGGCAGACGACCTTTGTGCTGGACATGGGGGGCCGGCCGGAGGCCGTGTCGATTGGCCGGTTGAAGCCGGCACACCTGGACATTGACCAGCCGGTGCTGGTTGCCCAACCTCGGCCTCGAGTCGCCCCCCTTCACGGCTCCCACCGCCTGTCACTCCACCTGTCCTCCCGCCGGTCCCTCGACCTATCCCTCGACCTATGCCTCCGCCAGCCCCACGATCGGCTGACTTCCGCACACGGGCTGGCCGGGTCATGCGCCCGCCGGTGCGTTTCGTGCCTCGGGTTTTGGGGGGGGGGGGTCCTGTGGCGGCTCCCAAGGGTCGGGCCATCCTAACTGTTGAATCCCTCGGCACAGGAGTGGTTCAGTCCAGAGGCGGCCCTTAACCAGAGGGTTTAAAGGCAGGGGTTTTGGTGCCATCTTTCTCTCGTGTGAACTTCCCTACAACCGGGAGGAACACAAATAAAGGTGCCTCTCGAAATACCTGACTCCTTTCTTTCGTTTCGAGACCTACGCACCACAACCCATATATTTTATAGAGACATTCAAAACCATGACAGTTAAAAGGGAAAACTGAAAGTTTAAGGAGAGGTGGGGTTTAAATGAAGACAGGGCAGTTTTACAAGACAGGAAGGAATTCCAGATAGTATAACCACAAAAAAGGTTGAAATAAGGAAGCTAAAAGAATAAAATCAGAGCATTGATAAAATTAAGAAGCTTGACGATGTGAAGAAACTAATATGTGAAAAAAAATTATTTTAAACTATTGTGAAGTATAGAGTGATACAGTGTGGAAGAAACAGGCCCTTCAGAACAACTTGCCCACACCAACCAACATGTCCCAACTACACTAGTCCCACCTGCCTGTGTTTGATCCATATCCCTCCAAACTTGTCCTACCCACATACCTGTCTAACTGTTTCTTAAACGTTGGGATAGTCCCAGCCTCAACTTCCACACACCCACCACCCTTTGCGAAAACGTACCCCTCAGATTCTTATTAAATCTTTTCCCTTTCACCTTTTACCTGTGTCCTCTGGTCCTCGATTCCCCCATTCTGGGCAATCGATTCTGTGCATCTACCCGATTTATTCCTCTCATGATTTTATACACCTCTATAAGATCACCCCTCATCCTCCTGTGCTCCAAGGAATAGAGACCCAGCCTACTCAACATCTCCTTATAGCTCAGATCCTCTAGTCCTAGCAACATCCTCGTAAATCTTCTCTGAACCCTTTCAAGCTTGATAATATCTTCCCTATAACATGGTGCCCAGAACTGAACACAATACTCTAAATGCGGTCTCACCAACGTCTTATACAACTGCAACATTACCTCCCAACTTCTATACTCAATGCTCTGACTGATGAAGGCCAATGTGCCAAAAGCTTTTTTGACCACCTTATCTACCTGCGACTCGACCTTCAAGGAACCATGCACCTGCACTCCAAAATCCCTCTGCCCTACAACACTCCCCAGAGGCCTACATTTCACTGTGTAGGTCCTGCCCTTGTTAGACATCCCAAAATGCAACACCTCACATTTTTCTGTAATTATTTGACATTTCTGTGAAATTAGGAAAAAGCATTGGAGGAAGTGAAAGATGGATCAGTGCTGGATAAGATTCAAGGAGGAGAGATATAGAAGGCTGAAGTATACAGAGCATAGAGAAAGAGAAGTTAACCAACAGAATATTGAAGCATCTGAGTCTAGAGATGGAAAACATATGGATGAGAGTTTCAGGCACATTTGGACACAGCCAAACGTAGAGGTGAATATTATGACAGTGATAAAAGTCTCTCAAATACAATTCATCAAGATGGCGTCGCGTGCACAACGCGAGGCTCTGCGTCTCTGTAGTAGTTTTTGCAATTTAGTTTTTTACCTGTTAATCATTACCTTAGTTTTCGCCCGGAGCACTCGAACGAAGACTCTGTACGGCCGTCAGGAGCTACTAGAGCTTGGCCGTCTCTGCATAACGAGCCCCAGAAGCGACTTTCAACTGCCGCCGGAGATCGCCAGGACACCGTGGTCTCGCGGGCCAGCTCCCCCGACAGGAAGTGCCCGGAGGCGGCGCAGGGACCGCAAACAAAGACGTGGGAAGCGGGGAGGCTATCGAGCTAGGCTGAAATCAAACCCGCACCAGCCAGCTCTGCCCAGCATTTTTCTCGCGAATGTCCGGTCCCTCGTGAGTAAAATCGATGAACTACGGCTGCGGATCACCACACACAGAAGGATCGCTGACTGCAACGCCATGGTCTTTACTGAAACATGGCTCAACGGCAACATCCCGGACAACGCCATCGAGCTGGAGGGGCGCACTGTCTTCAGGGCCGACAGAACAGCGGAGGACTCCGGTAAGACCAAGGGCGGCGGACTGTGCATCTATGTGAATAACACATGGTGTACGGACGTTGTTAGGATTGGTAGTCACTGCTCTGCTGACCTGGAATACCTGATGTTAAAGTGCAGGCCCTTCTATTTGCCCAGAGAATTCACATCGACTGTTATCACTGCAGTCTATGTACCCCCGGACGCTAATGCCAGGCTAGCAATGGAAGAGCTGCAAGCTGCTATCAGCAAACATCTATCTGCTCACCCAGAGGTGGCATTTATTGTTGCGGTGGATTTCAATCACTCCGACCTTAAAATTGTACTCCCCAGGTTCCATCAGCATGTTTCCTGCCCAACCAGAGGAAACAATATTCTGGACTTAGTATATACTAATATTACTGAAGCCTACAAAGCCCTTCCCTTCCCCCACCTTGGTCAGTCTGACCACCTCTCTCTGTTCCTGCTCCCCAAATACACACTGTAGATGTGCCTTTAACATAGTGACCTCACCACTACTAACCACTCACTATACACAAGTATAAATGTAACCTCCCCACCCCTTGATCGCTCTCTAGCTCGTGTGACGGACCACGTACAGCTAGTGCAGTATTGTTTGTGTGTTACTAATAAAAGTAGTAAAGACAACAATGCGTTATTGAAAATCTTTACATGGTGTCAGAAGTGGGATCTGAACCCACGCCTCCATTTGGACGTTGTCGCCTGGACGCTCTCACACTAGACCAAGTGACCAGGGATATTCTTGTGTATGGCCTTTTAGATTACAAGCTTAGGGCTGAACTTCTGCGGAAGCCCGACCTGTCCTTAGACGAGGCTCTACACGCCGCCCGCATGGCTGAGGCTGTCGCCTCGGCATCGTCGCCTGCCGGTCATGACATTAACTTTGCCAGTGCTGCTGCCCACCGGCGGTACACTGGCCCGCCACGGCAACAGGTCTCCCCTGCACCCGGCGTCGGCAGCCCACGGCGTTGCCCCAACTGCAACTTTTCCTCCCACCAGTTTAATGTGTGCCCAGCTTTGGGAAAGACATTTAATTTTTGCAGGAAGTTAAACCATTTCTCTGCAGCTTGCCGCTCCAAGGGCAAGCCAGTACCCGCTCCACGGAGAATGTTAAACAACATTGCACAGGCTGATAGCGAGTTTGGTTCCCAGCACCAGCCTGACGAACTCCCTTTGTCTGATACCAGTTCCTCCCAGGGGGAGGCCAGCATCTTTGCGCTCTTAGATGCACATGCCCTGATAGCAGACCCTTCGGTCAGAGTTACTGTTAATGGTTCGACCTTCTCCGCGAAACTAGACACGGGGGCAGTTACAAATGTTATGTCAATAAGCCTTTTCAAAAAGATTAGAACCGATGAGAAAGTTACTGTTGACAACTCCCGCCTACATGCCTACGGGGGAGGGGTTCTCGTTCCCGTGGGAAAGGCAACCCTGCACTGCAAGATCCTGCAGGCCTCTCGGCCCCTCACTTTCTACCTGCTAGACTCTGATAACGTTACCTTGCTGGGTGCCCAGGCATCTCAAGACCTCGGCCTGGTCTCCTTCCACCGTGATATCCACCAGGTGCGGACCCTCATGGACCCCCTGCGTGAATACCCCGACCGTTTCGACGACAAGCTGGGCAAGCTGCCCAGCTGCTACAAGATTGTCGTCGACCCCGATGTCGAACCTGTGATCCGCCCGCCGCACCGCGTCTCCTTCGCCATGAAGGACAAGGTGGAATCAACGTTGCGTGACATGGTCACCTGGGGCATCCTCAAAGAGGTGAGCGATCCCACCCGGTGGGTCTCCACCATGGTCGTTGCTGCGAAAAAGGACCAAAGTGAAATTCGCATTTGTATCAATGCCAAGAGCTCGTTCTGGCAGATACCGCTGGACGAGCGATCCTCCTACCTGACCACCTTCAGCACGCCTTTTGGACGGTTCCGCTTCCTCCGCATGCCATTCGGGATCAACTCCGCCAGCGAGGTGTTCCAGCGGACCATGGAGCAGCTGTTTGCCGGTCTGCCGTGTGCCATAATCGTGGACGACATACTGGTCTACGGGAAGGACGTGGCCGAGCATGACCTCCACCTCCGCCAGGTCCTGGACCGGGCTCGTGATATAAACCTCAAGCTCAACCCCAAGAAGTGCCGTTTCCGCGTCCCGGAGGTCACGTACGTGGGTCACGTTTTCACTGCCTCGGGTCTGAAGCCCGACCCGCAGAAAACGGCTGCCGTCTCCAGTATGTCATCGCCCACCGACGTGCCCAGCCTGCAGCGTTTCCTGGGCATGGTTAATTACCTGGGGAAGTTCATCCCCGACCTCAGCGAAAGGAGCGCATTGCTCACAAGCACGAAGTGCAGGAGCGCTCCCACGACCAGTCATGCCGCCCCCTTCCGCGTCTGTTCCCCGGCCAAGTCGTCCGGATGCAGTCCCCCTCAGGTCCCTCAAAGCTTGCCACCGTTGTCGGTGTTGCGGGATCGCCACGCTCCTACCTGGTCGACCACGACGGCACCATTTACTGGCGGACCCGCCAACATCTTCGGCCTGTCAACGAGCCTCCTCCGCTGCCTGCCGTCCCTTTCTCCCCTCCCCTGAACGAAACACTGCCTGCCGCCCCGCGCTTGCCGCGGTCCCTGCCTTCCCAGCTCTTTCAGCCTCACTCGCCGCCTGCTTCCCCTGGCTCGCCTGCCCGTCCACCCGAATCTACCCCTATGTCCCCGCCTCTGCCTCCGCCGGCTCTTTCTCCTCCGGGTTCCCCGGCTCCATCCACCGCTCCGGCTACTGCTCTTCCTGCAGAGGGAGGAGATGGCGAGCTGCGGACCCGGTCCGGCCGACTGGTTAACCCGCCTGTCCGTTATGGTGAATTTGCTTAGCTGTATGCTCCTCTGCTTGTTTAACTGTTTTCCTACCTGCTCGTAGCGCATGAGACGTGGTCGCCATGTCACTACTGTATTGCTTGTTTCCAAGGGAAAGGATGTAGATGTGCCTTTAACATAGTGACCTCACCACTACTAACCACTCCCTATATCACAAGTATAAATGTAACCTCCCCACCCCTTGATCCCTCTTTAGCTCGTGTGACGGACCACGTACAGCTAGTGCAGTATTGTTTGTGTGTTACTAATAAAAGTAGTAAAGACAACAGTGCGTTATTGAAGCTCTTTACACACACCTCTGATCAGACGTGTGAAATCTACCATGAGGACAGTGAAGGTTTGGCCTGAGGGGGCTGTCTCTGTTTTACAGGAGCAGTTTCAGCAAACAGACTGGAGTCTGTTTGCTACCCAGTCCACCTTCAATTCACAAGTGGACATCAACTCATACACCTCAACAGTTATGGACTATATAAAATTCTGCACCGATAATGTCACTACCCACAAAGAGATAAAGACCTTCCCTAACCAGAAGCCGTGGATGAGCAGGGAGGTCAGACTCCTGCTGAAGGCTCGCGATGCCGCTTTCAGATCTGGCGACGCTGAGGGATACAGCTCATCCAGGGCCAATCTGAAAATGGGAATTAGGAATGCCAAACTCAATCACAAACGGCGGATTGAGGAGCACTTCCAAAACAACTCTGACCCCAGGCGCATGTGGCAAGGAATCAAATCCCTTGCCGATTACCAGAAAGTTAACACCCCTCCCCCAGACAACGCCACCCTTCCTGACGAGCTAAACCATTTCTATGCTCGCTTTGACCGGGACAACAGAACCCCAGCCATCAAAGTTGCTCCACCCCCGAATGAACAACCCCTCAGTCTCTCCACTTCTGCTGTACAAGATGCACTGAGAAAGGTGAATGAGCACAAAGCTGCCGGCCCCGATGGCATCCCTGGCCGGGTGCTTAGGGCATGTGCTGGACAACTATCCCCAGTCTTCACCGACATTTTCAATCTCTCACTGGCCCAGGGTGTTGTCCCCATTTGCCTCAAGACATCAACCATCGTGCCAGTGCCCAAACAGTCAGCCACAGGGAGTCTCAACGATTTCCGCCCAGTGGCACTCACCCCTGTCATTCTAAGTGCTTTGAGCGGCTGATCTTGGCTCACCTCAAAGCCAGCCTCCCCCCCACACTGGACCCCCATCAGTTTGCCTACCGGGCCAACAGGTCTACAGAGGACGCCATATCAGCGACTCTACACTCTGCCCTGACCCACCTGGACAACAACAACTCCTACATCAGGTTGCTGTTCATTGATTTCAGCTCTGCCTTTAACACTGTCATCCCCGCCAGCTTGATCACCAAACTCAGCGGACTTGGCATCTCCACCTCCCTCTGCAACTGGACACTGGATTTCCTCACCAACAGACCACAGTCTGTTAGGGTCAACAACCTCACCTCCTCCACTATAACACTGAACACCGGCGTGCCACAGGGCTGTGTGCTCAGCCCTCTCCTCTACTCCCTCTTCACCCACGACTGCATCCCTAAGTACGGATCCAATGCCATCATAAAGTTTGCTAACGACACCACGGTGGTAGGACTGATTAGTGACAACGATGAGTCAGCCTACAGAGAGGAGGTCCAGAACCTGACAACCTGGTGTGCCAACAATACAATACAATACAATACAATACAATACAATACAATACAATACAATACAATACAATACCTTTTATTTGTCATTTGAACCTCACATGAGGTTCAAACGAAATTTGGTTTCTGCAGCCATACAAAAAAAGAACCAAGACACACTCCAACACAATTCAATTCCCATAAACGTCCATCACAGTGAGCCCTCCTCACTGTGATGGAAGGCAAAACTTGAACATATCTCTCTCCTGCACTCCCCTCTCCCCCCCATGTCAGAGTCAAAGACAGAGTCAAAGCCCCCGGCGGGCGATGTTAAATGTCCCGCAGCCATTAAAGCCACGGTGGGTGATGCAAGGCCACGCACCGGGTCTTGGTGTTGGAGCCCCGGCGGGCTCTTGGTGTTGGAGCCCCGGCGGGCTCTTGGTGTTGGAGCCCCGGCGGGCGCTCACCAAGTTCCGCGGCCATTCCAAGCCGCGCGGGGCGGTGATGTAAGCCCCGCTCCAGGTAATCTTCAACCCCGCAACTCGGGCGGGAGAAGTCGCCGTTGCGGAAGCCCCGAAAAGCGGCCTCCCACCAGGGACCCGCGGGCTCCCAGTATTACTGTCCACAGACCTGCGGTAGGAGCTTCCGAATCTCCGGGTGTCGGGTCACAGTAGCGCTCCACCACAGCTCCACCCGCTCCGGACTCGGCCAGCTCCGGATGGTGAGTAGATCCGCAGCTCAGCGACTGGAGCCCCAGGTCATTCCTGTTGGAGGCCGCTCCACGTTGCAGCCCGAACGACAACGGAGACCCGACAAAGAAAAGGTCGGGCCTCCCGTGCAGGGGAAAGACCTTAAAGTTCCCCCATCCCACCCCACCCCCACACACATACTCCGACCAAAAAAAACAATAAAAACTACATAGAACAGGACAGAAAACAATAAAAAGACAGACGAACTGCAGAGGCCGCTGCTGACAAGAGTCGCGCCGCCCACTAAAAATGGCGCCCACTAAAAATTGAGGAGGCTCAATAACCTCGTCCTCAACTCCAAGAAGATGAAGGAAATTATTGTCGACTTCAGGAAGGTCAGAGGAGGCAGTCATACCCCCATCCATATAAACGGGACTGAGGTGGAGCGCGTCTCCAGCTACAAATTCCTCGGGGTACATATCTCGGAGGATTTGTCCTGGTCCCTCAACACCTCCAAGCTGATCAAAAAGGCACAGCAGCGCCTTTACTTCCTGAGGAGGCTCAAGAAAGCCCACCTGTCCCCCCAGATACTGACCAACTTCTACCGCTGTACCTGACCACCTGCTTCACGGTATGGTACAGCAGCTGCACTGTTGCGGACAGGAAGGCACTACAACGGGTGGTGAAAACCGCGCAGCACATCATCGGTGCCCCGCTCCCTGCCATGGATGCCCTCCACTGAAAACGGTGTCTGAGACGGGCTGGGAAGATCATTAAAGACCCCTCCCACCCCAACCATGGACTGTTTGCCCTCCTCCCATCAGGGAGACGGTACAGGAGCCTCAGGTCTCATACCAGCAGGATGAGGAACAGCTTCTACAATTATACCATCACATTGCTGAACTCGGAGTCCCGCCGATAGATTTCTCCGGTCCCTCCGTCCCCATTGTTTAATTATTCTGTATTTTTGATTATTCTGTATCTTCTTTTTTTTTAATTTCTATATGCACTACTACTACGGTCTGACGCAAAACTGCATTTCGTTGTACCCATACTCAGTATTTGTGCAATGACATTAAAGTTGAATTGAATTGAATTGAATTGAATCTTAATCAGATAAGCAAAAGGGTCAATTTGCAGCGATTTAAGGACTTCCATACACATATTTGTGTTCTCATTTTCTCATCTTATTATTTCCTTGGTATAAATTTCAACTGTAACTTAGATGACAGTAGCATTTCTTAATAGATGTTTTGAAACTGTGACACCCTATTCTGAACATGAAATTTATTCCATCTGCTTGCACAGCATTAATTATTAATCAATCACAATGTACATATTGATATTCTTACTGTAGTACTTTGGCTATAACCATCTGTGCAGCAAACTGTTTCATCGGCACCCACTAGACTTTTATATCCTGAAATTCTAGCGCGTTTAGAAGTTATCTGAAAACATTCATTCTGCTCTTTTAAACTCAAACACACGTGCATGATTCACAATTCTTTTGAACAATGCAAAAACGCATTTAATTTGTGCTTGTGTTACCAGAATTGTAGTTGAAAATTACAAGAATTTCGTAATAAAATCATAGAACCAGATATATGAAATAAAAGTATATTGCTCCTGACAAGTGTGCATTAACAACACAATAACCCAGAATTTATTTTGTCATTTAATTAAAATAATGCATTAACAACACTTCTTTTTTATTTCATAAACATCTTAAACATTGTCAAGTTCAGATCCTTTGCAAACTGCACAAGAATTTTGCTACGCGTTATTCCCAGAAATAATTAAAGCTCCTTCAAGTTTTGAGTCTCCCCAGAGCACTTGGACAGCTCAACGGTATTTGTGGGTCTAATGCAGAACTGGAGAGCATAGGTTGCTACTGCGTGAAGGAAGAAAGAAGTATTGAAATGGAAGTTATTCGTCTCATTGTATAATATTATTCAATGCACAACACGGAGAAAAAACAAAACAAAACAGAAAGTGCTGGAAAAACTCAGCATAGTAGGCTGTATCTGCGGAAGGCAAAACAGAGTCATTGTTTCAGGTCACTGCAGCTCTACTTTTGGCAGAATTTCCTCATACCCTAACAGATCTGGTCCTCAAACGCTGGAGGAACATTCACTAATCAGATTTTGTTCCGTTACCCACCAGAGAGGAGAAAGATTTTTTTTAAGATGAGGCCGATATCTATTTATACTATTACTAAAACTCTCATCTTGACCACTGCGTTGTAATTAAATTTGCGCAAAAATGATCCCCCATAGCGCTACGATTTTTTGCCACCTTACTCACCATTCTCCTCTGCTGCAAGTCAAATAAGTTTTATTCCGATCGGTGAAATAGTCCAAAGGTTATGAAGGTTTAAAAATCGTAAAAACCGCCCCTTCCGGAACCCGCTGTCAATAATGCGGCGAGGAGACCTTTCCCCACCTCACTTTCCCCTACACCCCCCTTCCCCTACACCCCCCTCCCCCACCCCCTCTCCTCCACCCCCTCTCCCCCACCCCCCTCCCCCTCAACCCCCCCCCCACACCTTCTCGCCCCCACCCCTCGACCACCCCCCTCCCCCACACCCTCCCTCCCTCACCACCCCCACCTCCCCCACACCCCCCTTCCCAACCCCCTCCCCCACTCCCTTCCCCCACACCCTCCCTCCATCACACACCCCCCTCACTCACACCCCCCTCCCCCATCCCCAACACCACCCTCCCCCACGCCCCCTCCCCCACACTCACACCCTCCCCCACACTCTCCCTCCGACACCCCCTTCCCCACACCAGCCCCCTCCCCCACACCCCCCCCCTCTCCCACACCAGCCCCCTCCCCCACACCCCCTCACCTGTGTGATGTGACTAGGACCCAACGGGTCCCACTTAGTCTAATAGGTCATAAAAACACGAAGTGCTGAAAACACTCAGCAGGTCAGGCAGCATCTGTGCTAAGAAGATCAGAATAAACTCTCACTTTATTGAAATGACACCGAGCATATGGTACCTCCTCACATGAAAGGCATTTTAAAAGTCAACTGGATCATCAGTTTGATTCTGCATGGTAATTGAATACAATTTCACAGGTTATGTGAGATGGTTAAATTTGCCAAAACAATCTACCACCATGGTTAAAGCTCCTGAAGTGACATTTGTGATAAGGTATCATTAATTCAAGTATAGACTGAAATTGATCGCTCAATTCACGAGACAGGGATCGCTCAATCCAAGAGACATGGTGGCATTAAAGTATACAAACAATTATGAGAGGCATAGAAAGGATATATAGGCATGATCTTTCTCCCAAGGTGGAAATTTCAAATATTAGAGGGCATGGGTTCAAAATGTAAGGGGGGAAGTTTAAAGGACATTTGTGAGGCAAGTTATTTTTTATAAAGCATGTGGTAGGTGTTTGGAACAGATAGGGGAAGTGGATATAACAGTAACATTTAAGGGTGTCGACACTGAACATATGCAGGCGGATGGGATTAGTTAGATTGGTACCATGGCTAGCGCCGGCATCGTCGGCCATAGGGCCTGTACCTGCGCTGTACCGTTCTCTGTTCCATGAAGTAGGATCTGAGGGAAAGCATCATTATAGTCGTACTCACACCTAGTTACTCTTTCTAAAGAAAGAACAAAGCCTTAAACGCTCAGTGAGAAATCTATGGTTGTCTTCATTGGGATACTCCCCAGTATAACCTCAAAGAAAGACAGTGCCTTTTACGGATGATTGATTAGGCTTACTTCCATCCATTCAGACTTGCTCTTGCAATCAAGCTCTTATGCATTCTTAAGCCAAAATATTCCAGTATTGCAGTAATTATGCCTATGACAATAGACAATAGACAATAGGTGCAGGAGTAGGCCATTCGGCCCTTCGAGCCAGCACCGGCATTCTCTGTGATCATGGCTGATCATCCACATCCAGTACTCCGTTCCTGCCTTCTCAACAAATCCCCTGACTCTGTCATCTTTAAGAGCTCCATCTAAATCTCTCTTGAAAGCATCCAGAGAATTGCCCTCCACTGCCCTCTGAGGCAGAGAATTCCACAGACCCACCACTCTCTGTGATAAAAAGTGTTTCCTCATCTCCGTTCTAAATGGCTTGCCCCTTATTCTTAAACTGTAGCCCTTGGTTCTGGACTCCCCCAACATCGGGAACATGTTTCCTGCCTCTAGCGTGTCCAATCCTTTAATAATCTTATATTTCAATAAGATACCCTCTCATCCTTCTAAATTCCAGAGTATACAAGCCCAGCCGCTCCATTCTATCCACATATGATAGTCCTGTCATCCCGGGAATTAACCTCGTGAACATAGGCTGCATTACCTCAATAGCAAGAATGTCCTTCCTCAAATTTGGAGACCAAAACTGCACACAATACTCCAGGTGTGGTGTCTCTAGGGCCCTGTATTATGCATTGCACATAAATTGACGACACTGTCGAGTGAGGCCAATAGCCTCCATGTGTGTTTCATGTATGGGCACCTGCACACAATTGCTACTCAAATTTTGCAATGAATTCTGTGCTTTAAAACTTTAATAGATACATGATTACATTTCCAGAACGCTGAATTACCATTCAACTTGAAAGTTAAATATATTATAAAATGTATTGAATAAAATGAAATTTTAGCGATTCTTTATGATTTACTGACTTTACAGCTGCATTAAGTATTATATTTTGTGCATTGATATAAAACTTAGGAAAATTGTGTGAGATTAAACTTTCTTGTCTGCCACATCCTATTAGTGAGACAAAAGTGATCTTGACTAATGAAAATTAGAAAGGTCAGTCTTTTTACATTAATAGAGCGTAGACTTTGGGGAGTTTTGAATCAGGTATAATGAAGGAGACAGTCTATGCCCATTTGCAAGGACTATTTAAACAGGCTACATTTGGCAGGACCAGGGGACTTGTATAAGTTATGTAAGCATTAAAGTATATTAGAACCATAATGAGAAATGCTTTATGTTTAATCATATTGCATCATTTGCAGTGACAAGTTTTATTTGATTTTTGTTATAGTTCCCACATGTCCTCCACCTCTGATTAGATTCCATCTGTGTTTGACCCAGGGCTCTGAATTCAAGCCTAGAATTAAAAAATACAAATTCAGAATTCAATCCCAAGACTACTGATATCTGTCTTTTTTCTTTGAACACACCATCTCACTCTCCAAATACCCTTTGATAATATGTATATTTCTTGCTTTTATCTTGAATGTCCTACCGCCACTTTAAGCTTAAATGTCGGAATCACATGCATATTATATTTTGTCAAGGTTTTTTGAAACTTCTACTGATGCACTGTAAAAAAGCATCCTGACTGGTTGCACCATGTCCTGCTATGGCAATTACAATGCACAGGAATGCTGGAGGCTGCAGGCAATGGTGAACTCAGCCAAGTCCATCATAGGTACAACCATCAAAAGCATCTATTTGAGGCGCCGCCTTAAAAAGGTGGCACCTACCATCAAGGGTCCCCAGGAGGTACTGAAACATCAAGTCCCACACCACTAGGTTCATGAACAGCTACTTTCCTACAACTATCAGTGACTTGAACTGACCTGCACAGCCCTAATCCTACCTCGGCAATGAAACACAGGACCACCTCATTTAGTATCAGTGACTTTTTTCTAAAGGTGTATTTTTGCACTAAAGTTCTATTTTGCCCAATCTTCTTTCTTTTCACTCTCGTGGAGAATTTAGGAATAATTTATTTATTATTTATATTTTTGAGTGTTGTCTTTGTGCTTGTGATGCTGCTGTAAGCAAGTTTTTCATTACACATGAACTCACTATAGTTGTGCATATGACAATAAACTCGACTTGATTTGACAAATTCCAATTCATTCCAATTTCAATTTCAAAGCCGACAACATGGAATTTTATTTCCCGTAAAAAGCACGGAGATACATCAGGTGGGATTTTACCTTCGAATCTAAGTTGCCTGCTGCTGGGTAGATTATTCTACAGCAATGACACATTCAATTAAGAAATAGTATCTTAATGCAACTCAAGAGAAAATGATTATTTAAGATTTTGCTTTTCTAATGCAAATTAAAACATTGATGTCATCCCATGGAAATTCATTTGAAATATTTAACTTAATTTATAGATAAAATGAGACATGACTCACATTTGCTATTATAATTATGGTGTACTGTAATTCACAATTCAATTAACACTATCCCACTGTAATTAGCAGAATTAATGTAAACGATTTAAGGGAAGCTAGGACAAGAAATAGTACAATGAATGATGTCCTAACATGAATATCTAAAAAACAAAATGGGTTGATTAGTGTAGTAGAAATGACAGTTAGACTGATAGCACAGTTTAACTTGAGTACTAATGATTGTCCATTGCATGCAGACTATAAATGGCCACATTGCCTTTCTCATTCAGAAGCAATGGCATAATGGTATCTTGTCAGGAGACTCAGTATTGAAACACGTGTAATGGAATGAAGTTACTCTCAATGAAGTTTCACGATTTCTGCACACAAGTTCAACATAAAGTATCAGGGCATGTCCACTGCAGTATAAGTATATATTTTTTTAACCACTTGACAACACACTCACTGCGAACCAAGCTACCCATACCAGATTTTAAGCATTTTAAAGTAAAATATCCCTGAGTGAGATATCACTAAAATAAATACAAAAAAATGTTTGTACAACTGATCAGGGCAGGCAGCTAATATAGAAATAGAAATAGAGTTAACATTTCAAAACAATAATCTTTTCATCAGAACTGGAAAAAATAAGAGAAATGATGGAGGGGTAACAAAAGAAGGAAAAAATGTTGTGTCTGATGGGAAAGCAGAGGGGAGAGTGAGGGAGATAATCTATATTACTAAAAGTAAGATCTTGACCACTACCTGTTTTCCTCTTTCGTGATTTTAGAAAACACGCTGCCACTTACGGCTGTGATTTTTGGCCATCTTACTCAGAGTCCTCCTCCGCTGTGCAGGACAAGAGGATTTTTCCCATCGATGAAAAATAAAAGAGTTATTAATGTTTTAAAAATGTTGAGATTCCCACTGCTGCCCCTGCTGGTGGGAGGGGGGAGGGACTATAAAACCCAGAAGTGATGTGCCTCACTCAGTCTCTGCAAGATGGAGGAAGCGAGAGGGTCACATCTCTCTGAGCTGTGAATAACATTGAACACATGTCATGATCATATTGAATGGCAGTGCAGGCTCGAAGGGCCAAATGGTTTGAACTGCTGCACTGCAAATGGTTGTTGGTGGGGGGTTGCTTTGAACTGCTGCACTGCAAATGGTTGTTAGTGTTAACTTGACAACTTCCTGTTTGCACTGTATATTGATTTTAGGTAAAACGCTACCACTTACGGCTGTGATTTTTGGCCACCTTAGGATTCTTCCCATCAATGATAAATAAAAGTGTTATTAGTATTTAAAAAAATGTTGAGAATCTTTCTCCTGTCAATCACGCCATGAAGGACACACCCCTTCCGGTGGGAGGGATTATAAAACCCGGAAGTGTGGGTGTGGCTCAGTCTTTGAAGATGGGGGAGGGAGAGGTCATGACTGTCTGAGCTGGGAATCAACTGAACACACTGAACGTCTACTGAACTGTGAGTATGGAGTTTATGTGGTGTTTTGTGTTAAATATGGTGGTTTTATGGTGGTTTCACCCTGCATGAAATTATATGAAACTGCATTTGAATTTGGTGGCCTTGCACCCTGCATGAAATGGAATTAAACTTCACTTGAATTTGGTTGTCTTGCACCGTGCTTGAAGTGGTATGAAACTGCACTTCAATTTGGTGGCCTTGCACCCTGCTTGAAATGGCCTGAAGCAGCACTAGCATTTGGTGGCCTTGCACCCTGCTTGAACTTACACAAAACTGAACTTGAATTTGGTGGCCTTGCACTGTGCTTGAAAAGGCATGAAACTGCACTTGAATTTGGTGGCCTTGCACCCTGCTTGAAGTGGCAGGAAACTGCATTTGAGTTTGGTGGCCCTGCACCCTGCTTGAAGTGGTAGGAAACTGCACTTGAGTTTGGTGGCCCTGCACGCTACTTGAAGTGGTATGAAACTACACTTGAGTTCGGTGGCCTTGCACCCTGCTTGAAGTGGTTGGAAACTGCACTTGTATTCGGTGGCCTTGCACACTACTTGAAATGGTAGGAAACTGCACTTGAATTTGGTGGCCTTGCACCCTGCTTGAAGTGGTAGGAAACTGCACCTGAATTTGGTGGCCTTGAACCCTGCTTGAAGTGGTATGAAACTGCAATTGAATTTGGTGGCCTTGCACCCTGCTTGAAGTGGTAAGAAACTGCACTTGAACTTCATGCACTTGACCTTCAGCCCACAATTCCCAAACTAGCGCTCCAGAAAGCCCTCCATAAGTCTGACATAAAACATGTGCGATCAAATCTAATTCAGCTGTCTCTTAATGTATTAATGTTACGAGGCATTTAGAAGTAGTTGAAATACATTTAATTAGGTAATATTAAAATTAATCAAATAATTAAGAATAGAGAAGTACAATATTTAAACTGCAATTTAAAAAAAATTAGAATAAAAAAAAACCCTTAAAAAAAACAAAACCATAACCATCAATCACCCTGTAAATGAGGGTCGATGATTCCATTGGAATGAATGGGACCACTTTGGTAACAAAGTCATAAAAAGCTGGATGACTTCTTCCAACATTTCTGTTTTTGTTTCAGATTCCAGCAGCTGCAGTTGTATTTGTTTTGCAACGCTGCATCAGCTATGCCAGCCGTGGCTCACATAAAGTAAAATGACTGATACATGGTGTTCCTGCGCCTCGATTGTGGACAATATAGTGGTGAGCATAGCAGCGGCAGCAGCACAAGAGATTCTGTGCATGTCTTCTATACCAGTGCATTCAGTAATCCCACATTGCAAGTTATTAACAATTCTGTGTTATAAACAATTCTGGTGCCAGGATACAGCCAGTAGTGCTTTTAACATCAACCGCAGATAAGTATTAACAGAAATTGTTGAAGTCAAAGATTGAATCCACTAGGCTATAATGTGTTACATTGAAAGATGGGATGTATTCATTGAACTTTTACTGGGCTTCATTAAAACACATAGGAGGCAGAAAATAAAGAGGGCAGAGCTTGACTGGAAAAAAAGGAATTCAAGTAACAGGTGACCTGAAGATCAGGGTCAAGATTGTGAAGTGCATGGAGATAATACTCAAAAGGGTTTACTCAGTCCATGTTTGATCTCTCCTAAATAACCAAGTCATATCCCAGGTATAAATACTGTATAACAATACTGTGCAATAACAACATTTATAAGCATTTGAATAGTTCATGTCTATAAATTCATGTCATAGGTGCAGATTTAGACCATTCAGCCCATTGAATCTACTCCACAATTCAATCATAGCTGATCTATCATTCCGTCTATAAGACAGATTTTGTCAAGGTGGAAACGGTCCAGAGAAGATTTATGGGGACGTTGCCAGGACTAGACGGTCTGAGCTACAGGGAGAGGTTGAGTAGGCTGGGACTCTATTCCTTGGAGTGCAGAAGAATGAGGGGTGACCTTATAGAGGTGTATAAAATCATGAGAGGAATAGATCAGGTAGATGCACAGAGTCTCTTTCCCAGAGTAGGTGAATCGATCACCAGAGGACATAGGTTTAAGGTGAAAGGGAAAAGAATTAATAGGAATCTGAGTGATAATTTTTTCACACAAAGGGTGGTGGGTGTATGGAACAAGCTGCCAGAGTAGGTAGTTGAGGCTGGGATTATCCCAACGTTTAAGAAACAGATAGACAGGTATATGGATAGAACAAGTTTGGAGGGATATGGACACAACGCAGACAGGTGGGACTAGTGTAACTGGGACATGTTGGCTAAGGAGCAAGTTGTTCCGAAGGGCCTGTTCCACACTGTATCACTCTATGCCTCTACGACTCTCAACCCAATTCTCCTTCCTTCTCCAGGTACATGGATAGGAAGGTTTTGGAGGGATAAGGACCAAATGCTGACAAATTCAGAATTTAGAAATAGATTTAGAACTGGCTTATTCATAGAAGACAGAGTTGTGGTGGAACGTAGATAGTCTGGTTGGAGGTCTGTGACCAGTGAAGTTCAGTAGACATATCTGCTGTTTATGATATATGTAAATGACCTTGATGTAAATGTAGGTGGATTTGTGAATAGATTGGAGGAGTTGCAGATTAAAAGGAAGACTATCAGTCGAAGCAATGGGATACAGATCAGCAGGCAAAATAGGTGGAGAAATGGCATAGAGTTTATTCAGAGCAAGTGTGAGGTGTTCAACATGGAGATGTTGAATGGAAGGGAAAGTATGCAGATAATGGCTAGACCCTTAACATCATTGATGTGCAGAGGGACCTAGGAATCCAAGTTCATAGGTCACTGAAGCTAGCAGCACAAATAAATTAGGTGGTAAAGAAGGTTTATGGTATGCTTTCCTTCATCATCTGGGGCATTGAATATAAGAGTCAGGAAGACACGATAAAGGAGTATTGCATGCAGTTCTAGTCACTCCATTACAGGAAAGATGTGGAGCCCTCGGAGAGGGTGCAGAGGAGGTTTATCAGAATGCTACCTGGTTTAGAGGTTTTCAGCAAAAGGAGAGCTTGGATAGACATGGACTGTTTTCTCTGACATGTCAGAGATTGTAGGGAGACTTGATACAAGTATATAACATTCCGAGAGGCATCAATAGGGTCAAAATATTGTTTTACAGCATTGTAGTTATGCTACAGAGTTATTAAACCATATGTTGCCCTCTGATACGTTTCTTTTCACTCTACCTGATGTTCTTACAAATGGCTTGATTGATGGCTTGTTCCAGGGAAAAGTCCAATGTCCACAATGAGGTTGATAAAATTGTAACGTTGAAGGCATGGGCAAAAAGTCGATGCTTTGAAACTGAGAAAAAAAAACTGCTGGAGGAACTCCGTGGACCAGGCAGCATCTATAGAGGGAAATGTACAGTCAACATTTTGGGTTAGTGCTTTATTCAGATTGATGAACAGATTGATGGACAGGCCATCAGTTTGAAGAAAGGTTCTACTTAGTCCACATTAAGTCAACGGCCACATGGGATCCCATAGCAATAGTATTTAAGGTAATCAAAGGAGAAGGGACTGCTGCATCTTTGATATGTTTGGCTTAGTGGAAGTCCAGCACAAAGTCACATAAAAATCTAATTAGAATGACATACTTTATATTTTCTGCAGGCCACAAGCTACGCCAAAAAAGAAGGGGAACAGTGAATGTGATTTACAAAAAATAAATCACTTTGTCCAAATTAAGCACTTCACTTAAGTTTCTGGCTAATTTTGATTGCATGCAAATGGAAACTATCTATCAAAATATGAAATATCAAAAAATATGAATATTATGTTACCAAAGATATAACAGACCAATATAAAGGCTATCAAAGTTTATATTCCAAAATATAAAATGGGTAATGGATGAATATGTTTAATAAAATGCTGACACTTTGAAACTGAACAGAAAAAAACTGCTGGATGAACTCAGTGGACCAGATTGCATCCGTCGAGGCAAATGAACAGACAATGTTTCAGGTCGAGACCTTGTTCAAATTGATAGACAGATCATCAGTCTGAAGAAGGGTCCCATCTTAATGTAGGTTCATTTTCCAAGATTTGTCCTAAGGGAATAATTTCCCATTTTGAGCATTGAAGGAGTGATCCTTCATGTTAGGAGTAATCCAAATGAATTTAACGCAGAAGAAAACAAGTTTTTTTTCCTCAATGTCCAAACATGGCTTTCAGCTTATAAAAAGTAAGGTCATCAAAAATTAACTGGAACAAATTGTCTTCCTAGTTGTTTCTTTAATTAGAAAATACAGAATTATATTTCCCTTAGGCATGAGGTGTGCATTTTGCAAGAGCAAATTTATTAAAGGATTCAAATTAAACACCAATTTTTCATGATAATTGGTTGGATATTCTCTATAAAAATTGGCTTTGGAATAAAGTCATAAAACGCAATTAGTCAGGCATTTCTTCCTTTCAGTTGGTAGTCACGAAAACAACACTATAAATGTTTTGGTTTTGTTAAGATTCCTTACATTCTAATTCATGCAGTGGTGAATGGGTTGGAATATAAACTAAATGCTGAATGAAGTAAAATGGCATTATATAACTGCATTATATTACATGGATTACCACCAACAGTAAAATGAACTGATCCTTCTGCAAGTGTGATTTGGGGCTAAAAAATATTGATCTAACATATTTTACTGACAACTGAAAGAACTTTACTGCATTAACTGGAGTCTGTACTGGATAGTAATGATGACTTGTTAAGCCAGTCAGATTCATTATTATTCCAGCTCTCCCAAGGAAGTATCGCACATACAACTGAGTGGTTAATATGAAAATAATGTACAGACTTTCATCCAGTTGCTACAATTAAGTTTTGCACCACTATGCTATTTGAAATAGCTAGTGATTATGTTGTGATCGTATCTTGTTTTGCATATGAGAAACGACGTAGAACAAAATCGGATGATTGAAACCAACAGCTAGCATTTATTTGGCATTTTAACTTACTAAGGGGCCTGTCCCACTTTCATGACCTAATTCATGACCTTTTTTACTCGTGGACATTTTTCATCATGTTTAAAAAAACGCCTCGACCTACTTGATGCCACGAGTACCTACGACTAGCATCACAACCTACCTACGACCTACCTATGACCTCCTACTACCTCGTGACGACCATGCTGCGAGTATGAGTCAAGGGCAAACTCGGCAGAGGTCATGAATTAGGTTGTGAAAGTGGGACAGGCCCTTAAAGCACATCAGGGTACTTCATGGGAGTGTGATCAGATACAGCAGGATAATAAACCGCACAAAGATTTTAGAGCAAATGATCAAGAGTTAAATTATAAAGTAGATATTAGACAATAGACAATAGGTGCAGGAGTAGGCCATTCGGCCCTTCGAGCCAGCACCGCCATTCATTATGATCATGGCTGATCATCCCCAATCAGTACCCCGTTCCTGCCTTCTCCCCATACCCCTGACTCCGCTATCTTTAAGAGCTCTATCTAGCTCTCTCTTGAAAGTATCCAGAGAACCGGCCTCCACCTGAGGCAGAGAATTCCACAGACTCACAACTCTCTGTATGTATTAAGAACCATTTTACAGAAGGGAAGAGAATATGCAGTCATGGTTTTAGCAGAAATTTGAAAACTAATGCTTTTGGCAGCAGAAAGCACAGCGGAAAGATCAATACTTTTTAGCCCCAAACCATGACTGCATATTCTGTCACCTGCTTTACAATGCTTCTTAAATTGTTAAGCCTATGAAAATAGGAAATGCTTAAAAACAATGCAGTAGGAACACAAAGAGATTAAATAGTTGCTGGACTGTTGTATGACGTGGAAGAATTAATTTTGCTACACTAATAATCACGCACGTTCAAATTCAACAATGTAATTTTGAGAATCTGAATCCAAGTTTTAAAATGTTTGATTTCAGTAATTCACTAATCACAACAATTCATTTATATATCTATCTATTTTGGCATTCTGCCCTCATATAATTTCAGTCAGGAGCTTGGAAGGGCTATGACGTTTTTGAGGTAAAGAGGTGGAAATCACAGAATATCAAGATCAGTGGCTATTTATTAAAATATCTAACTGATAATTTCCTTGGCTATGTGAAGCTTTTGATATATTCCCAGCCTTCTGCCATTTCGTCACAGGATTTGTACATCAGTCATTTCACCTCATGCCTCACCCCTCACCCCTCCACCCACCCCCACCCCCCTCCACCCCCTCCCTAACCACACATCATCCGATTCAAAGTGTCTTCCCAGGTGAAGGAGCAATCTAGTACATTGCATTAAATGTTCACAAAACGGTCTCCTCTGCCATGAAGGAACCATCTGCAGATTTGGTGACCACTACGCAGAGCATCTTCTCTCAATCCAGATAGGGTAAATACGTAGATCAAAATAATTAATACTTATTGGTATTAACTCCACCATCAAATGCATTCATTATTAGAGACACATGATATAGCCTCTGTCCCCAGCAACAATGTTGCCTCAACCGTTCCGTCCCTCCAGAAATACTGCCTGTCCCGCTGAGTTGCTCCTGCATTTCGTGTCCACCTTCGGTGTACACAACTTACGTGTCCTTGCAACGACCTAAACATTGTGACAATTTAATAATGCTATCCTCTGTGAAGTCCCGTGGCATTTTTCAAAATCCCATCAATTGCCTTAATTTTATCTGTGTCAATGGGTAGGATTACCACATGCTGATGAAGGAATAACACATTAAGCAGGCAAATAAGAACGATGCCCGCATTAGCTGAAATTCTTCGATGAAGGCTGTGGCGGGATTTGCAATATCTGTACTCAGTCTAAGGAACTATCTTTTAAAAAGTCTGCAAATTTATTCTTCGTCATCAGGAAAAAGTGAGAAGAGAAAGAATGGTGAAGAAATTGGAGTATCAGAGGTTGAGAGGTGACCTAATATGGAATAATAAGAGAAATAGATAGGTAGATGGTCAGAGTCTTTTTCCCAGGTGCAAATTTTAAATGTTTGAATGTGTGGTTTTAAGATAGGGAAAGCTTAAAAGGAAATTTTTGAGGCACTGTATTTTACGTAAAGAGTGGTAGATGATTAGAACACACTGCCAGAGATGGTGGAAAAAGCAGACATGCAAGCAATGTTTAAGAAGCATGAGAGAAATAGATGGGGGTAGATTCACAGTCCCTTGCCCAGAGTGGGTGAATCGAGGACCAGATGACATGGGTTTAAGGTGAAGGGAAAAAGATTTAATAGGATAACTTTTTCACACAAAGAGTGGTGGGTGTATGGAACAAGCTGCCAGAGGAGGTAGTTAAGGCATGGACAATCCCAACATTTAAGAAACAATTAGACAGATACATGGATAGGATAGGTTTGGATGGATATGGACCAAACCTACGCAGGTGGGACTGGTGTAGCTGGGACATGTTGGCCAGTGTGGGCAAATTGGGCCAAAGGGCCTGTTACCACACTGTATCAATCTAAACACTTACTGTAGACGAACACATGAACTGCCAGGGAACGGTGGGATATAGACCTTGTGCAGGCAGATGGAATTAGTTAGTTTGCCAGTATATTCTGTCCGGAGTAGAGAATTAAAGTGTGGCAGGCAAGCCAAAGCTCGGGGTCACTCCTGTGGAATGAGAGAAGGTGCTCTGCTTAATGGTCACCAAATCTGCATTTGGTTCCTTCATTGCAAAGGAGACCGTTTTGTGAGCACTGAATGCAATGTACTAGATTGCTCCTTCACCTCGGAAGTCACTTTGAGTCGGATGATCTGTGGTTGGTGAGGGGAGGGGGTTGGAGTGGTAGGGCATGAGAGGTGAAATGACTGTTTGGGAAAAGGGCAGAAGGCTGGGAATGATTGGTGAGGTTGAGAACAGCTGTCTAAGGAATAAAGAAGGGAGCAAGTCCTTTAAAATGCTAAAAGGGGAATATGTTTGTTATAATGGAATTTTTATTGGACCTGGTGGAAATTGGTCAAAAATGACATTTCGATTGCAAGGCTGGTGGGATTGGTAAGAACTAAAGGGGGTAGAGAGGGGATTACAGCAGATTAGGGTGGGACGGTGGTGCAGCGGTAGAGTTGCTGCCTTACAGCACTTGCAGCGCCGGACACCCGGGTTCAATCCCGACTACGGGTGCTGTTCGTACGGAGTTGTATGTTCTCCCCGTGTCCGCGTGGGTTTTCGCCGAGATCATTGGTTTCCTCCACCACACCAAAGACGTATTTGTTGGTTAATTGGCTTGGTGCAAGTGTAAATTGGTGTGTGTGTGTGTGTGTGTGTGTGTGTGTGTGTGTGTGTGTGTGTGTGTGTGTGTGTGTGTGTGTGTGTGTGTGTGTGTGTGTGTGTGTGTGTGTGTGTGTGTGTGTGTGTGTGTGTGTGTGTGTGTGTGTGTGTGTGTGTGTGTGTGTGTGTGTGTGTGTGTGTGTGTGTGTGTGTGTGTGTGTGTGTGTGTGTGTGTGTGTGTGTGTGTGTGTGTGTGTGTGTGTGTGGTCAGTGCAGAATCGGTGGCCGAACAGCCTGTTTTCACGCTGTATCTCTAAATTAGACTAAACTAAACGAAACAGAGATGTGAGAATGTTGTGATGCAGTCAAGGACCATATCTACTATGGTTCAGGAAGTCCCATGTTAATTATGTTTCTCCTTCTACCTCAGGAAGCAAATCTAACCTGGAACCAGATGTATAAATCGAGTGCAGGCTAGAGCAGGAATCCCTCTCCTCCTCCACCAAGAGTAATTATTCCCATACATAGTACTCCTCTTTATCTTCATGTAATTGGGTGGGCTGTACATGAAGTAGATTATGTTCAGATGCCTCAAAACTATAAGATTTCCACTGTAAGATACAGACTGCCAGCAACAATGAAATTCCCATCCCAGTCTGCAATCAGCTGGGGTGTCCGGTGAAGGGTGAAGATACATTAACACCATATTTACATCAGAAGGGAAAGTGAAAGTGAAAATTAGCCTTAGAAAGTTAGATGAGTTGAACAGGTACTTTGGGTCCGTCTTCACTAAGGAGGACACAAACAATCTTCCTGATGTACTAGTGGCCAGAGGATCTGGGGTGACGGAGGAACTGAAGGAAATCCACATTAGACAGTAAATGGTGTTGGGTAGACTGATGGGACTGAAGGCTGATACATCCCCTGGGCATGATGGTCTGCATCCCAGGACACTTAAGGAAGTGGCTCTAGAAATCGTGGACGCATTGGTGATCATTTTCCAATGTTGACATCGATGGTGGGGAAGATTCTGGAGTCAATCATAAAAGATGAAATAGCGACACATTTGGATAGCAGTAACAGGACTGGTCCAAGTCAGCATGGATTTGTGAAGGGGAAATCATGCTTGACTAATCTAGAATTTTTTGAGGATGCAACTAGGGAAATGAACAAGGGAGAGGCAGTGGATGTAGTGTACCTGGACTTTCAGAAAGCATTTGATAAGGTCCCACATAGGAGATTAGTGGGCAAAATTAGGGCACATGATATCGGGGGTAGAGTGCTGACATGGATAGAAAATTGGTTGGAAGAAAGGAAACAAAGAATAGGGATTAACGGGTCCCTTTCAGAATGGCATGCAGTGACTAGTGGGGTACCACAAGGCTCAGTGCTGGGTCCACAGCTATTTGCAATATACATCAATGATTTAGATGAAGGAATTCAAAATTACATTAGCAAATTTGCATGTAACACAAAGCTGGGTGACAGTGTGAACTGTGATGAGGATGGTATGAGAATGCAGGATGACTTGGACAGGTTGGGTGAGTGGGCAGATGCATGGCAGATGCAGGTTAATGTGGATAAATGTGAGGTTATCCACTTTGGTAGCAAAAACAGGAAGGATTATTATCTAAATGGTGTCAAATTGGGAAAAGGGGGAGTACAACGGGGTCTGGGGGTCCTTGTTTATCAGTCAATGAAAGTAAGCATGCAGGTATAGCAGGCAGTGAAGAAAGCGAATGGCCTTCATAACAAGAGGAGTTGAGTATCGGAACAAAGAGGTCCTTCTGCAGTTGTACAGGGTCCTAGTGAGGCCACACCTGGAGTATTGTGTGCAGTTTTGGTCCTCTAATTTGAGGAAGGACATTATTGCTATTGAGGGAGTGCAGCGTAGGTTTACAAGTTTAATACCCAGGATGGCAGGACCGACATATGCTGAAAGAATGGAGTGGCTGGGCTTGTATATTCTGGAGTTTAGATGGATGAGGGGGATCTTATTGAACCATATAGGATTATTAAGGGTTTGGACACTCTAGAGGCAGCAAACATGTTCCCGACGTTGGGGGAGTCCAGAACCAGGGGCCACAGTTTAAGAATAAGGGGCAAGCCATTTAGAATGGAGATGAGGAAACACTTTTTCACACAGAGAGTTGTGAGTCTGTGGAATTTTCTGCCTCAGAGAGCGGTGGACGCTGGTTCTCTGGATACTTTCAAGAGAGAGCTAGATAGGGCTCTTAAAGATAGCGGAGTCAGGGGATATGGGGATAAGGCAGGAACGGGATACTGATTGGGGATAATCAGCCATGATCACATTGAATGGCGGTGCTGGCTCGAAGGGCCGAAAGGGCTACTCCTGCACCTGTTGTCTAATGTCTATTGTATATTCAAGAGTTTGAAATAAAAATACACTCATCATTAGTAGTGCGATTAAACTGTCAGATCAAATAATCGGAATGCAATCAGGATTAAGTGAAACATTTGAAAATTATGCCATGGGGAAAAAATTATTGGTCTGCAAAATGTAGTCAAATGTTAAATACATTTATAAATAAGGCATTTCTAATTTCACTGCAACTCCAATACAGACAAAATTTCTCCTCATCAATCATATTTCCACTTATTCTCCCAAATATTTTTGTTTTGATAACTGCAATTCACTTGCTGATTAGTAACCATGAAGTGTTACCTGATAACTTATGGCTGTCAGGTCAATTAGAAATTCCATTAATAACTCAGCATTCATATACTGCTTTCTACCGCATATGGGATCTGAAGGTCAATGTTTCATGTTTGTTCCCGGTTTTATTATCAAGTGCAAAAGTGTCTGTTTAGACATTAAGACGCCATTATAAATTCCTACCACTGTAAAGAATCGAATCACTCATCGTCCTCTTCTCAGTACCATAGCAACAGTTATCAATTTCCAATGCTATCAAGGAATACATGCAATTAACACTGTAGAAGAATATCAAATGTAAAATATAGCAGAACGACAGAAACAAAATACGATGGTGTAAATAACCAAAGGGAAACAGCCAACAAAATATACTATGCTTTATTTTCTGACTTGATGAGGGGTGATCGGGGAGGTGGTCAGCCAAGATTTTATCTATATTTAAAAAGAAGATAAAGGGTCTGGGAACTACAGATGAATCAGTGTAAAAATTGTTGTGGGATCCTGCTAATGAAAATTGAAAGGAACCATGAAGGCAGCACAGTAGAACTGCTGCCTCACAGCACCAGGGATCCACATTTGATTCTGACCTCGGGTGTTGTCTGTGTGAAGTTTGCACGTTCTCCATGTGACCATGGCTTGCTCCAATTCCCTCCCACATCCCAAGGACATGTGGGTTTGTAGGTTGTCTAGCCTCTGTAAATTGCCCCCAAATGTGTAGGGAGTGATGAGAAAGTGGGTTAAGATAGAACCTATGTAAACAGTGGTCGGTGTGGATTCTGGGAGCTGAAGGGCCTGTTTCCATGCTGTTTCTTTAAATTAAACTAAATCAGAATCACAACAAATTGTACAGTGGCACATTGGTAGAGTTGCTGCCTTAAAGCGCCAGAGACCTGGGTTCGATCCTGACTACGGGTGCTGTCAGCATGAAGTTTGCATGTTCTCCCTGTGACCGTATGAGTTTTCTCCAGATGCCATGGTTTTCTCCCACATTCCAAATATGGGCAGATTTGTAGATTAATGGGTTTTTGTAAATTGTCCCAAGTGTGGTAGGATATAACTAGTGTATGGATGATCGTTGGTCTGCGTGGACCTAGTGGGCCTAAGGGCATGTTTCCACGCCACATATCTAAACTAAACTAAGATACAGATCATGAATTTCAACAGATAAAAAAATCTCAATTGGCCTACCCAAGAAATTCCAAAAAGGCAAAATGAGAGGAGACGTCGGTAGAAATTGTATTTATATTTCATAAAGTCCTCTGATTATAATAAAGAATTGGGTCAGTACAAGCAGGTCAGAAGACAAGTGATAGAATGGATATCTAGCTGGCTGGAGTACAGAAATCAGAAAAAATATATGTATATGTATGTTTATTTATACAAAATGGCACGAAATCAGACCCCATAACAATCCATGCTAAGATGATTGTTGTTTCGTGTTTCAATATCTCTTTTATTCACTTCTTAAGATACAGGGAATAGTGATGATTTAAAATTTCAGAGAAGAACAATTATATTCCATGGACCAATATAACACATCGCAAATGTATATCTATAATCTAAGCTCAAAGACTTTGAACTGAGAACAAATTATAAGTTTACAGGCTCCATATTGGGAGAGTTTCTCAGCACTGAAGTCTCCCAGCATCAAATCTACTTTCATGAAATGTCTCTGCAGCCTCCACTCCCATGTCTTGAACGCCTTCCCACCTTCAGTCTCACTGAATCCAAGTCCTCTTAGGTTGACCTCGATAAGCCAAATGTTCACTTGATCAGCTGCTGCTTCTCCATTCAAAGAAATGAAACGAAAACAAGCACTTGAATTTATGCTAAGCCTTTGTTCCTTTTCAAAAAGCCCCAAAGCATTATACAGCCAATAAAGAATTTATGAAGACACGTGGAACTGGAGATGCTGGTTTACAAAAAAAAAAGCCTATGAAGTGTAGTCAGTGCTATAAGAAATACATCAATTCGATTGCACACATCAGGCTCCAATAATTCCCAGTCTAACAATAACCAGATATATTTTGCAACAATGATGAGTAAAGGATCAATATTGGCCAAGACACTGAAGATAATTTTCCAATCTTCTTTGGCAAAAGGGTGACAAAAGGAATCTTTTAGCTCCAGCTATGAGAGAAGTGAGACATCTTCTATTTAATGGTTGATCAGAGAGACAGTAGTTCCTAAGGTTGGCATTCCCTCTGTACTCCTCTTTAGTGCTGGCTTCGACATTTCTGCCCAAGTCTTTGGAGTGGGATTTGAAACTATAAATCCTTAATTCAGAGATTACTAGCACATTTGGCCAGGAGGATATTAATAAGGAACTGCAACTCCCTAATCCATAGATTACTAACAGAGGGAGACACAGAATGCTGGAGTAGCTCAGCAGGTCAGGCAGCACATCAGGAGAACAAGGACAGGTAACTTTTCAGATCAGGACCCTTCTTCAGACCAGCATATGCATTCATTGATTCTATTAACAGATGGCCATTGGCCAGATGCATATTAATGAGGAGCAGCAGTTGCAGGAATCTTGCATTGAACACAGTGCTGGAGTAATCAACAGGGTCAGGCAGCATTTCTGGATGATATGGATAGGTATGGTTTCAGGTTGGGATCCTTCTTCAGACTGATTTTAGGAAGGGGAAGAAAGCTGGTTGAGAGTTGGGGATGGGTCAGAGCCAGGCAAGTGATATGTGGATACAGGAGGGGGTGTTTTGATTGGCAAGTGGGTGGATAGAGTAGAGATGAGAAGGAGACAGAGGGTAACAAAAGGGGACAAATGGAGCTAGAAAGATGAGACAAAAGGAGATCAGATAAGGAGAGAAAAGGAGTGAAACGTATAATTAGTAGGTTGGATATAGGTAAAAGGAAGTGGTGGAGGCAAGGGGACTGGGGTAGTGTGAGAAATGGGTGCACACCAGGGTGTGGGATGGCACAGGAAGGAAAGGAGAAAAAAGGAGGGAGAATTTAATGTTCAAACTGTTAATCCTGGCCAGATTAGGGAGGCTATGTCTCTAAAATTAAGTAAAGGCTTCAAGGCTGCTGGACCATTTGGTCAATTTGAAAGTGCTCTCTGTAGAACTGAGAAAAGCTGCAGAGCGGTGCCAGTTTGTCTAGAGTCTAGATCCAAGCTGCAGGAAGAGAATGGGAATATCTGCAGACCCTGGTAATTAGGTGCAAAATGCATAGAATGGATTGGATGACTGCAAACCAGATATACATCTTGTAAATAATTGTAAATAATTGTAAATGTTGCAAAGCTTTACTTTGCTGAATGTTGATTGGATGAGATATTGAGCCTTGTCTGGTTTTCTTGCATATCAGGGTAAATGTTGCAAGATTCACTTCCTCTGAAAAACACTGTTTGAATACAATGTATTAGCCACTGTATTATTGGGTTAGGGAAATGTCTGTTATGTATGGGGTTAATCGATAACTGTAATTGGATTTTAAAGAGACCACCCCCATGTGGTTCGGCCCCTCGAGGTCTGGGGACATATAAATGTCCGCTACCACGAGGTCCTGCATCGATCTTCTGGGAGAACGCTTGGGACTGCGTGACCTTCTGGCGTGTCTCTGCTTGAGCAAGGCCTAGAGGGCTTGACCAGGCAGATCCGAGGATCGAACCCGCGGTGGTTAGGTATAGTAGTTAAACTGTAATTGTGTTTTGTCAAAATAGAGATTAGTTGCACAAGTGCTTGATTTAGTGGTTTTTGACTGAAACTAGACTGGGGGGAAGCTTAGAACAAGCAATTTACAATACTTTTGGGTTGTAAACTATCCAAGCGGAATATAAGGAGCTGTTCCTCCAGTTTGTGTGTGGCCTAACTCTTGCAATGGTGGAGGCCCAGGACTGAAAAGTCAGTATGGGAAAGGAAAGTGGGGTTAAAATGGTTAGCAACTAAGAGATCTAGCACAAATTGGTGGACCAAATGCCTGTGTTCAGCCAAGCAGCTGAATTTTCAATGCTTAGTGTCGCTGGTGTAAAGGAGACCACATCGGGAGATCACATATTATTAAGGCCGGGTGGTTAAAATTGATTAATGTTATTTTGCCAAGGATAGGAAATTGTCACCAGTGTGGTTTCCCATAAGTCAGAAATTAATTGAAAAACTGCGACAAGTTCTCATTTTTATCTGTTTAATTTCATTTTCAGTCAGATCGCCAAACAATCATGACAGCAGTAAATTTCACAAAAATCCCTTTGAGAATTGGAGCACGTCCATAGGCAACTGTTAGCTCTACAGGCTTCTTATGATTCAGACAGCAGCAACAGATTTATATCTGAAAATGGCAAATACTTCTCCATTAACACATCAATTTCAGTTTACAAGGACTCAGTAGATGTAATTCCAGATACATAAGATCCAAGTAAAGTCTGTAATTTGCACCTGTGTAGTATTTGCAGATTAAAATTGTCATACTCATCTTATGTGGAACCAAAGGCTCTCTTATATTTTAATATCAGTATACGGTCTCCTCTTGACTAAGTTAAAGCATTTACATAATTAGCTGCTGCTTTTATTCAACAATGCTCTTCCATGCGCAAACTGGGAGAACTGTCTAGGCTTCTTCTTCTTCTTCTTCTTCCTCGTGTCCAGCCATCTTCTATATCACGTCTTTCTGGTCGGTCAGTGACGGTTGATGGTCGGTGGTTGCAGAATTGGCTACTTCAGTCAGTCACTGTGGTACAGTTTCTGTCATCAGCATTGCCTGGGATGCGCCACCTGGAGGCTTCTGCTTGCATCCGTCTAGGCTAGAAATTATACATATCTCCACATAGAAATGATGTTTTGTAGGTGAGTTTGTGTTAGCAGACCTTTCTGGTTCATGGATATTAAAGTGGACTTCAATCTTTGAGCATTGGCTCCAACTTATCATGGTTGATATTTACCCATTTACAATCACAAACCTAAGGACAGTGGATAGGGTGGTCAAGAATGCTTTCAGCACATTGATCGGAGTATTGAGTACAGAAGTTGGGAGGTCATGTAACAGTTATATAAGATGTTGGTGAGGCCAAATTTAGAGCATGTGTTCAGTTTTGGTCGCCATGCTAGAGGAAATATGTTGTTAAGCTTGAAAGAGCTCAGAAAATATTTACCAGATGTTGCCAGGACTGAGGGACTGGTATAGTGAGAGGCTGGGCAGGCTAGGTCTTTATCCTTGGAGTGCTGAAGGATGAGGGGTGATCTTATAGAGGTGTACAAAATTATGAGAGGAATAGATAGGGTAAATGCACAGTCTTTTGCCCAGAGTAGGGGAATCAAGAAACAGAGGACATAGGTTTAAGGTGTGGGGGAAGAGGGGAGAGATTTAATGGGAACCTGTAACTTTTTTTTACGCAAAGGGTCGTGGGTGTATGGAACGAGCTGCCGGAGGAGGTAGTTGAGGCAGGTACTATCGCAACATTTAAGAAACTGTTAGACAGGTACGTGGAGAGGGTGGGTTTAGAAGTATATGGCCAAAAGCAGGCAGGTGCGACTAGTGTAGATAAGGCATGTTGGTTACTGTTGGCATGTTGGGCGGAAGGGCCTGTTTCCACATAGTGTGATGATATGACTATGACAGCATCATATAGACATTAGTCACTTCCACATTTACTGGTGTAAATTGATGCCTAGAGGTGCAACTTAAAATGATGTCCATTTAATTGTCAGAAACAGAGGAGAAAATCCTAAAGGATTGGCAACGGTGAGTGAATTAAAGGGTCAGTAATGCAACATTGATATCTAACCTATAGCCTTTGCTGGACTGATTTTTTTGTTGCTCAGAATATAAAGTAGTAGCAGCACTCTGTGTCCCCATGGTGATTGCAGAGTTTCTATGTTATTTACTTATTAGTCTGAAGAAGGGTCTCGAACCAAAACGTCAACCATTCCTTCTCTCTAGAGATGCTGCCTGTCCTGCTGAGTTACTCCAGCATTTTGTGTCATTCTGCAACAAAATGGAGGTTGTTTTTTGTGTGATGGTCTATGGCTGCGCCCCGATTCTCTGCAGTTTCTTGCAGCCTTGAATGGAGCTGTTCAAAACCGTGCTGTTATACACCTCAATTAAATGCTTTCTGTGGTGCATCTGTAGAAGTTTAGCATAAAGTTTAGAAGAAACTGTAGAAGAACTGTAGAACTGTAGAATTATGCTCGATTATTTAATTTGAAATATTATTGATGTTTGTGATTTGAATCGTAGAAATAAACTATAATTGCCAAAATAGTTAAGATTATAGCTGTTCACAAGTTAAATATTTTACGTACCATCTTTGTGAAATACAAAAACAACAGCTGTTTCTTGTAGCTGGGTAATTTATACATTGCTGTAATATGTAATTTTCTGTGGAAGCTTCACAAAGGAATAATTTAAATGTGTGCCATGCTTAATTTCCTTGCATTTCAAGTTAATATTGTGTTCTGTTTATTTTGTATTGTGCTTCAATGCACAATAGTATTTGAACAGATCTGGAAAGGAAGGTTTATGAATAAAAATCTGATGTAATAAGGCGTAACCGAATTTGCAAAGTGAACTCGAAAAACCGTGGTCAATTACAGTAAAAATATAGACAAACTTACTTTAAATTATTCTAGTAGTTTGCAAACATCAGTAGGCATACAGCTTTCTGAAGAAAACAGCTTAAACTTTAAGACATTTAAATCATGGCATAAAGTCATGTTGGTAGATTTATTTGCCAGTTTATTTTTTCAATATGGATGTTATCGAAGTTCATTGCTCTGATCCAGGGATTTTACTGGTTTGTTTTGTGGCACTTGCTCCAGGAATTGATAAATTCAGGGATTGGATGTACAGACAAAAGTTCAGGGATTGATGGGAGGAAAGCAAAAGATCATCAGAGCAGGTTGACGGATTGCGGGAGATGCCTGACATTGCAGAATCTACAATTTCCACATTCCACTACTAATTCCGGAAGTGGCGGCGCTGCCTTGCAGCTGCGGCTCGCCTGCAGTCCGTTTGTCTTTTCTGTTTTTTGTTTTCTCTTGTCCCGTTTTTACAGTTTATTTCAGCTTATTTAGTTGTGTATGTGTGGGGGGGTGGGTGTAACATGTTTTTTTACTCTTCCTTCGGGGGGGGGATGCGACCTTTCTTGCCATATCCCCCCGTCTCCGTGTCCGTCTGCGCTGAGGCCTATCGTGGAGCAGGCGGCCTCCAACTGCGACCGACCTCGAGGCTACGGAGGCAGAGCCAGGACTTACCAACGCGAGGCTGGCCGACTTCGGGACTATGGTTGCCGGGCGACCCAACTTCCGACCCGACTTTGGAGCCTCGGAGGCTCGGCCGCGTTGCCAGTGGACGACATCATCGGGAGCTCGAGTTCTGTTTTCCGGAGCTCCCGCAACTACAGCTGCGTCCGCTGGACTGGAGGACCATCCCCGGGCCGCGGAGTTTGAACCGGCCCGTTTGCGGAGCACGGATTCAGCCGCGGGACTTACCTACCATCACCCGGCGGGGTCACAACATCGGAGGCTTGAATTGCCTCAGCGCAGAGGGAGAGCAAGGAGGGAAGAGACAATGACTTTGGGACTTAAACTGTGTTGAGTGTTTGTTATTTATTCTATGTTATGACTGCAGGCTAAACCATTTTGTTGCACTGAAAAGTGCAATGACAATAAATTGAATCAAATCAAATCAAATTAGACATTTAGGCAGTCCCCTCAGGGGACTATATTTGGACTATATTTATTATATCATAGTTGTACTAATAAATAGGTGGAAAAATATAAGGATATATTTTTACATGAACCAGTACATGGATTTTGGGGGTGGGTGGTTTCTGACGCAGAAAATTCCACAGATTCACAACTCTCTGGGTGAAAAGGTTTTTCCTCATCTCCGTTCCAAATGGCCTACCCCTTATTCTTAAACCGTGGCCGCTGGTTCTGGACTCCCCCAACATCGGGACCATGTTTCCTGCCTCTAGCGTGTCCAAACCCTTAATAATCTTATATGTTTCAATAAGATCCTCTTTCATCATTCTAAATTCCAGAGTGTACAAGCCTAGCCGCTCCATTCTCTCTGGATATGACAGTCCCACCATCCCGGGAATTAACCTTGTGAACCTACTCTGAACTCCCTCAATAGCAAGAATGTCATTCCTCAAATTAGTGGACTGAAATTGCACACAATGCTCCAGGTGTGGTCTCACTAGAGCCCTGTACAACTGCAGACAGACCTCTTTGCTCCCATACTCAACTCCTCTTGTTATGAAGGCCAACTTGCCATTCGCTTTCTCCACTGCCTGCTGTACCTGCATGCTTACTTTCATTGACTGATGAACAAGGACCCCAAATCCTGTTGTACTTCCCCTTTTCCCAACTTGACACCATTTAGATAATAATCTGCCTTCCTGATTTTGCTACCAAATTGGATAACCTCACATTTATCCACATTAAACTGCATCTGCCATGCATCTGCCCACACACCCAACCTGTCCAAGTCACCCTGCATTCTCATTGCATCTGCCTCACAGTTCACACTGCCACCTAGCTTTGTGCCATCTGCAAATTTGCTAATGTTACTTTGAATCCATCTAAATCAATGATGTATATTGTAGATAGCTGCGGTCCCAGCAGTGAGCCTTGCAGTACCCCAATAGTCACTGCCTGCCATTCTGAAAGGGACCCATTAATCCCTACTCTTTGTTTCCTGTCTGCCAACCAATTTTCTATCCATGTCAGCACTCTACCACCAGTACCATATGCCCTAAATTTGCCCACTATTCTCCTATGTGGGACATTATCAAATGCTTTCTGAAAGTCTAGATACACTACATCCACTGTCTCTCCCTTGTCCATTTTCCTAGTTACATCCTCAAAAAACTTCAGGAGATTAGTCAAGCATGATTTCCCCTTCGTAAATCCATGCTGACTTGGACCAATCCTGTTATTGCTATCCAACCGTGCCGCTATTTCATCTTTGATAATTGACTCCAGCATCTTTCCCGCCACCGATGTCAGGCTAACTGGTCTATAATTCCCTGTTTTCTCTCTCCCGCCTTTCTTAAAAAAGTGGGATAACATTAGCTACTCTCCAATCCCCAGGAACTGATCCTGAATGTATAGAACATTGGAAAATGATCATCACCAATGCGTCCACGATTTCTAGAGCCACTTCCTTAAGTACCTTGGGATACAGACCATTAGGCTCTGGGGATTATCAGCCTTCAGTCCCATCACCATTTACGGCCTCATGTGGATTTCCTTCAGTTCCTCCGTCATTCCATATCCTCTGGCCACTAGAACATCATGAAGATTGTTAGTGTTCTCCTTAGTGAAGCCGGATCCAAAGTACCTGTTCAACTCATCTGCCATTTCCTTGTTCCCCATAATAAATTCACTTTTTTCAGTCTTCAAGGGTCCAACTTTTTTCCTATTCACATACTTAAAGATGCTTTTACTATCCTCCTTTATATTCTTGGCTAGCTTACCTTCGTACCTCATCTTTCTCCCCCGTATTGCCTTTTTAGTTATCTTCTGTTGCTCTTTAAACATCACCCAATCCGCATTCTTCCCGCTCATATTTTCTATGTTGTACTTCTTCTCTTATATTTTTATACTGTCCCTGACTTATCTTGTCAGCCACGGTTGTCCCTTACTACCCTTGGAATCTTTCTTCCTCTTTGGAATGAACTAATCCTGCACCTTCTGTATTATTCCCAGAAATACCTGCCATTGTTGTTCCCCTGTCATCCCTGCTATGGTTTCTTCTCAGTCAACTTTGGCCATTCCTCCCTAATGGCTCCATAGTCCCTGTTGTTCAACTGCAACACTGACAACTCTGATTTACCCTTCTCCCTCTCAAATTGTAGATTAAAACTTATCATATTATGGTCACTTCCTCCTAATGGCTGCAGGTGCTACTACAGACTTCTCCAACAGCTGTACTTACCTTTTATAGGCACAGGTTTGATCAACTGGAAACTTTCACTGCCATGGTGATTCCCAAAGTGTAGTAGTCTGTAAGTAACAACTATGCTTGAGGCAACAGATCATGACGTCCTATCCACAAAACACCCTGGTAATCATTGACAGCTCACTGCCACCAAAGGCCTTTTAATTAACTGCTTTACATTTCTTCAAGTAGTCAACAGTGAGATGAGTAAAGATTATCTTCATCAATAGTTTAGCAAACCTTTGGAGATCTTTATATAGATTTGCTTTGATATTAGAGGAAAAGGGGGAAATGGCAAATTCAATTGAAATAATAGCCTCCATCTTAGAGCTAAAATGTTCATGAACTTCGCTGAAGCAATGTTGAAGCTAAGGGCAGAAGAGGATGAGTGATGGTTTGAGAAGATGATGTATAGTGAAGAAGAAAATCTGTAAGTTAGCCTTGAAATCTTAAATGACCTGGAAATAATGCCAAGTTTTGGCAATGGAAAGTGTTGCATGAACCATTGGACACATGGGCAAGTTACAGCATTGTTGTGTGGGCATCAGTGTCATGGTTGAACTAAAAAGCTTGGCTACAAGTGTACTGTTTATCAGCTCAAATATTCAGCATTGCAATGCCAGCCTTTGTTTTCTCCATTATACTAATTTATTCCTTACTGCCACATGCTTCCATGACAGCAGGTATGTCAAAAGAAGGCTGATATGGATCAACCAACTGCACTTTCTAGCTGGAGATGATTACAATGCTTTAGTTTTCACTAAAGCTTCACTTGTGTTGAAAATTAGATGTTTTATGGAGTCCTCTCATTTCATTGGACCTTTAATCTTGTCGTGCTTGTTGTTTTTGCTGTTTGCGCTGCATGCAGCGGACGATGTAACCATATGGAGTAGCTAAGGGAGAACCAGTTGTATTATTGTGTTCTTGAACTTTCACAAGGTGTTTGACAAGGTCCTACATAAGAGGTTGTTTTTTTTTAAATAACCCCAAGTAGAATTGTGGTTAATACTACTGGCATGGATTGGGAAATGGCTGACACACAGAAAGCAGATGGAAGGAATAAATGGGTCTTCTTCCAGGTAGCAGACATTGACTTGTACATTGTTGAATGAATCAATGCTTAAGTCCCCAGCCATTCATAATACAGGAAGGCATACAATAATTTGCATGAGGATTTGACAGCAGGTGCAAGGAGCTGCAGCTGCAGAGGACCATAGTGAGACTCATTGTGGAGTTTTGTGTGCAATCGTCTGATTAAAAAAATCTTCCCATTTAGGGAATGCAATGAAGGTTTACTAATTCCTGCAATGGCAGGATTGAGGAGAGATGCGTTTGATCAAGCTTATCTTCACTGGGCAAGGGAAGTATGAGAGGATAACTAATAGAAACCCACAACATTCTAACAGTGCTATACAAACTAAATAAATGGAGGATGTTCCCAGTGGCTCGTGTCCAGAATCAGAGGTACAAACTCAAGAAACTGGCATCCATCTGCAACCAAGATCAGGACAAATTTCTTCATCCAGAGTGTGGTGAACTAGTGGAATTCTCTATCACAAAAGGCAATGAAGCCTCATCATTAAATATGTTCAGAAATCAAATAGATATGTTTTAAAATGCTAAAGTGGTCAAGGGATGCAGGGAGAAGCTAGGAACAAGGAACTGAAGTGATCCGCCATGATGCTGTTGAATGGTGGAGCAGCCCAATGGCACACTTCTGCTCCTATTTACTTTGTTTTTATATTCCTATATTTCTTGTTCTGTGCGATACTTTCAATAAACTGACACCTCACCTACTGTTAAGATTTTGTTGGTGCTGCTCTTGATATGTTATCCACCAGCAAGTCTTGGTCCCTTAGTCTAATGTTAAAGCAGAGTCAGGGGCATCCCCTGCCATGACGTTACACACTGTGCCAGATTACTAGTGTGTTGAAGCTGAAGGATAGCCAAACTTGAGCTGCTGGGTGCATTCTTAATCTATTCTATATGGCCAATTTACAGTGTCAAATATCCCAGGCGGGTATCCTTAGCATGGAATTGGAACTTAATTTCCACAATGAATTTGCATATAAAAACATATCCATTTTCTTATTGAGCATATTTATTAGTTGATCTCCATTGCCTTTTATGCCAGAGAATTCTACTAGTTCACTGCACTGTGTCCTGTGAAATGTGTCCTGATCTTTGTTCCAGTGCAGTATCCTGAGATTGTACTCCTGATTCTGGACTCCTTGCCCACTGGGAACAGGCTTCCTGTTTTAATGTGTATAGCACTGGTAAGATTTTGTAGGTTTTAGTATGTATAGCACTGGTAGAATGTTGTAGGCTTCTATTGCTTATCCTCTCATTCCTCTTCACCACAGTGAAGATAGGCTTGATCAACCATATCTCTCCTCATCTTCCCATTGCAGGAATTAGTGAAGTCATGGTCCAAGACATCTCTAACGGGTAGATTGGCCATATAGCCAATAGGTCTCTCACCAGCTGTTGCAAACCCAGACTGGTAGCGTTGACTTCAAGCCTCAGCCTGGATCAATGCGTTGAGTCAGTTTTAGTGAAGGACATTAAAGTAATCTGCTCAGTGCATTCAGTGCTGTGCTGCTCTCTGTTCTTCTGCATGGTGTTTGTCATGGAGGTCTGCTGAAGGAAGGTAGCAGGTGGGAAACAAATGATTTATCCTTGACTATATCTGACCTAATGCAACGAGATTTCATAGGATCTAAGTATAATATTGGGCATTGTTTCCAAACCTCATGCAGTGTGCTATGACACTCTTGTTACTATTTAAAGATGACATCCTTATTCAATGTTTACTTGTTTCACTATGTTTACTTGTTTCACAATTGTCAGAAACGTGCTTGAGTTGAGTCACCATACCAAAGCTGATATTTTGTAGACTGCTCTAGTCATATTCATGAATATTGTCTGACTGAGAGCTAATACCCAGAATTGTTAGCTCTCGGTCTGACAATGTTCAGGAGCATGATTGGGGCAGTGTACTATATATCAGGAATGGCATCGTAACTCAACTCAAGTACATTTCTGGCTTCATGGTGAAACAAGTAAACATTGAAAAAGGCCAAGGCATCCTTAAATAGTAAAATGAGTGTGTTATGAATATGCAGGTGAAAAGATAATAAATGATTCAACATTTCAATTATAAATTATAAATTATAAATTGTAGCTGGAGACCTGATGTCAAGTATTCTGACAGGCTTTGGAAGGATGCTTCTCGCTGGAGAGAGACAGAGAGAAATGCTGGGACCATCAACATAAAGAGCACAGTGAAAATGGTCATGTAATTGTCATCCAGTGAGAGCATAGCTGAAGATAACTTCATGGCTATGTAGTGTGTCTTTGAGCAGATAAGGTGCCTCGAAACAGCCATTTTGAAAAGGGATTACATGATGAGAAGGAAAAGATGAACAGGCAACATAATTAAGAACTCCAGCCTGATAAGGAACGAAGATGAGCTTTGTATATTCAGCCTTTGGATGAGTGACAACTTGAAATGATTTGCTTCAGAGTCATGAGAGGCTTGGGTTAGAACAACAGGTTTCTTTCAGAAGCTTTAAGGAAAAAAATGTATAAAAGAAGGGTGGCCTGAGACATCGGTGGTGACAACCTGGGAACAACCATCGCAAGAAGGAGGGCCCTGGTTTCAAAGCTCAGAAAAGTCTGTCACCTACCAGCAGAGTGGATTGGACCTATTAATTCAAATGGGTTGACTCCAAGTTGTTAGACTTGTGCATTAGTGTATGAAGTGATAACCTGGACCAGTAAATCAAATGAAAAGTTATTATATGTCAGTGGCTTGCACGCATGCTTAAGTAACGTGAGCACTAATAAAGATTAAGTTGTGCTATACCTTGGTTCAGGGTATTTAATTCGACATGCCAGTTGTTACCATGCAGAGGTAATAGGGTCAATAATTCCTATAAGCATTTTGGTTTGAAAGCCTCTATTACAATTTGTTTTCTTAATTAATCCCATGCATAGTTAGAAACCTTGAGTGACTACATCTAATTATGGTTTAAGATGATAAAACCCCAAGGATTAGTCAGATCCAAATCTGATTACAACCAATCATACTTGTCCCTAAATAGCAACTTCCTAGTCATTATCACCCTTGCAGCATGTTAAACAATCTTCCCAACAGTTGATGAAAGACTGCACATAAAAAACTATCAATCAAACCCTGTAGGAATGATACACAGTAATATATGCGCAAATATTTGAGTAATCGAGTGACAACCTTGATTTAAGTGGCCATTAATAATCCAAAGCTAAAAGAGGTGGCCTGATTCAGTGTGGAGCTCTCTAATGTAAGTAAACCTAGTGGAGGACAAATGTGAGCTTAGCCAAAAGGTTTTCAATACAAATGTATATGCACCAAACATTTGGCTGACAGAAACCACATTTTAATTTATAATAATGAGATGAGCATGGTTCCCTCGGTGGTCTGGTACGATATCATTAAAAATTCATGTCCTTCAAAAATCTAATCTAGTGAACCTTTATATAAGCTGAAATTCGCATGAGGCCTCCGAGCGACTAAGACTAGCCTCCCCACCAAGGAAAAAAATTAAAATAGCTGCACAAGACATAGTACGTCATAATAATCACAATCATAATCATTCTTTATTGGCCAAGTATGTTTTGCAACATACGAGGAATTTGATTTGCCATACAGTCATACCAATAAAAAGCAACAAAACACACAAAATACATTTTAACATAAACATCCACCACAGTGACTCCTCCACATTCCTCACTGTGATGGAAGGCAAAAGAAATTCAATCTTCTTCCCTTCTTTGTTCTCCAGGGGTCGGGGGCCTCGGACCTTCCGTTGACGGGACGATCTTGGCTCCCGTAGCCGGCAGTCAAGCCCTCCGCGTCGAGTCTATCAAGGTCCCGTATCAGGGCGATCTCAGCACTCCGCGCCGGACGATCGAACCCCCGGTCAGGGCTTGTCGAACCTCCTGTGGCTTTCGAGCTTCCCGACATCAGTCTCTACCCGAGACTGCGAACTCCATATGCTGAAATCCACCGGCCGTAGTTGGAGCGTCGATCCCAGGCAAGGGATCGCAGGCTCCGATGGTAAGTCCAAGGCCTCACAGTGGGGCTCACAGTCAGTCTCGAGCAAGGCTGCCAGCTCCATGATGTTAGACCGGAGATACGATCCGGAAAAAAATCTCCGGCAAGGTAAGGGATTGAAAAAAAAATTCCCCTCACCCCCCACATAAAACAAACCAGAGAACATTGACACAATTCTTTTTAAAACACACTAAAAATAACAAAAAAGAAGAAAAGACAGACAGACAGACAGTTGGTGAGGCTGCCATCGCAGATGGCACCACCTGGTGGAATCATTCACGCCCACTGCCATTTTAAAAAGGTACGCTCATTACATTCTTCAGATGCACACCTGAAGTCAGCAAGAGTCTCGTAAGTATATGTTAACTGGGAATGTATAACTCACATGGGAGATTATTGATATTTTAATATCCTAAAATACTTTGGAATCCCAAGAAAATAAAAAGAATGCTCCTCCAAATGAGTCAAAGAAATTTGCTGAGTGAAATCAGAAAAAGTAGATTGCTTCATTGAGTCCCTTAAAGCAAGTCTAGGGTCTGTTGTTCACACATTTCAGGGTTTATTCCTAAATCAAGCAGTGACATGTTAGGCTTTCTGGTTTTCATCAGCTTAAAAACAGCTAATTTTCTTTCTCTATTTATTTTGCATGTGTAGGTGGCTGGTGGGATGTAAATTTGAAGATATATGCTGAGTCTGAAAGAAAAGCTTTGAGCTTACTATCAGCTTTTGCATCAACCACACAAGTTTAGCTCATTTTTATTGGCAGTGCATTGCATCAGTCTGTTTTCACACAAAGAGATGTTGAAAATTCTGGACCTAATATCTGGATATAAATAATAATGAAAGGACTGCAGATGCGTCAGCAATAATTCAAGGCCCAATGCTCAAAAATGCAAATGCCCTCCATTAAAGAAAATACATTAATACAATATCTCAGTGCACATGAAAAGTGAGACTTCATAGCTTTCCACTCCAATTATCATATAGTTCTTGTACTATCAATTGTTGTATCATTATTTCTCTTTATTAAAGCTATTCCAAAGAAATGTCAACTTAAACAATATGGAGAATAGTAAAACAAAAACAGTGATTACTAGCTCATAGTGTGTCATTTGGTCCAGTATGTCATTAATAAAGCCAGGATGTTTAGGCATTAAAGAACTCTGAAATAGGCAGGCAAAAAGACATAATGAAATCACAAAAAAGGCATGAAAAAGTCATTTATTCACAACAAAAGGCATAAAAAGGCATTTAGTTCCACCACCAAAATATGGTTAAAAATAATTATAATATAAAGGTATACTACATTAAATGACCACAGTTCCCTGGTTGCACATAATTACTAGCATTTATTTCATATTATCTGGTGTTAAACTATGCCATCTGTCAGACAGAATATGCTAGTTGTGAAAAACTTATTTCTACCCCAGCTGAGGTCACTGGTGCATACCAGAAACAAGCTACAAAGTCTACATTCATGTCGATATCTTGTGCATTACAACTACCTTTGAGAACTTTAGCTATGTTTTGTATTTCTTCAAGATCTTTGTTAGCTAAAATCACCCTCTCACATTTTCCTTGTATGTCTTCACCTACTTTAGGAACTTTAAATACAGCAAGTGAAGATGTAAACAACTGAGCAATAGCTCAGCTCTTTGACTTCTCCAATACCTCCAATGTCAAGGAATACTCCTTTGATGGTTGACCTGCCTCCAGTGTACCAATGACCATATTGGCAACAAATTTCCCATCAGCATCAGTTATCTCGTCTATTGAGATCCATATTTTGTTGCATGTAACTTCATCTCTAATTTTCTGCACAACAATGTTGACGTTGCTGTCAAGATAATGTTTTCATAATGATGACTCGCTTGGTATATATTCCTATGTGCATACCCAAAACAAGCTTCAGACTCTATATTCATGTTGATATCTTGTGCATTACAACTACCTTTGAGAACTTTAGCTAGGTTTTGTATTTCTTCAAGATCTTTGTTAGCTAAAATCACTCTCTCACATTTTTCTTGTATGTCTTTACCTGCATCACCAAGAACTTTACGAATATCGTAAGTTACTTTGTTGAAAACCTGCATGTTATTTGCTAATGTTTCGTCACGTTGCTCAAGGGAAGTGATAGCTTGTGGGAATTTTGCAAAATTGGAAGCAATAAACACAAGATCGCGTTAGAGGGAAGTTTTCTGCATGATTTCACTGACGATCCTGACTGGAGCAGATTCTTTGTCTTCAAAACAGTTGACGATTTATTTTATCTTTCCAAAATTTGCAGCATAGTAGAGTACAGCAGAGAGCCATGTACTCCACCTAGTCAAAACAGGCTGATGAGGTAGTGGAATTTCGGGTGCCATTTCCTTGAACAACTGCCATGTGTCAGTACTTTGAGGAAGATTTTCTTGACATTGGAAACTAGGCGATTGACATTTGGAAACAAGCTACGTCTGTGCTTGGCTTTTCTATGAAGTCCTTGAGCTAAGCATGACAAATGCAACAATTTGGGGAATAAAACACAAACAGAAGTGCATCTCGTGTTTTATACCTTCTGGCCAAAGTACAGTAAGTGAAGATGTAAGCAACTGAGCAATAGTTGAGCTGTTTGACTTCCCCAATACTTCCAATGTCAACAAATACTCCTTTGATGGTTGGCCTGCCTCCAGTGTCTAGATGACCACATTGTCAAAATATCTCCCCACAACATCGGTTGTCTCGTCTATTCAGATCCATATTTTGTTGCATGCAACTTCATCTCTAATTTTCTGCACAACAATGTTGAAGTTGCTGTCAACATACATTTTCCATAATAATGACTCGCTTGGTATATGTTCCTCTGTGTATTTCTCTAAAAAACCTCTGAGAGATTTTTTTTCCAATTTCCACAGTGGAATTCCAGCATCAATGAATGCCTTGCACAAATCACTCGAAAACTCAGATTTGCGACTGGAGCCAGCAGTAAATGCAGTGAGGAGACAAGCTTGGGTATTTCACTTTGGTAGTCTACACCCCAGCGTATCAACATTGACTTCTCTAATTTTAGAAAGCCCTTGTCTTTTCCCTCCTTCCCCTTCCCTACTCTCCTTCTAGTCCTACTGTCTCCACTTCTTCCTTTCTTTTTCCTGACCCCCCCCCCCCCACATCAGTCTGAAGAAGAGTCTCAACCCAAAACATCGCCTATTCCTTCTTATTCTGAGCCTCACCCACTGAGTTTCTCCAGCATTTTTTGTCTACCTTCAATTCTTCCAGCATCTACAGTTCTTTCTTAAATAGATCTTGGAGAAAACTGAACCAGCGGGTAGCGGCACGAACAAATGAATGACCGATGGTGGCGCCCCCGGTTTTGCCCTGGTGGTGGAAGTTTTCTTGTAAGTTATACTATGTTAACACATTAATAATAACATTAATATTAACATGTTAACATGGAAAACGTTATTGTAATATCAGAAAATAGCACAACCTTTTAGCAAAATGGCAAAAAAAAGCCTACTATAGGCACTCGATCGTGAAAAAGGCATTACTCTGGTGAAATCATCAAAAAAGGCATGAAAAGGCACTTATGGCATTCATGTCAAAATTCTGGCTATAGTCATTAACATTCTTCATTGAGGACCATCTGTCTGAAGTGCCTTCACTGAAATCAGAACTCAAACCATCAAAAGCACTTCTACTGTAGAAAATCTTTATTTAGTCCTTACTCAAAGGCCTTTGAATTGCTGCACATAGAGTAGGTATGTTGCAAAGCCTACCTGAAGCGTCGTTGAAAATCTGTCGCTGCGGGTGTGCGCGATTTTGGCGCCGTTTAGAGGGGGGCGGGTTTAAAACGCGATTTTCTCTAGGCTGTTCAAATCGAAGATGTTCAGTCTAGTTAATTATTAACGAAAAATCGCTGGAAGACCCCGTCGCAAAGGCTATTATTAGTTTTAAAGGCCTCGTATAATAGTTATAGTAATTTAAAAATCAATCACTAAACCCGCGACCGCCAGCAACCGCAGGGTCTCATAAAGCAGACAGCTGAAGGTAGGCTGTATATTTTTACATTAAAAAGGGCTTCTAAAGATCCCTTTATACAAAGTTTAATATTGCGAGTAGCTCATTTTGGGCCCATTATATCCCGCAGTATTTTTCTGGGCATTTGGGGGCACAAATCTACCGCAATGTGAACGTTCTAAACCAGCGCGTTCCACAGGGACCCACTAGAAAGCTGATTTAAATGGGCATTTATTTACAGCAATTGAACACTGAATTCCTTCCATTTGGTCTATAAATTAATGTAAATGAGATTTAAAAATCATGTTTTATTGTGAATTATTTGTGAATATTATTTGGACATTTAGGCTATTTAAAAATGTTAATCATTTATTAAGAAATGGATAGATGTTTAGATCTAGTAATTGAAGTCTGAAATTAGCTACAATTAGGTAACTAACTAATTATATGCTTTAATTTCAGGTCATCCAAGTAAGATTATTTTATATTTGTTTCAGAATGCTTCAATCTATGATAACTGAAAATTTCATTCAGTTCTCTTAATTTTTAAGAAAGTTATGGGCTTTTGACTGTTCACGATCACAGCTTTTTTGTTATGTCCATAGAAAATCAATAGGGAACAAGATGCTCATTTCCGAGTATGAAAATGGCCATAACTTTTTAAATACTTGAGATATGAAAGTGAATTAGGTGTCAAATTAAACTTATTTTTATGCTTTATCTGATGGGATAAATTACAGACTTGATTTTTAAAATCTCAAAATTTTGTAACATTGCTACATAGAGCTGTTATGAGAATAAATTCAAATGCCATCTCAGTAGCTGCAGACTGTTTATTTATTATATCACGGACAGAGGTCATTCACACAATCTCTGGGAGAACATGCAAACTCCACATAGACAGCAATGGAGATCAGATTTGAACTCGGGTTGCTGGCTCTGTGAGACAACAGCACTAATTTCTGGGCCAGCACCAATGAATTTAACTTCAGGGATTACATTATTTTGATCAGATTGTTACAAAAGGTCAATGGGTTCACTAATATCCTTTGTGAAAGAACTATAGCTTTGTTTATCGGATCAGCCTGTACATGTCACCAGACTTGATCTATGTCTCCTGAAATCACAATGTAAATCTCTCAGGATCAAGTAGGAACGAGCATTAATGATTGACCTTGCTCACTCCCTGTGAATGAATAAAAAGAAAAGAATAGTATTGGATCCTGTACTTGTTTGGTTAAACATCACAACAAATCCTAAAGATGCACAATGTGCACAAATATCCTCAGCTGTTTATTTTAACTGGACCTGGAGTACTAATAAAGTTGGTTCCATAATTGTCAATATTCACCAATCTTTTCTGATACTCCAAAACTGTGATCCTTTGTCTCTTGAATCTCGAAAGTCATATTGTTTTTTGCTCAGGCATTAAGGAGAATGTACAGAGTTTCAAAGACTGGAGTTTCCAAGGACGTTCATTGGTCCCTTTGGCCTTTGCATTGATATTTAAATGTTCACTCCAGCACATTCCCTACTGTCGAGTAATTCACACATGGCTATTTTTAGGTTTACACTTAATTGCTGAATGACAGGCCATGATAGCAGTTGTGCAGATTTTAAGATTGGAGCCTTTACTCAATTTTAGGGTCCTAGCCTCCTCAATTTGGCCAGGACTAACACCGGCACAAGGTAGCTGTAGAATTACTTGCAGGGGACATTTTCCCTCTTAATTAATTATGTGGTCTGAAGAAGGGCTTCGGCCCGAAACGTCGCCTATTTCCTTCGCTCCATAGATGCTGCTGCACCCGCTGAGTTTCTCCAGCAGTTTTGTGTACCTCAGATTTTAAGATTACCTGGTGCTCATTTGGGACAGTGTTGGCCGCCAGAAGTTTTAGGCTTAGGTTTAAGTATTTTATTGTGACATGTACTGATGTTCAGTGAAAAGCTTTGTTTTGCATGCTATCTAATTAAATCAGATAATAATATACAAATTGAATGTGTATACAGGTGTAAATAATTCGTTCAAAGCTTCCCCCCCAGTCTAGTTTCAGTCAAAAATCACTGAGTCAAGCACTTGCGCTTCTAAACTTTATTTTGACAAAACACAATTACAGTTCAACTACTATATCTAACCATATCTGCCTGATCAAGCCCTCCAGAAGGTCACACAGTCCTAAGCGTTCTCCCAGAAGATCGCCACTGGACCTTGTGGTAGCGGACTTTTATAGGTCCTCGGACCTCGAGGGGCCGAACCACATGGGGGTGGTCTCTTTACAATCCAATTACAGATATCGATGAACCCCATACATGACAGACATTTCCCTAACCAAATAATACAGTGGCTAATACATTGTATTTAAACAATGTTTCTCAGAGGAAACGAACATCGCAACATTTGCCGTGATATGTAAGAAAACCAGACAAGGCTCAATACTTAATCCAATCAACATTCAGCAAAGTAAAGCTTTGCAATATTATTTACAATATGTATGTCTGATTTGCATTCATCCAATCCATTCCATGCAATTTGCACCAAATTGTCAGGATCTGCAGATGTTTTTATTCTCTTCCTGCTGCTCTTATCTAGGCTCTAGACAAACTGGCACTATTCTGCAGCTTGTCCTATTTCTACATAAAGCACTTTTAAATTGACCAAATGGCCTAGCAGCCCTGAAGCCTTTACTCAATTTTAGGGTCCTAGCCTCCCCAATTTGGCCAGGACTAACACCGGCACAAGGTAGCTGTAGAATTACTTGCAGGGGACATTTTCCCTCTTAATTAATTATGTGAATAGGTGTTTGTTGTCACAGGAAAGGTCAATATTTGCAGGGCTGCCAACTCTCACGCTTTGAGCGTAAGAATCACGCATTTCAACCAATTCTCACGCCCTCACGCTGATGACAGAATTCTCACGCTGTCTTCAGTCCTTGCACAGCAAAAATTCTATAGCGGTGCTATAGGATCTTTGCTGCACAGTTTGTCTCTTTGCACCACACGACAGCGATCTGCATGGTCTGGGGAAGCGCGTCGGTCCCGGGCAGCGCGTGTCACGCCTCTGTGTGCCGGCTGCGAGCGCTGTGCTGCCGGCCACCACTGCATCCTCCCTCCCTCTCTCCTGCCCTTCAACTCACACGGCAGCGCCAGCGCCGCCAATCCACGCTGCACCGTGCCCGCCAGACTCCCCATCGGGCGTCCGGGAGAGAGAGGGAGGAGAGAGGGAGGGGAGAAAGAGGGAGAGAGAGGGAAAGAAAAAAAGGGAGGGATGGAGGCAAAGAGAGAGGGGAGGGAAGGTAGAAAGGGGATGAAGGGGGGTAAGGAGAAAGGGGAGAAAGAGGGAGGGTGAGGAATGAGAGGGAGGGGGAGGAAAGAGGGAGGGGGAAGAAAGAGGGAGGGAGGGAGGGGGAAAGAGGAAGGGAGGGCGAAAGAGTGGGGAGGAGAGACGGGGAAGAAAGAGGGAGGGATGGGGGAGGGGGAGGAAAGAGGGAGGGTGAAGGGAGGGAGGGGGAGGAGGGAGAGAGGGAGAAGTGTGTGTCTGTGTCTGTATCCCTGTGTGTGTCTCCCTGTGTGCGTGTCTCTGCGTGTGTGTGCCTCCCTGTGTGTGTGCCTCTGCGTATGTGTGCCTCCCTGTGTGTGTGTGTGCGTGTCTGTGTGTGTGTGTCTCCGTGTGTGTGTCTCCCTGTGTGTGTGTGTCTGTCTGTCTCCCTGTGTGTGTGTGTCTGTCTGTCTCCCTGTGTGTGTGTGTCTGTTTCCCTGTGTGTGTGTGTCTGTCTCCGTGTGTGTGTGTGTGTCTCTCCGTGTGTGTGTGTGTGTGTCTGTCTCCGTGTGTGTGTCTGTGTGTCTGTCTCCGTGTGTGTTTGTGTGTCTTCCTTTGTGCATGTGTCTCCCTGTGTGTGTGTTGCCACATCCTGGCCTTCGACAGGGCTGCCAACTCTCACGCTTTGAGCATGAGAGTCACACATTTCAGCCAATTCTCACGCTGATCACAGAATTCTCACGCTGTCTTCAGTCCCTGCACAGTTTTTCACTTTTCGCCACATCACAGCGATCTGTGCAGTCAGGGGAAGCACGTCGGTTGACGGCTTATCGTCTTTCTTGGTTGGATGTGCAGCCACTGACAACGTGAAGTAGCCGGAGATAGAACTAACCAGGTGAATCAGTTGTAAAACATGGGGGGACCACAATGAGGACAAACATCTAGGACAGGGTTCGGTAACCTACGGCACACGGGCTGAAACCGGTCCGTGACCCGAAAAACCGCGGGGTTTTTTTCAATTCGTTTTCGCGGGATCGTGGCAGGTGAGCCGACCTGAGAACTGCAGCCAGTCCCTGGGACGCGAGCTGATCTGGGAACTGCAGCCAGTTCCTGGGCACACAGAATGCCAACTTGATCATTATGGACCAATTGGGCCAGCCACGTACATGTTGTAAAACTCTGACCGTGAAGATCTGAATGGGCTTAGAATTATAATTTAAGCAAAATTGCCCCCACTTTCCCCATTTTGATTCTTGAGATTAATATCCCTTTGCTCTGTTAACAGCGTTAAAGTACTTATGAGGTAGTCAGGAAAGGGAACATGATATATATTTTTTAGTTTGCTTTAATTTGTTAGTTGATTGTTAGTTGACTGCCATAATTTCTGAAATGGTCGTAAAGTAACTTAACTGTTATAAAGCAGTAATAAGTGATTTTTGTCCAAACAATTGGAACTTGCATAAAATGTTTGCATTACTAGCAGGGCTGCCAACTCACGCATTGAGCGTGAGCCTCACACATTTCACAAAATTCTCACGCACTCACGCTTATCACAAATTTCTCATGCTCAAAAATATGCAAGCGCTGGTCCGTCGGCCGCTCTGTCCACACCCCATGGAGTTTTAACCCTGGCCAGGAGCGGACCGGGTGAGTCGGGGCGTCGGTGCCACATCCGGAGCTGCAGGGATGAATCTCGGACTAAGGCTCGGCTACGATGCCTGACCCCTGGGTCACTGACCCTTACCTCCCCCGGACCACCGGGTCACTGACCCTCACCTCCCCCGGACCCCAGCTGGACAAGGAGCACCTGGGCCGGACCGCATTCCCGGGAGGGAGGGGGGAGGGGGGGGGGGGGGAGGAAGGGAAATGCTCCCCGGGCATTGCCAAGTCACCCCTCAGTCCGGATGTTGTCGCCGATTCACTGACACACACTCTCACACACACACACTGGCACACACAAGGTTTAAAGGGATATAGGCCATATGCGGATCAATGGGATTAGTTTAAATGGGGCATCATGATCTGCATGAACAAGTTGGGATGAAGAGCCTGCTTCCATGCTGTAAGACTATGACACATTGGAGAAAGGGTGCAATTGCTCTGGAGAGGATCCAGGGGCGATTTATGAAGATGTGAGGGATAAGATGATTAAACCACCATCATTGCGAGGGGCCGAGTGATTGAAGTCACCGACCTTGTGATGGGCCGAACAGTTGGAATCACCAACCTTGTGATTCGAACAAACAGTCAGACCTTCAGAGCTGTTGATAACATTGTAGAATAACAAGATGAGGTAAGGAATGTAGCTGACAACACAGAAGCTATTCTTTAGGTCAAAGGCAATTAAGTAGGTTAGGCCAACAGATAGTGCGCATGCTTAATAAGTTAAATGAATATTAACTTTACGCCCCTCATGACAAAGAACCTAATTTAAATGTACATGCGATGTATGATGTGGGAGGAGAGGGAATGATTGATGACGCACTGGAGGGGGATTGGAAGATTGTGAACCTCGGTACCCTGATTGGAAGGGGTCAGAAGGGGAGGCGTCCGATCAATAAAGACTGTATACTGAATTGTATAAAAATAGACGTTTTTCCTTAGCTCGGTGTGTCTCAACTTGGAGAGGCACCCGATTCTGCAGACTCGCAAATAAAGCATTTCTTGTTTCCACGATTTAGTCTCTGAGAAGTGATTGTGAGCACAAACAATATATCTCACAAGTTGGGGGCTCGTCCGCGATCGCCACTCCGGCCGCTTGATGGAGCCACGAAAGGAAGGGAAGGTGCACCCTGCTGATTTCAGCAGTCTCTGATCTCCTTGCTTGCCGTCAGCGGTTTGAGCGAGTGATATTCGGACAAGAGACTCTGGAAACAAGAGGGAATCCGGTGAAAGGGATCAATCAATCGAGCAATTCCTGTGCACAGGACTCGGGTAAGAATATTGACTATTAAGTATTACTCGGGCGATTGGGTTCTGTTGGACGGGAAAAGGTCTGACAGGGATGGGTAACCGGAACGGGCAAAGTAAGGGCCCGGGGAAAAAGGCTCAAACTGGTGAAGAGCCGCACATTCCGCCTGATAGTCCATTGGGGCGGATGTTGCACGGATGGGGTGAGGGGGGGGGTGAGGTGTGCATCTGGCTTATTGAGACATCCGAAGAGTTGTCGGATTGAGAAATAAGTGGCGTTGGAACCCAACCCAAAGAACCCCCGTGGTCAGGGCATCTGCTCCTCCCGTGAGGGGGGGCGAGAACCAGGGACCCCAAACTTTCAAAGAAGAGAAAGAGGAAGGGGTGAATGGAGGGACCAAGGTTGGGGTCCCCCGGGAAATAAAGAACAAGGATCAGGGGGATGGCGCACCGGGCCATCCCGGTGTTATCATTGTCACAAAGAAGGACACTTTAAAAGAGAATGTCCAAAGATAAGGCATGAAGTACAATCGTACACACTGATGGAGGAATAGGGGGGTCAGGGGTTCCCCTCCTTGGGGTGTGTAGGAAATACACGGGAACCCTTGGTAAACTTAAAATTAGGTCCCCAAGGAGAAGACATGGTATTTATGGTGGACTCAGGGGCGGTAAGATCAAGTGTAACCAGGATACCGGAGGGAATGGGATTAGGGGAAAAGCAAGTCAAAATCTCTGGAGTAGGGGGAAAGGTAATGACAGCTCCCGAGATAGAAGGAGTAATGGTAAGATATGAAAATCGAGAGGCCATGGAAGACTTAATCCTGGTGCCCCAGGCAGGAATAAATCTGATGGGAAGGGACTTACAAGTTCAATTAGGAATGGGCACAGCTCCCGTAGGTGGACTGATTATAGTACAACTATATAAATTGACGACCGAAGATGAAGAAAGAATAGTCTCACAGGTGTGGGCAAGAGAGGGAAATAGGGGAGGGCTAAGAATACCACCTCTGAGGATAGCCTTGCGAGAAGGAAGTGAAGTAGTACAAGTAAGACAGTATCCGATTTCAATGGAAGGAAGGAAAGGGCTGCAGCCAATTATAGAAAACTTACTGAAGGATGGAGTATTGGAGAGTTGTATGTCCCCCTACAACACGCCAATACTCCCTGTAAGAAGTGGGAAAACCCAGACACACTGAGGAAGCAACAGTATCGATGGACTGTGCTCCCTCAGGGATTTACTGAATCCCCGAACCTGTTCGGGCAAATATTAGAACAAGTATTAGAGGATGTTCCCAGGACCTATGGGACACAATTATTGCAGTAAGTAGATGATTTGTTACTCTCAGGCGGAGAAGAAGAGCCAGTAAGGGATGCAACCATAACCCTCTTAAACCTTTTAGGGGAAAATGGATTGAGAGTGTCCAAAAATAAACTACAATTTGTAGAATAGGAGGTTAAATATCTAGGACACCTGATTAGTGACGGGAAAAGGAGAATAAACCCCGAAAGAATAGCTGGGATCACCGGGCTGCCGATGCCAAGGAACAAAAAAAGAAATCAGGAAGTTTCTCGGATTAATTGGATACTGTAGATTATGGATAGACAATTACACCCGACAAGTCAAGTTCTTGTATGATAAATTGTGTGAGGAGACTGATAAAGTACAATGGGATTCTGAGGACGAACAGAGATTTGGAGAAATAAAGAATAGCCTGATCACCGCACCGGTACTGACCCTCCCGTCCATCGATCAACCATTCCATCTCTTTATTAATGTGGAGAATGGAATTGCGTTGGGCGTACTGACACAAAAGAGAGGAGGGAAGCGACAGCCAGTCGCATTCCTTTCTAAACTCTTGGATCCGGTATCACGAGGGTGGCCTGTATGTATTCAAGCGGTCGCAGCAACAGCAATATTAGTGGAAGAAAGTAGAAAATTGACATTTGGAGGTGACCTGGTAGTATCTACTGCCCACACGGTCCGGATAATACTAACTCAGAAGTCCAACCGGTGGTTGACTGACTCCAGGATCCTAAAGTACGAAGTGATACTTATGGAAAAAGACGATTTGACCATTCTGACCGATAAGAATTTAAACCCTTCCCAGTTTTTATACTCGGCGGACGATGAGCAGGAAGGGCAGAGACCAGAACACTACTGTAGCGAAGTTATAGAACTACAGACCAAGAGCAGGGAGGTTTTGGAGGAGCAGCCTCTGGTAGAGGGAGAAAGGTGGTTTACAGACGGTTCTTCCCGCTGTATAAATGGAAAAAGATATAGTGGGTATGCCATAATAGGAGGAGAAGGATTTGAAGGAGTGGAGGCGGGCAGGTTGCCAGGTAGTTGGTCGGCTCAGTCATGTGAATTGTATGCCTTAATACGGGCGTTAGAATTGTTGGAGGGGAAGGAAGGAACGGTGTACACCGACTCCAAATATGCATTTGGAGTAGTGCACACGTTTGGGAGAATATGGAAAGAAAGGGGGATGATTACAGCAAGAGGAAAGGAGTTGGCACATGAGCAATTAATTGAGAAGGCGCTGGAAGCATTACATTTGCCAGAAAGGATAGCGGTGGTCCATGTGGCGGGACACCAAAAGGGGAACTCATTAGAAGCAAGGGGAAATGAAGCGGCAGACGGAGCCTCCAAAAAGGCAGCGACAGAAGGAACAGTGAGGATGTTGTCTTTAATACCATTAAGGGAAGGAGTAGGAAAGATACCTGTATTCTCACAGGAGGAGGAGGATAAAATGAATGAGTTAGGGGCTCGGCGTTCCACTGACGGGAGGTGGTGGACGCCGGATGGGAAACAAATGTTAACCAAAGGATTAACTCGGGATTTGATGACACAACTGCACTCCCAATCACATTGGGGAGCGCAGGCCCTGTGTGACACACTACTACGGACCTACGCTTGCCGAGGTATCTATACTTTGGCTAAGCAGACAGTCTCCGGTTGTGTGTTATGTCAGAGGGTTAACAAGAAGGTAATGAGAGCTGTCCCTGGTGGAGGACAACAATTGGTTATAAGACCCTTCCAGAGAATACAGGTAGATTTTACAGAACTTCCAAGAATACAAAGGTGGAAGTACCTCCTAGTAGTTGTAGACCATTTCACCAGGTGGGTGGAAGCATTTCCCACGATAAATGCCACCGCTCAGGCAGTAACCCGCATATTATTAGAACAAATCATTCCCCGATACGGGGTCATCGAATCCATAGATTCCGACCGAGGAACACATTTTGCCTCTAAGGTTCACCTGTTGGTTTACAGTACCTTGGGAATAAATTGGAAATTGCATACACCCTGGCACCCCCAGAGTTCTGGGCGAGTGGAAAGGATGAATGCAACCCTTAAAACACAGATAACTAAGTTAATGGAGGAAACCAGACTACCCTGGACTAAGTGTTTACCAATTGCATTATTAAGAATACGAACGGCACCCCGTAAAGATATTGCGGTGTCTCCCTACAAAATGTTGTTTGGGCTGCCCTATCTTGGAAAGGTAGAGGGCACGCCGACCTTCGAAGGCAGCGATGTGTTCCTGAGGAACTATTTACTGGCAGTGTCTCGTTCCCTTGCAGAATTAAAAATAAAAGGACTGTTGGCACAAAGTCCACCACTCGACTTTCCAATACACGTTATAAAGGCCGGTGACTGGGTACTGATTAAAAGTTGGAAGGAGGAGAAACTGAAGCCCCGGTGAACTGGCCCATACCTGGCATTGCTGACAACGGAGACAGCAGTACGAACAAAAGAAAAAGGGTGGACACATGCGACCCGGGTTAAAGGACCCGTTGACCCGCCGTCAGTTCCTGAGAAAGACGATCAGTGGACGGTAAAACCAGGGAATAAGCCCCTGGCATTAACTTTCAGTAAGAAATAAGTGTATGAAACTAACAGCATGAAAGGAGCAGTTGTAGTATTACTAACTATGTATGTAACCATTATAAGAAGTGTTAATAACTGTGATAAATGCTACCATCCTATCAGATATGGAGGGCAAACAACCAGATCATTTACCTATCATTCCCATGTAAGTGATGATTGCTACGACCTAAGGACTAGAGCTGTTTGTCAGGACGGGGGAGAGGGCGTATTATGTAGTAGAAAATAAGGGACATGTAGGAAGTTTTGGGCACATTACCTGCCCAAAAGGGGAGAAATGGGTCTGCATGACCAAGAGAGGACAGTTAGGCATCCCTTCCCGAGCCAGGGAGGAAAGATTAGACAAAATTAAGGTGGTAGTGATAGGGAAGTTAGCAGAAGCAGTAGTCAACAAACCTCCCCCACCTTCCCAGCCTCAACTGCACCAGACTATGTATGATGAAATAAAGCAGCAGATTGAGATCCCGGAAGTGCGGAGAAACCTGTTTGTGGACTTGGCCCTCCGGATAGCCAGAACCCTGAATGTGACTAACTGTTGGGTTTGTGGAGGACCGCTGATGAGCTCACGCTGGCCATGGAGAGGATCTATCATTGAGGTATGGGACCTGATAAAGTGGAATTTGACGGTGGGAACAGATCAAAGTCCCCAGGAATGGGTCCTGATACACACCCCGGTTGGAACTGAGTGTATCGCCAGGCCCTGGGCAAAGGATGCCATCCTAGTAGGCAGCAGCCCCTGCCAGCGCATCATCACCCAGTGGCCAAATCAATCCCGAGTGTGGTGGCCAGAGGAACCTCAATGGTATCCCACTGTAAAGGATGAAGGAAACTGTACTATTTGGATGAAGACTGATGGAAGCGAATCGACTGGATTATGGAATTATACCGGGAACAACCCTTACCAGGGAATCCCAGTGTTGCAGGACATATGGGACAATGTTACCTCTAGTGGACCGGCCCCTGAAGGACTGCTATGGATATGCGGACACAAGGCATACTCGGTATTGCCAGAAAAATGGAGTGGGACTTGTTTAATTGGACTGATACAACCAGGGTTTTTTTTGTTGACCACTGAGGAGGGGCGGTCGCTAGGAACACCCATCTTTGACGATCTACACCGAACGAAGAGAGGAATGGACATCGGAAAATGGGAAAATGATGAGTGGCCACCTGCAAGAATCATCTCATATTATGGACCAGCCACTTGGGCACAGGACGGATCCCCAGTGTATCCCCAGTGTATATGTTAAATCGGATCATAAGACTACAGGCAGTGCTGGAAGTAATTACTAACCAGACTGCATCTGCACTAGAGATGTTGGCAAAGCAGCAGACACAGATGAAAACAGCGATATACCAACACCGTTTGGCCTTAGACTACTTACTAGCCGAAGAGGGAGGAGTATGCGGAAAAGTCAACCTCTCTAATTGCTGCCTAAACATAGATGACAACGGGCAAGCAGTAATGGATATATCAGAAAGAATCAGAAAAATAGCACATGTCCTGGTACAGAGATGGAACACAATCATGGGAGCAGGATGGTGGGATTACATCTTAGGAGGAGCCTGGTGGAAAGCGGTGGGACTGGTGATTTTATGGGCATTAGCTGCATTGATCATTATCCCCTGTTGTATACCATGTCTCAGGGTTCTTATAACTAGAAGTATAAGCCAAATGCAGGCAGTTGTAGTCCCCATGGGGGAGAAAGGGGGCGTCCAGAAGATAATGATAATGAGGCCGAGAGAGGACCCAGAGGAAAGAGAGATAAAAAGAATGTTATTAGCTTTGGAACAGCAGGAAGTCTAGGAATGGGGTTTAATACAGGATGCGTAGCAAAAGAAAACGGGAGGATTGTGAGGGATAAGATGATTAAACCACCATCATTGCGAGGGTCCGAGTAATTGAAGTCACCGACCTTGTGATGGGCCGAGAAGTTGGAATCACCAACCTTGTGATTCGAACAAACAGTCAGACCTTCAGAGCTGTTGATAACATTGTAGAATAACAAGATGAGGTAAGGAATGTAGCTGACAACACAGAAGCTATTCTTTAGGTCAAAGGCAATTAAGTAGGTTAGGCCAACAGATAGTGCGCATGCTTAATAAGTTAAATGAATATTAACTTTACGCCCCTCATGACAAAGAACCTAATTTAAATGTACATGCGATGTATGATGTGGGAGGAGAGGGAATGATTGATGACGCACGGAGGGGAGGGTTGGAAGATTGTGAACCTCGGTACCCTGATTGGAAGGGGTCAGAAGGGGAGGCGTCCGATCAATAAAGACTGTATACTGAATTGTATAAAAATAGACGTTTTTCCTTTGCTCGGTGTGTCTCAACTTGGAGAGGCACCCGATTCTGCAGACTCGCAAATAAAGCATTTCTTGTTTCCACGATTTAGTCTCTGAGTAGTGATTGTGAGCACAAACAATATATCTCACAAAGATATTGGCAGGGCAGGATTTTTTTTTTCATTTTGAAGAAAGATTTGATAACTGGGATTGTATTCTCTGCAGCAACGGAGATGAAGAAAAAACTTAGTTGAGGTGAATAATATTTTGCGAATAGAACCTCAGCAAATTTGCAGATGACACAAAGCTGGGTGGCAGTGTGAACTGTGCGAAGGATGCTATGAGAATGCAGGGTGACGTGGACAGGTTGGGGAAGTGGGCAGATGCATGGCAGATAATTTTGGTAGCAAATCAGGAAGGCAGATTACTATCTAAATGGCGTCAAGTTGGGAAAAGGGGAAGTACAACGGGATCTGGGGGTCCTTGTACATCAGTCTATGAAAGTAAGCATGCAGGTACAGCAGGCAGTGAAGAAAGCGAATGGCATGTTGGCCTGTATAACAAGAGGAATCGATATATAGGAGCAAAGAGGTCCTTCTGCAGTTGTATAGAGCACTAGTGAGACCACACCTGGACTATTGTGTGCAGTTTTGGTCCCCTAATTTGAGGAAGGGCATTCTTGCCATTGAGGGAGTGCAGCGTAGGTTTACAAGGTTAATACCCGGGGTGGCGAGACTGTCATATGCAGAGAGAATGGAGCAGCTGGGCTTGTACACTCTGGAGTTTAGAAGGATGAGAGGGTATCTCATCGATACATGTAAGATTGTTAAGGGTTTGGACACACCAGAGGCAGGAAACATGTTCCCGATGTTGGGGGAGTCTAGAACCAGGGGCCACAGTTTAAGAATAAGGAGTAAGCCATTTAGAACGGAGACGAGGAAACATTTTTTCTCACAGGGAGTGGTAAATCTGTGGAATTCTCTGCCTCAGAGGGCGGTGGAGGCGGGTTCTCTGGATGCTTTCAAAAGAGATTTAGATGGAGCTCTTAAAGATGATAGAGTCAGGGGATATGGGGAGAAGGCAGGAACGGGGTACTGATTGGGGATGATCAGCCATGATCACATTGAATGGCGGTGCTAGCTCGAAGGGCTAAATGGCCTACTCCTGCACCTATTATCTATTTTACTTCGGAGTCACGTGATTGACTACGTGAAGACCCCACCAGCACGCATGCACGACATAACGTCTCACGCAGTTCAACAGCAACGAACGGGAGTACGGGCTCTCCCGCAACAAGTTTAAAAACGGGACCTCCAGGTAAGTAAACTTACTCTGAGGTCGTGTTTTTCGAACCCTTGTTCTGGTTTATTCACACAGGATCATGAACAAGGGAAAACAACCAAGGAAGGTTGTAATCCATTCGATTGCAACGGAACAGGAGGGTTCCATCAGTGGGGGGCGACCGGCGGCACCTGGACCGGACACGCTGCGATCCACAGTCACCGAGAGCATTTCCGAGCCGAGGCCAGTGCCGCTAGCACAGCCCGAACAACAGCAGCGGGCTGCAGGTAAGGCAAAACGGAAGCCGGTATACTCAGATGAGTCCGGTGCGGAAGACTCACCACCCGAGAGCGGCAAAGGTGGCCGTTTGAGCCGAATGGAAAGGCTCATGGAGCAAATGCTCCAGCGAGACTTGCTCCGGGAGATGGGGCAAGCTCGCCAAGGGAGCACAAGCACTCCTGCTCCAGTGCACTATCAAGCACTGGCCATCGCATCTCCCTCAGCAGAGGGGAGCGTTGGCGACCAGGACTGGGCTGGTCAAGAACAGGGGTCACTGGCTGATGATACCAGAAGTATGCTTGGGGTACAGGATCAGGAAGAGCTGCTGGGAGTGGTGAACCGCTACGCGGCAACACTGCGAGCGGGACGGCCGTTACAGCCTAAACTGGCGGCCAGCATTGACTACCTGTCCTTTAAACCACTGCAAGAACAGGTAGTCAATCAGGTGTTGGACCTCTACACGCCTCCTGAAAATTGCATTTCGCTCAATGTGCCTGCCGTTAATAGTCAAATCTGGGGGAACATTGGGCAGCGTATCAGAACCCAAGAATTAAAACTGCAGAAAATATTGAAGCTCCTGACGTCGGCTGTCACCTCGTATGCTCGTTCCGTGGACGGGGTTGACATGACAACTAACCAACAAGAGTGGACGGGGTAGACATGACAACTAACCAACAAGAGTGGACGGGGTAGACATGACAACTAACCAACAAGAGTGGACGGGGTAGACATGCCAACTAACCAACAAGAGTGGACGGGGTAGACATGCCAACTAACCAACAAGAGTGGACGGGGTAGACATGACAACTAACCAACAAGAGTGGACGGGGTAGACATGACAACTAACCAACAAGAGTGGACGGGGTAGACATGACAACTAACCAACAAGAGTGGACGGGGTAGACATGACAACTAACCAACAAGAGTGGACGGGGTAGACATGACAACTAACCAACAAGAGTGGACGGGGTAGACATGACAACTAACCAACAAGATACCCTGGCTCTACTGTGCAACACACAGTACGAGATTAACAAGTTCCGTAAGGAGGCCATAAAACCTGCCCTCAATCCAAAATTTACAGGACTGTGTAGAACACCGACCTCAGAACCACAGATCCTGCTATTTGTCAAGGACTTGCCCAAGCAAGTCAAAGACTTGGACGAAGAATCCAAGGCATTTGGCCTCATGAGGGCAGGACCCGGAACGAGCAAAACCACGCAACCCAGATGGCAGTACCCCATCGCATCCACCAGTAGGCGTCAACTTCATGGTACTGGTGAAAGCTCGGGGCCTGCATACCATCCCCGGAAGTTTTTTTTAGGACAGGGCCCAGAGCGGGCCCCATGGAAAATGCGCCACCCCCCAACAGCACCACCCCGACAGACAAGGAACCAGAAACCGAAGAAATTAATACACCACCAATAACAATGGAGGTAGGTGGGTCTGGTTCCTACCAGTACATAAAAGGTGGGGGGATTGTGCTAACAGGGGGGAGACTACACCTGTTTATGGAAGCATGGAGGACTATCACACTTGATAGTTATATACTTAATAGTATTCAAGGATATAAAATTGAATTCATTCAAGAAAACATGCCACCAGTTCAGCATGCACCCCAAAGGGGTTTTACCCTCTCACTAAAAGAAAAACGGGAGGGACAAGCAGAACTGGTGAGGTTACATACAAAGAATATCATAGAGAAATCTGAACATGAACCTTTGGAATTTGTATCAAATATATTTACTAAAACTAAAAAAGATGGTGGATGTCGCATCATCATTGACTTAACTACATTGAATACTTTCGTTAGGTTTATACACTTTAAAATGGAAACATTTGTGACTGCCAAACAATTGATTTCCAAAGGATACTTTATGGCAAGCATCGATTTAAAAGATGCATACTATTCAGTACCCATTCATAAAGATCATCGTAGATACCTAAGATTTACCTGGATGGGGCAACAATGGCAGTACAAATCGTTGCCTAATGATCTAACATCAGCCCCAAGACTGTTTACCAAGATATTAAAACCAGCCTTGGCAATATTAAGAAAACAAAAACATATTGTCATGGCATATCTTGATGATATTTTGATAATAGGCAAAACCATGGAATCAGCTAATTCAGCAGTATTAGCTACTAAACATTTATTTGAAACCTTGGGCTTTGTCATACATCCAGTTAAATCTAAGTTGACGCCATCCACAACTGGACTATCTGGGATTCACAATTAACTCAGTCCATATGTTTGTAATGTTGCCAAAAGAAAAATCAGCAGAATTGGCTCAAACTTGTAACAAATTAATGATTAACAATCGCCCAACCATCCGCCAAGTGGCAAGAGTAATTGGGAAATTGGTAGCAGCATTTCCAGCTACCCAGTTTGGACCTTTGCATTATCAAAACTTACAAAGAGCAAAGGTGCAAGCGTTAAAACAACATGCAGGTCACTTTGACCGAACCATGAAATTGCCCATTGAAGCAATATCAGAGTTACAATGGTGGAAAGAGAACATTTGGCATAGTTCCAGTCCCATCATTATCAATAATCCAACATTAACAATACAAACAGATGCCAGTGCTCAAGGCTGGGGAACAACTAATACCATATCCAGTACAGGTGGTAGATGGACTAATCTAGAATCATCACTACTGCAGACACTGGGCATAAACTATTTGGAAATGTTGGGTGCGTTCTATGGTTTAAAAGCATAGTAGTGGTGTGTGGAGGGGAGGGGTGTTTAGGGGAGGGACGGTGGGGGAGGGGATGGAGGGGAGGAGGGGGAGAAAAAGAGGGGAGAGAGAGAGAGGGGGGGAGAGGAGAGAAGGGGGAGGAGGGGGGGGAGGGGAGAGGGGGGGCTAGAGGAGAGGGTGGGAGAGGAGGGGGTTGAGAGGGGGTGTGCTGAGGGGGGTGAGGCAAGGGGAGGGGGAGAGGTGGGGAGCAGGGAGGGGGAGGGGGGTGGAGGGAAGGGGGTAGGGGTGTGGAGGGGAGGGGGGTTTAGGGGAGGGACGGTGGGGGAGGAGATGGAGGGGAGGAGGGGGAGGAGGGGGAGAAAAAGAGGGGAGAGAGAGAGGTGAGGGGGAGAGGAGAGGGGGGAGAGGAGAGGGGGGGAGAGAGGAGAGGAGAGGGGGGGAAGAGGAGAGGGGGGCGAGAGGAGAGGGAAGTATAGGGGGGGAGGAGAGGGGAGGGAGAGGAGAGGGGGGGGAGAGGAGAGGGAGGAGAGGAGAGGGGGGGAGAGGAGAGGGGAGAGGAGAGAGCAAGGGGAGAGGAGAGGGGGAGAGAGGAGAGTGGGGGAGAGGAGAGGGGGAGAGGAGAGAGGGGGGGAGGAGAGGGGGGAGGAGAGGGGGGATGGGGAGAGAGGTGGGGAGAGAGAGGAGGGGAGAGAGAGAGAAAGGGAGAGAGACAGGGGGGAGAGAAAGAGAGGGATAGGGAGAGAGAGAGGTGGGGAGAGAGGAGGGGAGAGAGAGAGAGTGCCTTTTTACTTCAACCCAAACCCCCCAAACAACCATTTGCAGGCAGTGCTTTTTTACTTCAAACTAACCATATTTTCATTTTCAAACCACATTAAGGGTACTTACTCACAGTTGTGTAGACATTTGTTCAGTGTCATTGAGAACTCAGAGTGCCCTCCAGCTTGCAGAGACTGATTGAGACACACCACTTCCTGGTTTTATTGTCCCTCCCCCTCCCTCCAGCAGGGGCAGCAGAGAGAATGGTGATTTTTTTTTAAACATTAATTTCTCTCTGATTTTTCATCGATGGGAAAAATACTCTGGTCCAGGAAGGCAGACTTGGGCTCTGATCGAGGTGGCCAAAAATGACATCCGTAGGTGGCGGCGTTCTCTCGGAAATCGCAGCACAGTGGGCCAAAAGCGGTCAAGTTCAGACTTTTAGTAATATAGATATGGGCGTTATAAAATCGATATGTGATAATTTGGTCAACACAATCTGGCAATGGTGTGTCGACAAACATATTTGGCTATCAGCAACTTACCTACCAGGTAAGCTAAATACAGTGGCAGACACCAGGTCACGCAAGTTCAATGATAACACCGAATGGATGTTAAACCCCAAAGTATTTGCTGAAATTACAAAGCAATATGGAACACCAGATATCGATCTCTTTGCATCCCGACTGAATCACCAGGTACCGATGTATGTCACTTGGGAACCATACACTGAGGCAGCGGCAATGGTTGCATTCGCGCTGAACTGAGGGAACTATTTTTTCTATGCTTTTCCCCCCTTCTGCCTCATCAGTCGGGTACTACGCAAAATACAGATGGACTCTGCTTCAGGCATTTTGGTAGTACCCGACTGGCCTACTCAGCCATGGTTCCCAGTGGTCCTTGACAGGGTCGTTGAAACACCAATGACCATTCCCAGTGGACCAGATCTACTGATTCACCCTGTATCAGGTGAAAGTCACCCATGCCATGACAGAATAAACCTACTGGGTTACAGATTCTAAAAAGACCTTTGCTGGACCTGGGATTGTCAAACAGGACCATGGACACGATAACAGCATCTCACCGACTTTCCACTAAGAAACAATACCTCTCGAGTATAAGAAAATGGGAAACATACTGCTCGAGAACAGGGACAACCTACACATCAACCACCATAACAAATGTACTGGCGTTCCTGGCCAGCCTTCACCATGATGAAGGTCTGAGCTATAGCGCTAGTAATTGTGCTAGAAGTGCACTGTCAGCCTACCTAAGACAGGCACCAGGACAACAGGCCATAGGGTCTCATCCGCTGGTGGCCAAATTAATGAGAGGGATCTTCAATTCAAACCCCCCTAGACTTAGGTACACCAAGATCTGGGATGTCAGCGTTGTCCTGACATACCTAAGGGGATGGTCACCAGCTAGGTCCCTCACTCTGGAACAGCTAATCCTGAAAACGGCCATGCTGATGGCTTTAGTCTCAGCACAAAGGGTCCAGTCCCTTTGCCTACTCAGACTGGACAATATGGTCGTAACACCAGACCAAATAACATTCACCATTCAGGAACTGGTAAAACAGAGCAGACCAGGAACTTCAGGTCTTATTATGGAATTCCCGGCATACCCACCTGACCCCTGTTTATGTGTCATGACTCACCTTCTACTATACATCAACACAACCAAAAATTCCCGAGGGAGAGAAAAAGCACTATGGGTCAGCCATAAAAAGCCACATGGTCGGGTGTCGAGTCAAACCATCTCTAGATAGCTCAAACAGGTACTGGGAGCTGCTGGAGTGGATACTGATATTTACACATCTCACTCCACCAGGGCAGCATCCACGTCGGCGGCTAAAAGAATGGGCGTGCCATTAGACCACATCCTGGCAACAGTGGGGTGGTCCACGGAAATAACTTTTCAAACGTTCTGCAACAAGCCATTAGCAAACCTGTTTTATTTGCAGAGAGAATTTTAGACTCTGCAAATATATAATTTAAGCCTGGGGGAGCATTATTTTCTTTGTTATTGTTTTCAAATAAATACCATTATTGTTTTATAAACAGATTCATGTTTGATTACGATAACATACTTCCTCCCTTGGATGACTTCGGCAGCGAGTGAAGTATGAACAGTTACACGGTTTGAAATCACAGAGCTTTAAAATCTTCACCTAGTCACTCACGTGACTCCGAAGTAAAATAGTAAGATTAAACGAGAACTTACCAGTTTGAAGTTTGATCTTTATTTTATGAGGAGTTATGATGAGGGATTACGTGCCCTCCGCTCCCATCTCTATTATAGAGATCAACTGATAACTTAGTTTTCCTTATCTTTACTATGTTTATTTCAATTATTGTGTTGTTTCTGTGATTCCACACCGCTGCTTTGAAGTATGTCGTGCATGCGTGCTGGCGAGGTCTTCACGTAATCCCTCATCGTAACTCCTCATAAAATAAAGATCAAACTTCAAACTGGTAAGTTCTCGTTTAATCTTACTATTGTTTATTGACCTGTTTTGCTTAACAAATAGTGGAAGAAGGAATTGCAGATGCTGGTTTAAACTGAAGATAAACACTAAAAACTTGAAAAACTCAGCAGGACAGGTAGCATCTCTGGAGAGAAGGAATTGGTGATGTTTCGAGTCGAGACCTTCAGACTGAAGGGGTTGAAAAACAGCCATAAAACACAATGACTGGAGATGTGTGTTATCCAACTAAGGGCAGAAATCAGAAATATGTGTTCATCTTTATTGACGTGACACCATAATAATTATATTACAGAAAAAATAATTTAATGGGGTGGCACGCTGGCGCAGCATACAGTTGTTGCCTTACTACCACATGGGTTTTCTCTGGATATTACTGTTTCTCCCATATCTGAAAGAAGTGCCGGTTTGTAAGTTAATTGGCTTCTGTACATTGTTCCTGGCGTGATGGATGGAACTGGTGTATGATAGATTGCTGGTCGGTGTGGACTTGGTGGGCTGAAGGGCCTGTTTCCATATATTTTTTACATATATATCTTAATTTCATTGAACCATATACGATTGAAGATGTGGCATTATTTTCGTCTTGTTTCTATATTCAAAGGGTAAGGTTGATTGATTGATTTATTTGTGCAGAAAAGTGATGGAAGTCCAACTCTTGCCTTGTTTCTCTGTTTTTCTATATATATATGCATAACAGCATGAATATAATCTGATTTCCATACATGAATATAGTCATTCATGTGCTGCACCTGTTGATCAGAGCCTGGCTCTATTGTGAAATGTAATTAGGAATGTAATTTAGCCTAACCTTATTCATACCCAATCTAATTTAAAGCATAAATGTTGCATTCAAGTAAAAGTTAAAAGCCTCGCTACAATATGGGCCATATTGCACAATTTCAAGCTGAAATATGCGAAAGCTCCCTAGGACTCCCCTCTATCACACCCTCCCCCTTCCTCGGTCGCTACGCTCCCTCGCAATTTCTCACTCTTAACTCTCACCCAATGTTGGCAGCCCTGATATTTGGTGACCACAGTTTCCACATGTTGATGAGGTAATAGAAACATAGAAACATAGAAAGTAGGTGCGAGAGTAGACCACCAGGTCCGTCGAGCCCGCACCGCCATTCGCTCATGGCTGAACACTAAACAGACACACTTACCCACAAACAGTAGACACAAGACACAGAACACAAGACACTACCCTCCCCTTTATACCGCTATCACCCCTCTCCACCCCAAGAACCTCGCGATCTCCTGGGGGAGGCAAAAAACCGGATAAAAACCCAGGTCCAATTCGGGAAAAAAATCCGGGAAATTCCTCTCCGACCCCAATCCAGGCGATCGACACTTGTCCAGGAGATCACTCAGGTCTTACTATACTAACCATACCTAGGTCCATATCCCTGCCCTCTCCCCGTAGCCCCTTATCCCCTTGGCAGCTAAAAAACCATCTATTTTAGTCTTAAATATATTTAAAGTTTCTGCTTCCACTGCTCCCTGGGGCAGTGAATTCCATAAATTAACCACCCTCTGGGTGAAGAAGTTCTTCCTCATCTCAGTTTTAAAAGAGCCCCCCCTTATTCTGCAACTATGTCCCCTAGTTCTAGTTTCCCCGATCATTGGGAACATCCTCGGTGCATCCACCCGATCAAGGCCCCTCACGATCTTATATGTTTCAATGAGATCGCCTCTCATTCTTCTAAACTCCAAAGAGTAGAGTTCCAGCCTACTTAACCTTTCCTCATATGTCAATCCCCTCATTGCAGGAATTAATCTTGTAAACCTTCGCTGCACTGCCTCCAGGGCTAGTACATCCTTTCTTAAGTATGGACCCCAGAACTGTACACAGTATTCCAAATGTGGTCTCACTAATACTGTGTACAGCTGCAGCAAGACCTCCGTGTTTTTATACTCAATCCCCCTAGCAATAAAGGCCAAAACTCCATTGGCCTTCCTGATTGCTTGCTGCACCTGCATACTAACTTTTAGTGATTCATGTACTAATACCCCTAGATCCCTTTGCGTTGCATTACAACGCAGCTCCTCCTCATTTAGAAAATAACTTGCCCTATCATTTTTTTTCCCAAAGTGAATGACTTCACATTTATTAGTATTAAATTTCATCTGCCAAGTTGTTGCCCACTCACCTAGCTTATCTATATCCTTTTGCAGACTCTTCCTATCCTCCTCATCCCCTACTTTTCCTCCCATTTTTGTATCGTCCGCAAATTTTGATATATTACACTTGGTTCCCTCCTCCAAATCATTTATATAAATTGTGAACAACTGGGGTCCCAGCACCGACCCTTGCGGAACCCCGCTAGTTACCGGTTGCCATCCCGAGTATGAACCATTTATCCCCACTCTCTGCTTCCTATTTGTTAGCCAATCCTCTACCCATGCTAATATATTACCCCCAATCCCATAATTTTTTATTTTTAGCAATAGTCTCTTATGTGGCACCTTGTCAAAAGCCTTTTGGAAGTCCAAGTATACCACATCCACCGGTTCCCCTTTATCCACCCGGGTTGTTACTTCCTCAAAGAATTCGAGCAGATTCGTTAAACAGGACTTCCCCTTCACAAAACCATGCTGGTTCTGTCCGATGAAGTCATGTCTATCCAAGTGCCCCGTTAGTGTTTCTTTAATAATTGTCTCTAACATTTTACCCACCACCGATGTTAGACTAACCGGTCTATAGTTACCCGCCTTCTGTTTACTTCCTTTTTTAAATATAGGTGTTACATTGGCCATTTTCCAATCCACTGGGACCGTTCCTGCCTCCAGGGAGTTTTGGAAAATTATCACCAATGCATCCACAATCCCCACCGCTATCTCCCTCAAGACCCTTGGATGTAATCCATCAGCCATAAGTTTCATCTGCACAAATTGAAAACAACCCAGTCATCCCAATGATACTTTCTTTGTTGCCTAGGCACTCCTTAATATATTCACATATTAATTCCAAAATACGCAAGCTCTTATCTTTTGCTGTAATATTTTCGCAGAACCTTTTCCAATGTCTCTTGAAAATTCAAATACACTGCTTCTATTGCTTCGCTTTCAGCCACCTTTCAAGTCACATCCTCAAAGAACGTCAATGAATTTTTTAAATGTGATTTCCATTTCATAAAACCACATTGACTGATGAAATGCATGTCGTTTTCTTTACATTTTCCTATCATTTCCTTAATAATGGATTCACCTATATTCACATTGACATATGTTAATGTAAATGTATGCCTTCTGTCTCCCAAAGTCTCTTGCATGGATCATTACATTTTCGATCTGCTGGAATCTTTCCAGAATCTGGGAAACTTCAGAAGGTAACAACCAATCTGGTCACGATTCTTGTACCCACATATAAGATCCTAAAATGTAGGCCCTCACATTCAGGGGGCTTTATACAGCTCTGTAGTGGATCTGGTCACATGTTCATTTTGTACTTTTTATTGCTGGCGATGATAATAGGTTTAAGTTCTTACTGCCATTTCTCCACTGATTTTTAGTGAAACACATTTAAAATATTAACCAAAACACAAAGAACGGGTGTAACTCAGTAATAGAAAAAAATGCTGGAGAAACTCAGCGGGTGAGGCAGCATCAATGGAGCGAAGGAATAGGCAATGTTTCGGGTCGAGACCCTTCTTCAGACTGATGTCGGGGGCGGGGGTTGGGGGGAAACGAAAGGAAGAGGCGGAGACATTAGGCTGTGGGAGAGCTAGGAAGGGGAGGGGAAGTATGGAGCAAGCAAGGACAACCTGAAATTGGAGGTCAATGTTCATACCGCTGGGGTGTAAACTACCCAAGCGAAATATGAGGTGCTGTTCCTCCAATTTGCGGTGGGGCTCACTCTGGCCATGGAGGAGGCCCAGGACAGAAAGGTCAGTTTCAGAATGGGAGGGGGAGTTGAAGTGCTGAGCCACAGGAAGATCAGGTTGGTTATTGCGAACTGAGCGGAGGTTTTGGGCGAAGCGATCGCCAAGCCTGCACTTGGTCTCATCGATGTAGAGCAGTTGACACCTGGAATATTGGAGGAGGTGCAGGTGAACCTCTGCCTCACCTGGAAAGACTGCTTGGGTCCTTGGATGGGGTCGAGGTGAGAAATAAAGCGACAAGTGTTGCATTTCCTGTGGTTGCAAGGTAAAGTACCAGGGGAGGGGGTGGTTTGAGTGGGAAGGAACAAATTGACCAGGGAGTTACGGAGGGAACGGTCTCTGCAGAAAGCAGAAAGGGGAGGAGATGGGAATATGTGGCCAGTGGTGGGATCACATTGGAGATGGCGAAAATGTTAGAGGATTATATGTTGTATGCGATGGCTGGTAGGGTGGAAGGTGAGGACAATGGGGACTCTGTCCTTGTTATGAGTAGGGGAATGGGGAGTGAGAGCGGAGCTGCGGGATATAGAGGAGAACCTGGTGAGATCCTCATCTATAGTAGAAGAGGGGAACCCCCGTTCCCTAAATAATGAGGACATCTCCGATGCCCTGGTTTGGAACGCATCATCCTGGGTGCAGATGCGGCATAGACGGAGGAATTGGGAGTAGGGGATAGAGTCCTTACAGGAAGCAGGGTGGGAAGAAGTGTAGTCCTGATAGACATGGGAGTCAGTGGGCTTGAAGTAGATGTCGGTCAATAGTCTGATTCCTGCAATGGAGATGGTGAGGTCTAGAAACAGTAGGGAAATGGCAGAAATGGACCCGGTGTATTTGAGTGCCGGATGGAAGTTAGTGGTGAAATGGATGAAGTCAGTGAGTTATGCATGGGTGCAGGATGTAGCACCATGCAGTCGTCAATATAGCGGAGGTAGAGTTCGGGGATAGGGCCACAGTACGCATCAAACATGGAAAGAGGCAGGCATAGCTGGGGCCCTTGCGCATGCCCATAGCTAAGCCTTGGATACGGAGGTAAAGGAAAAGTTATTGAGGGTGAGGACCAGCTCCGCTAGGCGGAGGAGAGTATTAGTAGACAGGATTGGTTGATCAGGAAGGAGGCGAAGAGCGTGTGAGGTGTCTTGAACATAGGTGGGGATGGGTTTGACCAGGGGGGGATAAGATGGAGTCGAGGTATGTGGAAATAAGTTCAGTGGGGTAAGAACAAGCAGAAATGATGGGTCTGCCAGAACAGTCAGGTTTGTGGATTTTGGGGAGAAGATAAAATCAGGCTATGCGGGGCTGGGGAACAATGAGGTCGGAGGCTTGGGAGGGCAGGGAGCCGGAAGAGATGAAGCCAGTGATGGTGCTTGAGATAATGGCCTGGTGCTCATCTGTGGAAGTCATGGTCCAAGGCTAAGTAGGAGGAGGTGTCTGAGAGTTGGCGCCTGGCGTCAGACTACCACTGCACCTCCCTTGTCAGCAGGTTTGATCACCCAGTCTGGGTTGTTGCAGAGTGAGTGGAGGGCTGAACATTCAGGGGGGGAAAGGTTAGAGTGAGAAAGGGAAGTGGAGAAGTTGAGGCGGTTGATGTCCCACCGGCAGTTTAAAATGAGGGGGGAGTCCAAGAGGAGGGGGTCCTTTGGAGATGGGAGAAGCGGTCATCACTTGGGGGTGAGGACTCCTTCCCATGGAAAAAAGCTTGGATGCGGAGGCGACGGAAGAAGAGCTCCACATGGTGGCGGACACGGGACTCATTGAGGTGGGGATGGAGGGGAACAAAGGTGAGGCTATCAGAAAGGGGGAGGTGAACACACGGCAAGGATGGCGGTTGGGGCCGGAGGAAGGCAGGTGAGTGGACGGAGGCCGAGGCGATGTCTGGTAAGGGGGTGGTGGGATGTCAGGGAGGAGGGGGTATGAGGACCGAGTCACTCAAGCACCTTGTGCTTGGGTCAAAATTCCAACATCTGCAGTTCCTTGTATCTACATTCAAAGTATCTGTTTATCTCTACTGTTTTCTTATTAATTCTCTAGTTCCATCCTTTATGGGCTCAATAATATCCTGGTTACTTTTTTATATATATTGTAGAGAATCTTGCCACATGCCTTGTTTTAAAAAAATATATTTTTTAATATTTTACTCATAATCTATGTTCTCACTCTTTATTATAATTTTAGCAATCCTTTACTAGATTATAAAATTATCTGAAGCTCTGCCTATCATGTAATTTATCTTTTCTTTAAATGTGACACCATCCTTGACATTTGTTAGCCATAAATGAATCATTCTTCTCTTGGCATCTTCATTTCTGAACAGAGAGTATCTTTATTGAAAAGCATAAAATATCTCCCTAGTATGTATTTAGAGTTGTTGCATCCAATCTAATTCCTTCCACTATAATTCTTTCTGTTTTTATACCTTTGTAATTGCATTTATTTAAATTTTAAAATACTATGATTATCTTAAGTATGAAACTGGTGTTTTAAAATTTAAATAAATGCAATTACAAAGGTATGAAAACAGAAAGGATGATAGAAACTCATAGAGTGATACAGTGTGCAAACAGGACCTTCTGCGCAACTTGCCCACATTGACCAACATGTCCCGGCTACACTTGTCCCACCTGCCTGCATTTGGTCCATATCCCTCCAATCTTATCTTTTTTATGTACCTGTCTAACTGCTTCTTAAATGTTGGGATAGTCCCAACCTCAACTACTTCCTCTGGCAGCTTGCTCCATACACCAACCACCACCACTGGCAGCTTGTTCCAAACACCCACCACCCTTTGCGTGAAAAGGTAACCCCTCAGATTCCTATTAAATCTTTTCTCCTTCACCTTAAAGCTATGTCCTCTGGTCCTCGATTCACCTACTCCGGCCAAGAGACTCTGTGCTTCTACCCAATCTATTCCTCTCATGATTTTACACATCTCTATAAAATGACCCCTCATCCTCCTGCGCTCCAGGGAATAGAGTCCCAGCCTAATCAACCTCTCCCTATAACTCTGACCCTCTAGTCCTGGCAAACATAGAAACATAGAAAATAGGTGCAGGAGGAGGCCAGCACCGCCATTCATTGTTATCATGGCTGATCATCCCCAATCAATAACCCGTGCCTGCCTTCTCCCCATATCCCTTGATTCCACCAGCCCCTAGAGCTCGATCTAACTCTCTCTTAAATCGATCCAGTGATTTGGCCTCCATTGTCCTCTGTGGCAGGGAATTCCACAAAGTCACAACTCTCTGGGAGAAAAAGTTTTTTCTCACCTCAGTCCTAAATGGCCTCCCCTTTATTCTAAGACTGTGGCCCCTGGTTCTGGACTCGCCCAACATTGGGAACATTTTTCCTGCATCTAGCCTGTCCAGTCCTTTTATAATTGGATATGTTTCCATAAGATCCCCCTCATCCTTCTAAACTCCAGTGAATACAAGCCTAGTCTTTTCAATCTTTCCTCAAATGACAGTCCCGCCATACCAGGGATCAACCTACACTGCACTGCCTCAATCACAAGGATGTCCTTCCTCAAATTAGGAGACCAAAACTGTACAAAATACTCATGATGTTGTCTTACCAGAGCCCTATACAACTGCAGAAGAACCTCTTTACTCCTATACTGAAATCCTCTTGTTATGAAGGCCAACATTCCATTAGCTTTCTTCACTGCCTGCTGTACCTGCACGCCAACTTTCAGTGGCCGGTGTACAAGGACACCCAGGTCTCGCTGTACTTCCCCCTTACCTAACCTAACCCCATTGAGATAATAATCTGCCCCCTAGTTTTTGCCACGAAAGTGGATAACTTCACATTTATTTGTATTGTACTGCATCTGCCACGCATCTGCCCACTCACGCAACCTGTCCAGGTCACCCTGCAACCTCCTAACATCCTCTTCACAGTTCACACTGCCACCCAGCTTTGTGTCATCCGCAAACTTGCTAGTGTTGCCCTTAATTCCCTCTTCCAAATTATTAATATATATGGTAAACAGTTGTGGCACCAACACCGAGCCTTGCGGCACACCACTCGCCACTGCCTGCCATTCTGAAAAGGACCCGTTCACTCCTACTCTTTGCTTCCTGTCTATCAACCGATTTTCTATCCATGTCAACGCCCTACTCCCAATATCATGTGCTCTAATTTTACTCACAAGTCTCCCGTGCGGGACCTTATCAAAGGCTTTCTGAAAGTCAAGATACACTACATCTACTGGCACCCCTTCATCCATGTTACTTGTCACATCCTCAAAAAATTCCAGAAGATTAGTCAAGCATGATTTTCCTTTCATAAATCCATGCTGACTTGGACTAACTGCTATCCAAATGCCCCATTATTACCTTTTTAATAATTGACTCCAGCATCTTTCCCACCACCAAAGTCAGGCTAACTGGTCTGTAATTCCCCGTTTTTTCTCTCGCTCCTTTCTTGAAAAGTGGGATAACATTAGCTATCCTCCAATCCACAGGAACTGATCCTGAATCTATTGAACATTGGAAAATGATCACCAATGCGTCCACTATTTCTAGAGCCACCTCCCTGCGGACCCTGGGATGCAGACCATCAGCCCCAAGGGATTTATCATCCTTCAGTCCCATTAGCCTACTCAATACTATTTCTCGCCTAATGAAAATTTCTTTCAGTTCCTCTACCCCCATAGATCCTCTGTCCTCCAGTACGTCTGGGAGATTGTTTGTGTCCTCCTTAGTAAAGACAGATCCAAAGTACCTGATCAACTCTTCTGCCTTTTCCTTGTTCCCCATAATAATTTCACCCGTGTCTGCCTTCAAGGGACCCAAATTTGACTTTGCTACTCTTTTTCCTTTAACATAGGGAGCTTTTACTGTCCTTCTTTATATTCCTGGCCAGCTTCCCTTCATACTTCATCTTTTCAGCCCGTATTGCCCGTTTTGTTTCCTTCTGTCTTATGAAAGTTTCCCAATCCTCTGTCTTCCGCCTACTCTTTGCTGTGTTATACATCTTCATAAATCTTCTCTGTATCCTTTCTAGATTTACAACATCTTTTCGATAACATGATGCCCATAACTGAATGCAATATTCTATATGCGGTCTCACCGACGTCTTTTACAACTGCAACTTGATCTCCCAACTTCTATTCTTCTATAAGATCAACTTCTATAAGATCTTGCTCTCAGTCTCCGTATTCTAGCATGTTTTGTGACATTCTTTGCTGAAGATCTCTTATTGTGGGTTTGTTAATTAATCCTGTCTCATTACGCATGAGCAAATTTAAAATAGCCCATTTCCTGATTGATTTCCCATATATTACCCAAAGTCTGCAAAACACTTTATGGTCTCATCCTCAAAATGATCTTTGTCAATTTGATTTGTGCAATCAATAGGACAACTAAAGGCACCCATGGTCATAGTAGAACTTTCCTTACACGCTTATATTACTACCTGATTTTCATGCTATCCAACTTTATAGTGTACATTAGTGCACTCATTGACTACTCCCACTTCTAGTTCTTCTTAATTCTTTCTTTCACCCAGACTGATTCTACCTCTCCATCATTGAAGCCAAGATTATTTCTCACTAATACACTGATCTCGGTACTTTCCAACCTCCCTTTCCTCCGCTCTTTCCAATATCATTAATGTCTGTATAATGGCTACCAAATCATGCCCATTTATTTCAATTTGTGCCTTCAATTCATCTATCTTGTTTTGAATGCTATGCCAACTCAGATGAAGAGTCTTTCATTTTTCCTCTTTTATCACATTTCCCTTCTCTGACCCTATAATTGAACACTTCGTCTTTGCCTGACATACGCCTTCCATCATTGCTCACCATCACTATGCACTCTCGTTTTATCCTTAGTCTTAAATTTACTAAGTGTCCTCTCACCTAAATTACACTCATCAGCATCGCACCTCCCCAACCATCCACTCCACCCCAAGTCTTTTGCCATAACTTGACCATGTCTGTCCACCAGGTAGTGTATTCATTGGAGAACACAGATTTGGGTCAGGTACTGTTTTAACATCTGGTTCCCTGTACACAGCCCATATGCTTTAGTAATCCAATTTTACAAGGGAGGCTCCAAAAGATTGTCGTACTGTGGCTCAATCAATCAATCAATCAATCAATCAGTTTTATTCATCATTTGCACATAAAGTGCAAGTGAAATTAATTTGCCAGCAGCAGTACAATGAAAAAGAACACACAATAAAAATTTAACACTAACATCCACCACAGCATTCATCACTGTGGTGGAAGGCACAAAATTTAGCCAGCCCTCCTCCATTTTCCCCCGTGGTCGGGACCTCAACCCTCCGCAGCCGCCACTGCGGGCATCCAGATGTGCAGACAAGATAAAATGTCCAGGTAAGTCCTGAATCGGTGCCTCCCCAACCGGAGACCATGGCTTCAGGTTGGTGTAGGCCGCAGGCCGGCGGTCGAAGATTTAAAGTTCCCGCCGCGCCACAGCCAGAAGCACCGCAGGCCACAGGGCCAGCAGTCGAAGTTCTTCTCCAGGGGTCCCCAGCGAGGGACCCCGCTCAGGATGGTAAGTCCCCGCCGTGCCCGCGAGGGCTCACCCGCTCCACGCCGAGAGTCCATGCTGCGCCCGTCGCTGAAGCCCCGGGCACGTTTCCGGGAAAGGCCGCACTGATCCTCGATGTTAGGCCACGGGGGAGACGACATGGAAAAAGTCGCCTCTCCGTGGAGGAGGTGACCAAAACAGTTTCCCCCTTACCCCCCCCCCCCCACACAACCCCCACACAGGAACATCAAAAACACACATTTAAACACACTAAAAAAACAAAAAAAGTAGAAAAACAGACACGCTGCTGGCAGGGCTGCCGGCTTGCAGTGCCCTCACTGACCTTTTATGTTGCCCCTACATCTGCTAATGTTACCCCTACATCTCCTGTGTATAGAAATGTCACAAAAACTTGGAAATGACCAAAAACATTTGTTGCACTGTTACCTGCCACCACAGTTCATTAATTCATTGCACTTGAAATCAAACAGATAGTATTTTTAAAACATGCACCATGTGAGTGAATTTATGTCAACAGATTTTCTTCTCGAAAGAATATAAATGGTTTTTAATTTAACACAACACGGAGTATTATGTTGTAGTTTTAAGCAGTGCAAATTAGTTGAGTTAAAAGCAGCTTTTTTTAAATGGTAAGCTCTGAGTATTTGCCGCAATTATGCTTCTTCCTGAACTAAGAGTAACTACTATGGATCCCCTGGATTGCCAAGACTGCATCACCTCACAAGCTCTGTTCATGCTTTTTATTCATTTCAGTTCCTCATCAAAAGCATCTACTAATTTTTGTAATTTATTTGATTTTTATAAATGTGCAAATGTGGTTTCCTATTTGGTGCGCTGTGTTAATTTATTAACCTACAAAGTGAAGATAAGACTACCATTTGCCTTCTTTACCACTCTATCTATTTGTGCTGCCATTTTCAGGGAGTTATGGGGTTGGACCAAGGGGTTGGCTCATGTTGCTCTTCATGAGCAACAGCATCTCCTCCATTCTGTATATCAAAGCTGTTAAGGATCTTGCTATTAATTATATATTTTCCCCTGACATTTGACCTCCCAAAGTGCAACACCTCACACTTGCTCGGATCAATCTCCTTCTGCCTTTCCTCTACCCATTTTGATAGCTGACCTTGGGGTGGGAGATTGCAACCTTCACGTGGTCCGCCCTGTTTCGACGAATGCATCAACCTGGTGTGCACAATCAAATAAGATCAAATAGAACAAGTTGCCCTGCAACTTTAGGCTGTGCACGCCATACGCAAGAAGAAAAAGGTAGATGACCTAAATCTTGCTGCATTGACAGGCTTGCTCAGTCCGTGACTCCAGCAATCTTGTTGTGATCTGTAAATTTACTAACCAAACCATCAATGTATATAAAAAACAAATAATATAGATCCCAGTACAGATCCCCGTGGAACATCACTGGTCCAGTCTGAATATTGTCTTCTATCAGTAAGTCTGTTATGAAGCCATTCAACAAGTCACTGTGAATCCTGTTCATCTTAACCTTCTGAATCAGCCTACCATGGGGGATTTATCAAATGCCTTACTAAAATCCAAGTAGACCACATCCAGCACCCTACTCTCATTAATCACCTTCATCATCTCCTCAACAAAAACTCTATCATTAGTAAGCCATGACCTATCACATACAAAATAATACTGACTCCCTCTAATAAACCCATTTTATTCCAAATGAGAGTAATATCTTATCCTGAAGAATCCTCTCCAAAGGCTTCTTACTCTTGATGTTTACCAGCCGATAATTCCCGGGTCTCCCTTTATTACCCTTTATAAACAAAGGAATGACATTAGCTACTCTCCAGGCCTCTGGGACCACACCTGTGGCTAGAGAAAATGCAAATATCTTTATCAAGACTCCTGTAATCTCCTCGCTTGCCTCTTTCAAGAACCTGTGGTAGATTCCATCGGGTCCTGGGATTTACTGTATCTATCTTAATGCTCTTCATGACCAACGGCATCTCCTCCATTCTTAATCTTAGACTATTTGTGGAACACCAGTTTAGACTTTAGATCTCAATGTTGAACTCAACAATTTTAGGTGACTCAAAATTATTCAATCAGCTGTAAGGTCAACCATCTGTAATAATGATTCTCCCTCCAGCTACTGCCTGAAAGGTTAGGCTTTTCCAGGAATCTTATTTTTGTTTCAGGTTTAGCTCTGGCCTTCATTTGTAGCTTTAACATGCTCTTCACTTGTTTTCTCTCCTGCTATCTTCCCTCATTAATCTAATCGTCAAACGGCTCAGTAAACATTGCAATCAAGTTCAAGTTCAAGTGAGTTTATTGTCATGTGTCCCTGTATAGGACAATGAAATTCTTGCTTTGCTTAAGCACACAGAAAATAGTAGGCATTTACTACAAAACAGATAAATGTGTCCATATACCATGATATAAATATATACACACATGAATAAATAAACTGGTAGTGCAAATAACAGAAAGTGGTTGCTAATAATCAGAGTTTTGTCCGAGCCAGGTTTAATAGCCTGATGGCTGAGGGGAAGTAGCTATTCCTGAACCTGGTTGTTGCAGTCTTCAGGCTCCTGTACCTTCTACCTGAAGGTAGCAGGGAGATGAGTGTGTGGCCAGGATGGTATGGGTCTTTGATGATACTGCCAGCCTTTTTGAGGCAGCGACTGCGATAAATCCCCTCGATGGAAGGAAGGTCAGAGCCGATGATGGACTGGGCAGTGTTTACTACTTTTTGTAGTCTTTTCCTCTCCAGGGCGCTCAAATTGCCGAACCAAGCCACGATGCAACCAGTCAGCATGCTCTCGACTGTGCACCTGTAGAAGTTAGAGAGAGTCTTCCTTGACAATCCGACTCTCCGTATTCTTCTCAGGAAGTAGAGGCGCTGATGAGCTTTTTTGATAATTGCGTTCACCAGGGCAATATTGATCTCACTCTATCGGAGATATTTCCATCAACCTATTCACCCCTGCAGGATCTCTGCAACTTAAAATTAACTTGTTTTCTCACTTTCCCAGTTCTTATGAAAGATCGTTGACTTGCACAGTTAACTTTGCATGACCTGCTGAATGTTTCTGACTTTTACTGGTTTTATATAAAATTTCCTCTATCTGTAGTTGTTTAATTTTTAATTTAAATCCTTTGCTTTTTCCGTCAGGAAATTTGCAACCATAATATAATAATAAATTTAACGCATATTTATCCAGCCCATGCTAATTTTGTAATAACAATATCTTTGAAAATATCTAAGAAGTCCATTTAATATGTGCTGCATTATCCAATCATCTAATATTTTATGTTAACCTTTTTGTCCGTCAAAGAATATGTCATCATTCCATCACACAGCATAAATGAGCAGAATTGTAGAAATGTTCCCATGACAACCCCTCAGCCAGGAATAAATGTGCAATGGAAAGGGTACTTAAACCATTAATAAGACAATTCCTTTCAGCAGTCATGACAACAGTTCACAAATATAAACAAAGACTGATACCGGCACAACTTTGATTTAAATGAAAAACCTTAGTGCTTGAAAACACAACAAATAAAAAGAACTGCATGATTATCCATGATATAAAATGTAATTTAACATTACACAAATAGGGGCAGTATGGTGGCGCAGTGGTAGATTTGCTGTCTTACAGCACCAGAGACCCGGGTTTAATCCTGACTACTGCTGCTGTCTGTACAGAGCTTGTACATTCTCCCTGCGACCTGCATGGGTTTTCTCCGGGATCTCCAGTTTCCTCCTACACTCCAAAGTCGTATCAGTTTTCCAAACTAATTGGCTTGGTAAAATTGTAAATTGGCCCTATTGTGTGTAGGATAGAATTAGTGTATGAGGATCGCTGGTCAGCGTGGTGGACTGAAGGGCCTATTTCCCCACTATATCTCTAAACTAAGCTAAATTAAACTAAATAGATTTGAATTTTGACGATGGATAGAAAATTCCACTAAGACCAGGGAATGTTTCAATAGATGAAATACCAATGTTTGTTTAAAAAAAAAAGATAGTGAGTGGGAGTTTGTTTATGTTGTGCTATTTTGGGTGCAATATAGCTAATAACATTGACACATTTAGCAAAGGTAAGGCCATGCTTTATGTGGAATTAGGTCTCTGCCAAATTCATCCAACCTCTTCACACGACATGGTTGCTTTGGAGGCTTAATATATATTTTTTTTAAAGGTCCCCCCGGCTGAGCACATCAGCTAACATGCCTGACCACTTAGGATTCCTCAGCTTACATAAAAATTCTCCATGGAGAAATCCTCCAGGAACAAGGATGCTCCCCTGACTCTACAATCAATATGATTGACTCCCACAGCTATCCTCTTTAATATCTTTCCTGAAAACAACCCCAAGGCAATTGTCAGCACAGCAAGAGACTTGTCAGTCATTCCCATCACTATATGAAAGAATAATAGGCCCTGCAGCTCATGGATGTAATGCCAATCGGGGTCAGAGACCTTGTCGAAACTGGTTAAAAAAACAAAAAACACACCTTTTTAATGAAAGATCACCTGCTTCTCTCTTCCCATATGTTGCCTAGCCTTGTGAATACTTCCAGCATTGGATTTTTTTTTTTAATACCTCAAGTTTTACAGAAGCATTATGTATTTATTTAGTTAGGAAGGTGATGGATGCTCCAATGAGGTGAGAAAATTTAGAATGTGCAGGAGAAATAAAGAACGAGATGGGACATAATTTACCTCCTGATACAGATAATATGCAGTGAGAAACACTCATTATATCAGATGTGAGAAACACCAACATGTCCACAAAAATGGTTTCTCTATCACTGAGGATGGAGAAGTTTAGTTTAGTACTTTAGAGATACAGTGTAGAAACAAGCCCTTTGGCCCACTGAGTCCACACCGGCCAGTGATCACCCCGTACATTAGCATTATCTGACACATTAGATACAATTTACAATTTCACCAAAACCAATTAACCTACAAACCTGTACGTCTTTAGAGTGAGGGAGGAAACCAGAGCACCTGGAGAAACCCCACACATTCAGAGGGAGAACATACATACTGTACAGACAACACCAGTTGTCAGAATCGAACCCAGGTCTCTGCCGCTCTAAGGCAACAGCTCTCCCGCTGCGCCACTGTGCAGCCCCTATTCCGACTACTGTTAACTTTAACCAAATCCCTTTATATTACTTTATAATCTATGGCTTCAATAAGATTATGGAACAGCAAGTTATTCCCGAGTAAGAAGGTAGACAAAATTGCTGGAGAAACTCAGCGGGTGCAGCAGCATCTATGGAGCGAAGGAAATTGGCAACGTTACGGACCAAAACCCTTCTTCAGACTGGAGTGGAGTGCAAGTCGAGAAGAAGGGTTTCGGCCCGAAACGTCGCCTATTTCCTTCGCTCCATAGATGCTGCTGCACCTGCTGAGTTCCTCCAGCAATTTTGTGACCCTTCTTCAGACTGATGCAGGGTGGATGGGGGGGGGGGGGGGGGGGGGAGAAGAAAGGAAGAGGAGGAACCAGAGGGCTGAGGGAGAGCTGAGAAGGGGAGGAGACAGCAAGGGCTACCGGAAATTGGAGAAGTCAATGTTCAGGCCACCGGGATGCAGACTGCGCAAGCGGAATATGAGGTGCTGCTCCTCCAGTTTCCGGTGGTGCTCACTCTGGCAATGGAGGAGGCCCAGGACAGAGAGTTTGGATTCAGAATGGGAGGGGGCGTTGAAGTGCTGATCCACAGGGAGATCAGGTTGGTTAATGCGGACCGAGCAGAGGTGTTCGGCGAAACGATCGCCAAGCCTACGCTTGGTCACACCGATGTAGATCAGCTGACATCTAGAACAGTGGATGCAATAGGTGAGGTTGGAGGAGATGCAGGTAAACCTCTGTCGCACCTGCAACGACTGCTTGGGTCCTTGAATGGAGTCGAGGGGGGAGGTAAAGCGACACGTGTAGCATCTCTTGCGGTTGCAAGGGAAAGTGCCCGGGGAGGGGGTGGTAAGGGTGGGAAGGGAAGAATTGACCAGGGAGTTACGGAGGGAGTGGTCTTTGCTGAAACCAGACAGGGGGGGAGATGGGATGATGTGGCGAGTGGTGGGGTCACGTTGGAGGTGGCACGTTGGAGGGACTTATTCCTGAGTAAGAAAGCAGTAAATGATTGCTAGATAAATAGTGATGTGAATGTCATCAAAATAGGTGTATAAGTAGATAAAAACCAATAGGACGAGTACGAACCGAGGATAGAAACAAATGATGCAATTATAATAAGATAAGAATTCAGCAGAAAAGGTGGCATGCTATAAAAAGCCAAAACAGTTGGAGAACATGATCTGGGCCAATTATGAGAAGAAAAAAATGATTGTAATAAGGATAAAATCAACAACAAAAAAACATAACCTTAAACATCTGAGGATAAAGTATTGTACAGGAGTGCCCTAATTGGCCAAAGAAACATGGAGCTTTCATTTATAGAACTGAAATATGGTGAACCATAATTTGCAGTTGTAATGACAATGAAACTGTCACCATTTACTGTCATCTCTAGGTATAATGACAAAAAAAACTTTGTTATTTGCACATGCATATTTAAACTCAGACATTACTGTTGGTCATATCTATTCCTCCTCAGGGCACATTGTTGCATCTTTTTCACATGAAATCAATATACACTAAGAGATTGTACATTCACTCCAGTTTTATGTTCTAATCCCATGGTAAAAGCATTAAAAATGTAATCATGTTCAATAAAATATAACTACATTTTTTACCAGAATATTAAGTATTGTTTAATGAAATAATATATGTTGTTATGACATCCTGTCATAATGAGTGCTAAATAACTTATCTTGCCCTGACAAACTCATTTTATGAATGTGTGGTGTCAGTTTTACAATGAGAATGCCAAAGATATTAAAATAACAAAAACAATTTTTTTAATGGGTTTTCTCCGGGTGCTCCTGTTTCCTCCCACACTCCAAAGACGTACAGGTTTGTAGGTTAATTAGCTTCAGTAAAATTTCATATTGTCCTTAGTGTGTAGGATATTGTTAGTGCATGGGGTGATCATTGGTTATCGCGGACTCAGTGGGCCGGAGGGCCTGTGTCCATGCTGTATCTCTAAACTGTAACTCCTGTAACATGATTAAAAACGAATCTATGACCAAATTATTAACTTTACTTTCTGTTAGTTTTTTTTCCATCTTTTTTAGCTGCTTATCCAGCATAATTACTTTACCATTTCTGGATTTCAGACACTCCTACTGTCTTAGATAATGGTGCGCCACCTGTTCATTATTTATCAGCAGATTACTCATATTGTCCCAGGACATGATAGAAGGCCGTCAAGTCTATGCTCGGTCTCAGAACTGTCTCATCAATGCTATTCCCCCACATATTTATTATCTTGCAACACCCATCTCTTTCACAAGCACATTAAATCCACCTTGATTATTCTACCACCCACTTATATGAGGGTGGTTTTATTACCATTAAACCCCCCCCCACCCCAAAATAACCCCACCTTACCTGCATATCTTTGGGACGTGGAAGAAAACTGGACCACCAATGCAAACCCATGCGGTCACAGGAAGGATATGAAAGCACCACACAGGCAGAAGCAGAGGCCAGGATTGAACCCAGGTCAACACTAACCTTTATGCCACTGTACCACTTGTGGTCTGCAGTGATTGTTGTGCTTTCGTTCAACACTGATCACCAAATTTGGGCCACAGATCTCATGGCACGTCACAGAAATGTGTCCATAAACTGGTGAGAGTGAACACAATGTAATATTATCAGTGAGTGACAGAATAACTACCATGCAGTGGTGATATTGGTGAAGATTATTCATGCTGCAGAACAATCTCGTAAATACAACAGATGGATTTTGGAGCTTTTGTGGGTATTTTGTGCTCGTCCATTAAGAGCCTGCTGACATACTGCATTACAGCATGGTACGGCAGCTGCACCATGGCAGACAGGGAGAGACTTCAGAGGGTAGTTAGGGCAGCACAGAAGATCATTGGCTGCCCTCTCCCCTCCCTGATGGACATTTACACCTCCCGCTGCCTCAGCAGGGCGAAGAACATCATCAAGGACAGCTCCCATCCTGCATTTGGCCTGTTCGACCTGCTGCCCTCAGGGAGGCGCTATAGGTGCATCAGAACAAGGACAAATAGACTCAAGAACAGTTGCTTTCCAAAAGCCATAACCTCTCTGAACTCACACATGCTCTGACTTCACAGCTTAACCCCCGGACTTCCATCTATCCACCTACTGTAATTTGTACTGTAACTGTAATTTTTTAATATGTGCAATAACCCATACTGTATATAGGAATCCTATTTATTCACTCTATTCACCCATTGTCTTTTTATAGATATGTATATAGCGCCGCAGAGCCGTGCACCTTATCCCCCCCCCCCCCCCTTTTGTTTTGTTTTTTGTTTTTTAAACTAATTACAAGTCACCACTGAGTACGAGCTGCTTTTAATCTCATTGTACATGTGTATAGTGACAATAAAATGGCATTCTATTCTATTCTAGAAGTAAAAGTGATTAAGGTGTTGTTGCACTTGCGCTAATTGAGGAAGGAAAATGGGAAAGGAAATCTTCAGTTAGCAAAGAGAGATTTGCCAGTTGATATCAGGGGATCCTCCAAAGTAACTTCACATGGTGTGAAGATCAGTGAGATGTGTAGGAGGCTTATTTGTGGCAGAAATTCCAATGCCATACTGTTATTATGCCTACAAGGGATAATCATGGATCTACTTACGCTTAAGGCAATAGATTGGGAAAATTAGTTATATGGGCATGAAGTAAGATACTAGATTCAAATTGAAAGATAAAAAGGCTACGATACAAATACAGGCAAAGTCTAGAATGAGTCTGTTTAAGAAAAGTGAAAATACATTAGTTGTGTTGAGGAGGACAAATATTTTGGCATGGGGGGGGGGGGGGGTGATTGTCATTAACAAGTGAGTATTTTTTTTAAGCAGATTTATCTCAGTTTTAATAGCTTTCTGGGGCTTTGAATGTTCAGAATGTTTTTTCTGACATCCAACTCTTTGATCAGGATGTGGAGATCACAGCAGTTGAAATAGGATGTTTTCCCCTGAGTTTGCGTTGGCTTTCCTGTGAACTGTGAGCTTTGCGCGGAATAATGACACCCTTTAGAGGTTAGCTTCAGTGATTACTAGGCATAACATCAATTAGCGTAGGTGATTCCAAGCTGATGCACAGAACCCCTGAAATTGTTTGTGGTTGATATGCACTCTTGTGGAAAACAGATTGCTAATAATGCCTTTCACGAGTACAAGCAACTACAATGATATGCGTATTAACATTATACAATAAAACCTCCAGGAAATTTTGAAATGGGTCTCCTGTGCAGCATTATTTCAGCACATATATGAAATTGGAAACCATTATAAGTTTACATGGTGTAGTAAATTGAAAAGGTTTAGTTTTGTTAAAACTCCTTTTAGTTTCTTTTCAACTTATATGAACATAAAGGCAAAAATTGTTGATGCTGGAAATCCAAAACAAACACAGAAGTTAATGGAAGCGAGATAACCTGAGAAGACGGGCGAGTAATGCCTTTTAAGCAAACAAGCACCTTTTAATTCTGTTGAAGTCATTGATCGCGGTATTGATTCTGTTTCTTTCTTCACTGATGCTGTCTGATCTACTGAGTGTTTGCCGATTTCTTTGTTTAGTTAAGTTTAGAGATACAGCGCGGAAACAGGCCCTTATGCCCCTGTCCCACTTAGGAAACCTGAACGGAAACCTTTGGAGACCTTATGCCCCACCCAAGGTTTCCGTGAGGTTCCCGGAGGTTTTGGTCACTCTCCCTAATGGTGGAAAGTGGTTTCCGCGTACTCGAGGCTTCTTCTATGTTCCTGCGATTATTTCAAAAAAACTAAAACCGGCCTCGCCTAAAAGTAGGTTGCCGTTTGGTCAAAGCCAGTGGAGTGGGGTTGCTATTTACTTACAGGCAGTTGAAGGCAATCTCCTTCGGGTGGGGGGGGGCGGGTCTGTGTGTGTGTGTGTCCGTCCGTCCGTTCAGGTTTTCTAAGTGGGACAGGGGCATTAGGCCCACCAAATCCAAACCGACCAGTGATCCCTGCACATTAATACTATCCTACACACACTAGGGACTATTTACATTTATACCAACCCAGTTAACCTACAAACCTTTATGCCTTTAGAGTGTGGGAGGAAACTGAAGATCTCGGAGAACACCCATGCAGGTCACAGGGAGAACGTACAGACTCCGTACAGACAGCACCTGTCGTGCGGATCGAACCCGGGTCTCTGGCACAGTAAGGCAGCAACTCTACTGTTGTGCCACCATGCCAGATCTGTTTCAGTTACTGGCCTCCACTCGGCTAACTCTTCTTTCATTCCTGATCTGTTGTTTCTGCTCTCTTCCCAAGATATTGTGATCAACTGACTAATTTGTTTTATGAGTTCTTGAGTGTAGATTTTAATTATTTTGCTCAAAGCACCTGGTTAGCCAGGGAGCTGCCACACAAAAGTAGGTTTGATGGTAGCTATAAATAATGATATTTCTGGACTTTGGGAAAAGGCACTAAATTGGGGTAAAGTAGAATACAACATTATTAGGCAGGTGGAGAGCAAATTGGAAACAGCTGTTAAAGAGCAAATCCACATCAGACATGTGGAAGTAATTTAAAGGCCAGCTGATCAGAGTTTTGAATGAGCATGTTTCAATGATGGGGAGCGATAAGGAGGGCAAGGTAAGGTTGCTTTTGATGACCACAGAGCTTGTAAATGTAGTCCCCAAATAAAGCATACGGAAGGTGAAATTAGACAGGACCTTTGAGAAATATAAAGCAATCAGGAAAGCACTGAAGCAAGCAATTGGAAAGGGCCAAAAGGGACCATGAAATATCATTGACAAATCAGATTTAGAAAATCCAAAAACGTTTTGTAGATATATTTAAAACAAGAGGATAACTGGGGAGAAAGTAGGACTACTCAAAGATAAAGGAGGGAATTTATGCTTGGAGTCAGATGTGTAGGGAAGGTATTAAGTGAGCACTTGGGTTTGTTATTTTTGCATGTGCTCGGGTGCAATGAAAGCTTTATTTTACATGCTTAAATCAGATAATACAATAAAGCAAAATTCAAATACAGTAGATAAGGGAAAGATACAGAGTGCAGAATATAGTTTGCAGCATTACTATGCACCTGTTCCAGAGACTTTGCGTTTGTACTCACCAAAGAGCAGGAGACGGAGGATAGTGAAATTAGTGTGGAGTACACTAATACAGTGCCCTGCATAATGTTTGGGACAAAGACCCATAATTTATTTATTTGCCTCTGTACTCTACAATTTGAGATTTGTGATAGAAAAAAATCACATGTAGTTAAAGTGTACATTGTCAGATTTTAATAAAGGTCATTTTTATACATTTTGGTTTCACCATGTAGAAATTACAACAGTGTTTATACATAGTTTCCCCCCTCCCCCCCCATTTTAGGGCACCATAATGGACAATAGGTGCAGGTGTAGGCCATTCTGTCCTTCGAGCCAGCACCACCATTTAATGTGATCATGGTTGATCATCCACAATCAGTACCCCATTCCTGCCTTCTCTCCATATCCCTTAACTCTGCTATCCCTAAGAGCTCTATCTAACTCTCTCTTGAAAGCATCCAGAGAACCATCCTCCACCGCTGTTTGGCTTCACAGGCATTTGTAATTGCTCAGGTGTGTTTAATTGCCTGCTTAATACAGGGAATTTATGCTTAGAGTCAGATGTGCAGGGAAGGTATCAAGTGAGCACTTGGGTTTGTTATTGTTGCATGTGCTCGGGTGAGGCAGATGGATATGCAGAGAATGAAGGGCAATGATTCAAATGCAGGCAAAGTTTATTAGTCTAACTTGGCACAATGTTTGGCATAGAAATTGTGGACCAAAGGGCCTATTCCTGTGCTGTACTGTTCTTTATTCTAAAAGGCTATGAAATGATTTGACACTCTTCATTATACTGAGTCAATTTCACACGTGTTCAGTCACTAGGCTGTTTTTCCAGAGCCAATGTGCAACTTCCTGCACTGTTCCAGTTGGACTTGAGGCCATTTGCAGATTGTTATTTCTCTTAGTGCTCAATGATTTGGTGCAGAAATACAATGCTGACAGATAATACTGTTCGGTGTGGCACTAGATCCATTGAAATATCAATACATTTGAAACCATGGACTATCCAGGTAATGAAGCTGTTAAAATTGTGACCAGCAATATTTCCACATGGGTATGATGATAAAAATTTAACACTGCACTAAAAAGCCATTTGCCGCATTCTTATAATTGCTTTACAATTTCCTATTGATACTGAACCCTGTTTCTCCAGAGGTAGGTGCTCCACCTTGTGTCTAAACTGAGAAGTGACGTTAAACTGAGACAACTTTTTACTAACATTGAAAATCAATTTCATGGCCTGATAGATTTGAAAAAAATGCTTGTAACTATTATACAGCTAGACCTTGACTTGAATAATTGTTGCATTTAAGAAAATAAAGGTTTCCGATTTTGAGTAAACAGGTCATGGTCTTGTTTTTAATCTTTGAATTATTTTACCATATCCTAAGGTAAAAACTATTAAATTGTTCAATGATTGAAGGGAAGCAAGGATGTAGCTTGAGCAAAACAACAAATACAATATATTGACAAGTGTTATGAACGTTTGCAAAGGTGGAGATGTTATGATATAATACTTATACATGATAATTATAAACAATGAAAGCGTTAGGCCATAAGGCTAATCTTCCATATTAACCCTTATACTTTTATGAGCTGAGGTGTAAAATGTTTAAATTATAAATTGAATTACCAGTTTGAATTTTTTTTTTTAGTTTAATTTAGAGATACAGCACAGAAACAGGCCCTTCGGCCCACAGGGTGTGCACCGACCAGCGATCCCTGCACACTAACGCAATCCTACACACTAGGGGCAATTTACAATTGTACCAAGCCAATTAGCATATAAACCTGTATGTCATTGGAATGTGGGTTTATTTATTTAGCGAATGCAAAGTCCTTTAGCCAAGCAGTTGCCTCTTGATCTGCTGTATGAAGGGTGACAAGTCCTCCTTTGAGTCTTTGTTGAGGGCATGCTTCAATGATGTGTTGCATTGTTTGCTGCTCTCCACAAGCACGCCGTGGGGTTGGGCTGCTGCCCCATTTGTGAAGGCTGGCCAAGCAGGGGCCATGTCCAGTCCTGAATAGCAAAGAAGATCAAAGCCATTGATGGTGTAACAGCCCGCTTCCTCTGTGCCCAACGTGAGTCTCTTGGAGACAGATGACGTCAATGGAGTGTTGGTGGGCGAGGACTTCGATGAGGCGTCGCTTGGCTGCAGAGAGGCCTTCAACATTCAGTTGTAGTATTCGGAGAGCAGGTCCAACTGCTAGGTTGGTGCTCTTGAGGCTGGTCGTTGTTGCTGCTTTCGGCTTTAGGATAATGACTAGGATTCTTTGACTTGGCTCTCAGGCGTCGTCTTGTAGAATTTAGTCTGCTGGGAGGATCATTGGCTTCCCCAGGCGAGCCTGGGTACTGACGGGGGGCGCGACGAGAACGCTGATCCATTGTCCCAAGAATGTGGGTGAAAACCAGAGATCCCAGGGAAATTCCATGCAGGTCACGGGGAGAATGAACCTGGGTCTCTGGCGTTGTAAGGCAGTACCTCTACCACTGCACCACTGTGCCGCTTCCCCAAGGTAGAAATTGTACTGGTAGTAGGGTTGAGAAACTGTTTCAATTCTCTGTTTCTTTAATTCCAATATTGTTCATAAAATTCCTTCAGTGATTAGATTTCCAAAAGTTCAGCAAGGAACGCCAGCAATCTTATATAAATTGTATCACTCACTTATAACAACGCAGATGGACAGTAATGCCGTAATATTTTCAGTCCCAAAAGAACAATCTCACCAATTGCATAGAAACATAGAAAAATAGGTGCAGGTGTAGGCTATTCGGCCCTTTGAGCCAGCACTGCCATTCAATATGATCAGGACTGATCATCTAAAATCAGTACCCTGTTCCTGCTTTTGTCCCATACCTCTTGATTCCTTTAGCTCTTAAGAGCTAGATCTAACTCTCTCTTGCATTCCCCCTCTTATTTCATTATAGCTTTTAGTCAGAAGAAAATTCACAAATTGTAACAGTCAACAGTGACATTTCTCTTGAGGTTTTTTTATTGGACAGGTAATTCATTTGTTGCTGCCCTGCATAATTTACTCATTGAGAGTGCAAACATAACTGAATTATGTTCAGGGTCTTGCACTGCAAAGTTGTAGAATTTGCAAAGAGCAGCTTACATATGTTACTTTTTCAGTATTTAATTAATTTTAGATTATACTCGTGTATGGCAAATTACATATATTTGTATTAAATAGACATTTAGATGTAGCTTCTGCATGCACAATCCTACTGATGTCAAATAACACTATGGATGAAATATGACCTACCAATTCCCAGCCATATTTATCTGTGTATGTGCTAACAATTTTACTCTCTTCCTTTGCTTATTCTGTTGTAAATCTTACTGCACATGTGCCACCATGTATTAAAGTTGTAACTCGAGTTTGATATTCTTATCTCTATTATTGTGTTCATAAGCTCATTTTGCAACCATTTTCTTTGGAATGAAATTTATGCATAAGATCACATCATATAGCATAATACAAAGAAGCAGGTGTAATCTTTACACATTATTCCATTTAAGATCACAAATGGATATTTAAATCCAAATAATATTTGTTGCATTTGTGAAATCTACGTGTAAAGATGTTACTTGTACTGTGTATCTATATTTTAAATGCAAGATACATTAGAAGTATTCAATGTTCATAATGTTGTGTTGTAAGCTACGGAGCAAGAATATGATGTGCTGTTGCACCAGTTTGTCCAACCATCAGCCAATCAAAAAAACACCTCACCTGCATCCAACTATCACATCAGATATTAGACTCACCCCCACCCATCATTTCATTTCTCTTCTGATATTATGATTCTTCAGTGGATGCTTGGGAGGTCTAAGCATTTAGACTGCATTGTTGCAAAAGGAAATAGTGTTTATATTGTAAAGAAACAATCCACATATTTATCTGTTGAGCTGATAACTTTTTTTTTTTTTGCTGGAGTAACTTATCGGGTCTGGCAGCATCTCTGATCAGTCTGAAGAAGGGTTTCAGCCCGAAACGTTGCCTCTTTCCTTCGCTCCATAGATGCTGCCGCACCCGCTGAGTTTCTCCAGCAATTTTGTCTACCTTCGATTCTCCACCATTTGCAGTTCCATCTTGAACACTGGCAGCATCTCTGGAAGACTCGGCATTCCAACCTGAAATATCAGTTATCCATGTCTTCCAGAGATTCTGGCTGACAATGATGAGTTACTCTGACACTTGGTGTTTTATTTTGTAAACCAGCAGCAATAGTTCCTTGTATCTATGTTGTCTTTATCCTCTCATGCTGTACTTGAGTTTCTATTTGTTTGCCTCTCTGTCCTTCTCTAAAGTCATACAGCGTAGAAGCAGGCCTTTCAGTCCACTTGTCCACGCCGACCAGTTTAATTTCAAGACTTTTAACCCATTGAATTAATTCCTACTAAACTGCCGACTTCATACTTTTCTTCCTGTCATCTAGGCTTGTTGACACTGTAAATAGCTGCCCTAGTTCTAGCACCACCTGAAAACGTTTGTAACTGGCCCATCTTGTGAAAGAGCTTGCATTAAACATCTTCAATACCACTTCTCTCATTCAATCCTTTGAGCCTGTTTTAATATCCTATGCCTGTGGCACTCTTTCCCATCACTCTCACTTCAAAGTATTCCAATCAAATTTATTTCATCACTACACACTGAGATGACCCAACATAAGCAACATCTCCTGTGATGTGTAATTTTTTTCTCATGCTGTCTGAATTCCTTTTGATATAATTCGCCACCCAATCTTCCTCTAAGGGGAAAAGAACCATTTGAATATCACTACAAGAATATAACATTTTGAGATGTTGGGAGCCCAGAGTCTTTAATGTTCAATGATAGATATCCTACAATTGATTGCATGCTTCTTTATCAGATTGCAGCCAGAAGCTACTCCAGCAGTGCTACTTTTCCCAACACACAATGAGAATCTTCTGCAACAGAGCTCACCTAAGTTCATATCTTAGTCCATCTGGTGTTGAAACTATTATTTGCAGACTTGATTATTCAGTGGTCTGCAGCAAATCTAATTTATTTCACTCTCATCTCCAGTTCATTCTGTACCTTTCTTTTCTGCTTGATGTTTCCCTCTCAGCATTTTTTATGGAACAAATTTTTAACCCATTGAACACATTTCTCCCAAACTGCTGTCTTTGGCAGCTCCCTTCCAATCCTACACCATATTCTACTGGGCATTAACGCCCACATTTTGCGTAAGATAGACATAAAAAGCTGGAGTAACTCAGCAGTTCAGGCTGCATCTCTGGAGAAAATAAATAGGTGACTTTCCAGGTCAAGACCTGAAAAAAGGTCTTGACCTGTAAGGTCACCTATTCCTTTCCTCCAGAGATGCTGCCTGACCCGCTGAGTTACTCCAGCTTTTTATGTCTATCTTTGGATTAAACCAGCATCTGCAGTTCCTTCCTGGCTCTGTCCTGGGTGTGGAGTTGGATTCACTGCAGATGGTCTTGGAGGGGAGGATGCTCCTTAAACTGCAGAGCATCTTGGACAATACAGCTCACCTCCTCCATGACACACTGGTCAACCTGAGGAGCACCTTCAACAACAGATTGGGTCCACCAAGGTGCAGCAAGAACGCCACAGGAGATCCTTTTTACGTGTGGCTATCAAACCGTAAAACGCCTCCCTCCCCCTTCTGTCATGGGGTAGACTGGCCCCTTCCCTCTTTCTTCCCCCCCCCTCCCCCCCAAACTGCTGCAAACACTGTAACGTTCTATCGTATCGTGCTCATTATGCGTATGTTGGTTTCTGGTCGCTGTAATTGAATTTCCCATGATTTGCTTATCATTATCTCTGCCTATCTTGGAAATCCCCACATTTTTTAACTCTGGAAACTTAACCACTCACTTTTCCCTTTTGTCATGCATTAACAGTCATCTCATCAACTACTTTAGCATTTTGTGTTGAAATTCCTTCTTTAAACCATTTTCTCATGCGCATTGTCATCTTTTTCTTCTGTAAACTCAAAACATTGAACACGTTGTTAGATTCAGATTCAGATTCAACTTTAATTGTCATTGTCAGTGTGCAGTACAGAGACAACGAAATGCAGTTAGCATCTCCTTGGAAGAGCAACATAGAATATGATATCAATAAATAAATCTATTTACATACATACAGTCATAGTGTTTTTACTTTGGGAGGAGTGTCCGGTGGGGGGGGGGGGGGATTGGCAGTCACCGAGGTACAGTGTTGAGTAGTGTGACAGCCGTGGGGAAGAAGCTGTTCCTGGACCTGCTGGTCCGGCAACGGAGAGACCTATAGCGCCTCCCGGATGGTAGGAGGATAAACAGTCCATGGTTCGGGTGAGAGCAGTCCTTGGCGATGCTGAGCGGCCTTCGCAGACAACGCTTACTTTGGACAGACTCAATGGAGGGGAGCGAGGAACCGGTGATGCGTTGGGCAGTTTTCACCACCCTCTGCAGTGCTTTCCGGTCGGAGACAGAACAGTTGCCATACCATACTGTGATACAGTTGGTAAGGATGCTCTCGATGGTGCAGCGGTAGAAGTTCACCAGAATCTGAGGAGACAGATGGACCTTCTTCAGTCTCCTCAGGATGAAGAGACGCTGGTGAGCCTTCTTGACCAGAGTTGAGGTATTGTGGGTCCAAGAGAGGTCATCGGAGATGTTGACCCCCAGGAACCTGAAGCTGGAAACACGTTCCACCTCCGTCCCGTTGATGTGCGTTGCGTGCGTGCCGACCCTAGACTTCCTGAAGTCTACAATGAGCTCCTTGGTCTTCTTGGAGTTAAGGGCCAGGTTGTTGTCAGCGCACCATGCTGCTAGGAGCTGGACCTCCTCCCTATAGGCCGACTTATCGTTGTTGCTGATGAGGCCAATCACCGTTGTATCATCTGCATATTTGATGATGGTGTTAGTACCATGTACAGCTGTGCAGTCGTAGGTGAAGAGGGAGTAGAGGAGGGGGCTCCTCTATTAGTCATTCATATTCGTGCTTTCATTGTCTTAGCGTTAATTTGTTTTTCTTATGCATCCATGAATACTCTGAAGAGATTTTTCCATGTTATATGCAATTTGTTATTGATATCAATTTTGCAGCAATGAGAGGCAGCTGCCATACACTTGATTGTGGTTAGATTCTCTCAATGTTTCCTCCTAATCCTTGCTGAATTGGATTTACAACAAACTCTGATACTTACATGCAACTGGATTATCTGACAAAACAAACACTCAGAATTAGATTTGACACCACCACACCTTCCTCGCACATTGCAAGGAGAAAAATAAAGGCAATCCGATAGAGTGGGAGAATAAGTAATACATCACAAAAATAAGCCCTTCAGCCGACTGTGTCAATGTCACCACCCATATATATAAATCCTGTATGAATCCCTTTTTTAAAAAAAAAACCTAACTTTCTTGCTAACAACCTGCAGTATTTACCATTCACTTTAACACTCACTTTAACACTTCACTGGAATTTAGAAGGATGAGGGGGTTCTTATAGAAACATATAAAATTATAAGGACTGGTCAAGCTAGATGCAGGGAAAAAATCCCAATGCTGGGGGAGTCCACAAGCAGGGTCCGCAGTCTATGAATAAAGGGGGGGGGGGTGGCATTTAAAACTGAGATGAGAAAAAACGTTTTCACCCAGAGAATTGTGAATTTGTGGAATTCTCTGCCACAGATGGCAGTGGAGGTCAATTCACTGGATGCATTTAAAAGAGAGCTATGGGCCTGTCCCACTTACGCGACTTTTTAGGCGAGTGCAGGAGACTCTGCACTCGCCACATGTTCGCTGATGGACTCTGGTGGGTCTCCTTCATGGTCGTGAGGAGTTCCCGCATTCTGAGAACTAGTCGCAGCCTCAGTTTGGTTGCCACAAATTTTTCAACATGTTGAAAATTTTTCTGCGACCAAACATTGGTCGCCATGGAGAAAATCGATAATCCTGTAGTCGTAGGAGCACTAGTAGTGGTGTCGCCATGTGGTTATGGGTAATCGTAGGTAGTTTTAGTTAATCACCTTTGCTGACCGGTCATCTTCATTGGCTCATTGTGGGGAAAAAAACGTAACCAGGAGTTTTCAGAACCAAGGATGACCAACCGGTAATGTTAAATGTCCGCTGAACTTCACAGCTGCGTATCTCCGGCTTATTAAAAAGTTGTGTGGCTTCTGAAAAGTTGTCTCCACTCCTCCTCCCCCCTTCTTCAGGACTTACCATACACTGTGCTAGCCATCTCAATTACAGCGCCAACCTTCCTGTCATAGTTTCACCTTGGATTTGTACTGTGTGAATTTCAGACAGAGCTCTCCCGCTTGCACTGGCCCCCGCTTTTGCGATGTGTTTGTGTGTTCCACTCTGACAGTCGCCATTCCAGTTCCCGGTTTTTCAGGCGACTGCCGGCAACTTGACAGTCGCTGGCAGTCCGCTGAAAAATCGCCTAAGTAGGGCAGGCCCATTAGATAAAACTTTTGGTGCAAGCAGAATCAAGGGGTATGGGGAGAAGGCAGGCAGGGTTACTGATTGTGGATGATCAGCCATGATCACAATGAATGGTGGTGCTGGCTCAAAGGGCCGAATGGCCTCCTCCTGCACCTATTTTCTATGTTGCTATGCAGGCAATGTGCAGTGGCCAACTAGCTCATTGATCGCGTTTGTTTGGGATATGGGAGGAAACTGGTGCTCCCAGAAGCAAACCTCATGGTCATAATATGTAAGCTCCGTAAAACAGCAATTGAGGTCAGGATTGAAGCCGGCTCTGCCAGCTTTACCATTGTGCAGCCAATCTCAATCAACATTTAGTTTTGTTTAGTTTACAGATACAGCACGGAAACAGGCCCTTTGGGGTACCATATCCGCACTGACCAGTGGTCCCCACACTATCCACCAAACTAATATCACTATCCTATGCCAGGGACAATTTATACAAACACCAAGCCAATTAACCTATACCTGTAGGTCTTTGGAGTGTGGGAGGAGACCAAAGATCTCGGAGAAAACCCACGCGGTCATGGGGAGAATGTACAAACTCCATACAGACAGCACCCGTTGTCGGGATCAAACCTGGGTCTCCAGTGCTGCAAACACTGTAAGGCCGCAACTCTACTGCTGCGCCATCATGGTCGCCCTGTAAATATTCTTATCAGTGGAAAACTAAGGCTAATAAATATACTTTAGACTATCCAGAGAAGATGCAAGAAAAGTCCATATAACTTTGTAAACTAAAAATGTGGTCAGATTGTGCAAGCTGCCTTAAAATATTGTTAGTTTTCAATTTGCATGCTTTTAAAGTTTGCTATTACCATTTTTTCCCTTGCTATAAATAATATACCTACTGATAACCACCTCAAATACATGAAGATAAGAGGCCCTTTATTGGCTCATGGACGTCAAATAAAGGATCTGATTAATATAGAGAGCTCAATGTTGATTAACCTGCAAAAGGCCATTCCATTGGTTTTTACAAATGTTTTCATGATATCTATATTTCTATGAACTTTTCGGATGTAGTACATTACTATGTTTGAGATGAACGCATACAAGCATTTATTATAAATCTCATAGAATCAAGTTGTACAGCATGGAAATTGACCCATCGTCCACACCAGTGCCTCTACCCATCTATGATAATATCATAGTAACAGTACCCATCTATGGCTTGCCTATTAAACTCACTGTCTAAATGCCTCTTAAATGTAGTAATTGCATATGATACCACTGCTCTGTGCAAAAATAAATACCCCTAAGATCCCTTTTTAAATCTCTTAACTTTCACGCCCTCTTGTTTTTGATACCCCTGACACATTGCTGCTTGTTTGCTGGAGGAGTAGAGGTCTTAGCAGTGAAGGGACTGCAGACCACATTCACCTACTCACAAACAATCTGGTCTAAATGTTCTCCCCCATCTCTGCATCCCTCCTGTGCTGTTGCCTCTTTCATTATATATAGCCACCTATAATTCATTATTTGTCATAGTCATTCAGCGTGGAAACCGGCTCCTCGCCTCAACTTGCCCACACCGGCCAACATGTCCCACAGCTACACTGGTCCCACCTGCCCACATTTGGCCCAAATCCATCCAAACCTGTACTATCCATGTACCTATCTGTTTATTAAACATAGGTAGAGTTCCCGCCTCAACTATCTCATCTGGCAGCTGTTCCATACATTTCATTTGCGTAGCAGAAGAATACTGGAACTCCTTACCTATCTCTTCCTATCAACCTCCACCCTCCCTGTATCCACCTATCACTCGCCAGGCTTTGCGCTGTCCCTTCTCTCTTCAAAGTTTCACTCTTCCCATTCCCAATCAATCTGAGGAAGGGTCTATCCACATTATCCAGGGATACTGCTTGACTCTCCGAGTTACTCCAGCGCTTTGTATCTTTTTTCTATAACTTTAACCTCACTGCCATATTTAGATTATTAATAGACGTCGGGTTCTTGTGACCAAGACCTGAAGCCTTATGACGATGCCTCAATAATACTTAAGGAATTCGCGAGCCATAATTCTATAAAACTCGAACTCTATTTCTCTCAACTTTCTTACAATTCATAAGATATCATGTGATAGGATTCATATGTAAAGCAAATTGGGTAGATTCAGATCAGTCCCTTGAATGTGCAAATGGGCACGGACATCTGCTGATTATTATGCACTGCAGAAATGGAATCAAAGGTTAGTGTTATTCGTTCTTCATTGCTGCCTTAAGGGAAGTTTTAGAGGCAGTATTGTTAACAAGTTATTAATAGAAGATCGTATTTACCTCTCAGCTTGGATATCTCCCTCTATCTTGTGAGTTGTCAAACCGAATTACTTTGGGGGAATGGTTTCTTGCCTGCCAACTCCATGCAAAAGACTAATAGTGCATTAATTATCTTTCATTTAGTTGAACAGTGTGTTCAGGTGACGTCATGGGAAGGAAGATCAAAAGAGCAGCCTCGGCTATTGATCCGACCCCATTAGTGCGGGAGAAGATAACCCTTAGTTGCTAAGTTTGTTGCTGCCTATTTTAATTAGCGTGCCTGCGTCCCCAGAAGACGAGTTGCGATCGCGAACTTACATCAGACCGCTCTCGTTGTTTCTGATCGCTTTGGTCTGTTTTCAATTTGAATTGTAACTCACCCAAGTGGGAGGATACACCAAACGCATGAATACCGGCGTCTTTTGGGGATTACGCGGCCACCAAAGCATGGCAGGCTCTCTCTGTTCGATTTGACTGCTGTTAACAACCCGTGACGAGTTTTAGATGAACCCGGCATTTTTCTATCGCTAGTGTCCCTATTCCGGAGAATGCTGCAGAACGTCGATTTCCCTAACGCAAATTGAAGACATTACCAGCCAGTGCCTCCCATGGCTGTGCGTGTGTATACGCGAGCGGTCTGCCTCCTCGTGTTTTTTTTTTGACCGCTTTTAAAGCCGTGTTGCGATACAATTACTGGAAGAGATAGAAGTGAGCTCGCACCTCCGTTGCCTCGTCAATACCAAGTTCCTTTGGAACCGCTGGCACCGACGCCCAGCGCAAGAGAGGCGAATGACTCCCGCAGACGGTCTGCAACAACTGGAGATTGTACAGTTTCACCGCTCTCTGCCTTCTTGGGTGTCATGGATGTTTCGCCGCTGACTGTGACATTGAGTCGCTGGCGGGCACTTTTACGGCAAAATAGATGTTAATTGCAGCACCAAGAGCAGCGAGCGGGCAAGGAGCTCGTTGAATTCTCGTTGAACCGCGCAGGTTTCAGCTGTAGTTTGGGTTTATCTGGTCGTTCACTTGGCGTTTGGAAGAGTGGAACCGAGGGACACGTTGATGTGCATGGTATTGAACGCAAATGCAAGCAAAGTTGGCGAAGTGGCTTGCCAAGTGGGAAGCGGGCAGTTTCAATAGAGACGCTTTAATCTGACGGTAAATTTGGATCGCCAGACTCCGCTTTCGCGTTATGTGCTTCATGCAGTGGATATCGGCTGTCTTCAGCTGACAGTGTGTAGGAGATGGAAGTTTTCGCCGCTCTGTTTGTGTCCATCGCCTGGATCTTATGTGCCGACACCGTAGCGAGCGATTCTATAATTCATATAGGTAAGGCAACGCTGTGTGTTTGTCTCTCTTTAATGGTGGTGAACCGATCTCTCCACAAGTACAATGAGCTTTATTTTAAATCGTGTGTTTGCAGCAGCCCAAGATCAAAACTAACTGTTTTTAACACGTCGCTTATGCACAAAAATAAAATATAATTTGGCTTGAGTGAGAGTTATTTACAACACACAATCAACGTGCGATGTAATTAAGATTTCTACTTGATAGCTGCCGTGTGGAGTTGTTGGCGTTGGGTTAAAGAATGGTCCAAGTTAGTATTTGTAAAATCTAGCTACCGTTACATAGTATCTATGTACAAAATGCGGTCACTCGGATTTTGTGGCTATACACTGAAGTATTGGGAAACCCCCTCTGATACACAACACGCTTCCGTAACGTTGTGCATAAGCTCTCGCCATCCCACGGCACAGCTGGAAAATAGAATAAAGATGCAAGTTGGAAAATAAAATAATGTTACCGTGGCTTGTACTAATTGCCCAAGGTGAACGGGGCCTTGCGCTTTTTAAATGGGTTATCGATAGTCAATTGCTCAGCATGTAAAGAGCTACAAAAACTGACCCAACGCCCCCGTCAAGTACATTACAAGTGTCAGTCGTGCAAGAACATTTTGTCGGAAAGCAAAGAGTTATCGGGGGGGGGGGGGAGAAAATAAAATCGAGAGAGATTGTAGAGGTCTGACGCAGCCGTATTCCGCAGAGATGGTCATATATTTACACTGGGTAAAGTCGGGGCAGGTCGGTGCATTAGAAGTCTGCTGTTTTCCTGAATGCAGGCAATTCAATGCGAGCCCAGCGGGACTGCACGGCGTTCAACCCTTCGCAACGTGTGCGAGAAGGGATCGGATAGCTTTCTGCTTTGCTCGTTTATTCAAAAGGATGTATATCTATGGATGCTATTGCTGATACCCGGGACAGGCACTACCCGTGACAACGGTGCTGGCGAACTGCTTTCCTTGCTCAGCTCAGCGAGTTGCAGATATCCTGGCTTCACTCGAGCTGTCGGGGAGCGCAGGGACCGTGACTCCGCCACCGTGAAGGAACAGCGGTCGATTTCCAAGTTGGGTGGGGGGTGAGGGCGAGGGACGCGGGGTGTGATTTGCCGCTGATGGCGTTCCCCTTGCGCCCAGTGCCCCTTTCTGTTTCTCTGGTGTAGTTTGTAGCCTGGGAAGTGCTGTGGAGGGCGCTTACTCTGAGTTGCGTCTAATGCATTCTGTGGAAGATGCTGCTGCAATGCGAGTGCTAACATCATATTCCCAGAGTGGTTAACAAACAACTAATGTATAACAACACAGGCTCAATGGGCCGAACTGTCTCCTGTAACCCGTTGTATGAAATTATACTAAATAAGTAAAATAAAACACAGTATCCCGATTTATATATATTTTTTAATCTGCCCATCAAGGTCTAAAATCAGAAATAATAAACTGCAGATGCTGGTTAACACACAAAAGGGCACCAAGTGCTGGAGGAACTTGGCAGGTCAGACAGTATCTCTGGAGAACACAGCTAGGTCATGTTTTGGGTCGAGACCCTTCTTCACTCCACTGGAAACCTCACCTATTCAGTTTCTCCAGAGATGCTGGCTGATCCTCCGAGTCACTCCAGTACTTTTGTCCTTTAAAGTCTAATAACAGGTCTTTAAGAACTGTTTTTAAAAAGCACCTGTTTAAGACAGAGATCAGTGAATTGGAACTGTCCAATCATAGTCAAAGAGTGTTACAGTGTGGAATCAGGCCCTTTGGCCCAACTTGCCCACACCTGCCAATAATGTACCAGCTACACTAGTCCCACTTGCCTGTGCTTGATCCATATCCCTCCAAACCTGTCCTATACTTGTACCTGTCTAACTGTTTCTTAAATGATGGAATAGTCCCAGCCTCAACTACCTCCTCTGGCAGCTTGTTCCATTTACCCACCACCTTTTGTGTGAAAACGTGACCCCTTGGATTCCTATTAAATCTTTTCCCCTTCACCTTGAACCCATGTCCTCTGGTCCTTGATTCCCCTACTCTGGGCAAGAGACTGTGCATCTACCTGATCTATTCCTCTCATGATTTTGTACACCTCTCACCCCTCATGCTCCTGCACTCCATGGGATAGAAACCCAGCCTACTCAACCACTCCCTATAGCTCACACCCTCTAGTCCTGTAAATCTTGTAAATCTTTTCTGAACCCTTTCAAGCTTGACAATATCATTCCTATAACATGGTGCCCAGAACTCAACACAATATTCTAAATGCGGTCTCACCAATCTTATACAACTGCAACATGACCCCCAAATGTTTATACTCAATAGTCTGACCGATGAAGGCCAAAGTGCCAAAAGCCTTTTTGACCACCTTATCCACCTGCGACTCGACCTTCAAGGAACCATGCACCTGTACTGCTAGATCCCTCTGCTCTACAACACTACCCAGAGGCCTACCATTTACCTCCGCCCACCTGGCCATTCGATCCAGATCCTGCTGCAATCTTTCACAACCATGTTCACCATCTGCAAAACCACTCACTTTTGTATCATCAGCGAACTTGCTAATCTTGCCATGTGTGTTCTCATCCAAATCATTGATGTAGATGACAAACGGTAATGGGCCCAGCCCTGAACTCTGAGGCACACCACTAGTCACAGGCCTCCTGTCTGAGAAGCAACCTTCCACCATCACCTTGTCGAACGCCTTACTGAAATCCATGTACACAACATCTACAGCTCCGCCCTCATCGACCTTTGTGTTCACGTCTTCCAAAAAATTAATCAGATTTGTGAGACATTACCTCCCACATACAAAACCATGCTGACTATCCCTAATCAGACCTTGCCGATCCAAATGCCTGTATAACCTGTCCCTCAGAATACTCTTCAGTAACTTTTCATCTACAGATGTTATGGTTCCTAGCATTTTACATGCAGCCCTTCTTGAAAAGAAGCACAACTTTTGCCACCCTCCACTCTTCCGGCACCTCTCCTGTATTTAAGGATGATTTGTAAATTTGAGAATGTCTTCAATTTTGATCATATGATGTTGGGAAGATGTTATGATGAAGAAAAGATCATCAGGAAACCAGCTAACATTGATTGAAATGCAACTATATTCAGTCAAGTTGAGTTTGGTGAACTACTGGTTCAATGAAATTCTTCCTTGCATCAGCATCATGGGCACATTATACATAATTGTTCATCCCAGTTTGGCAAAAGAATAAATCAGGGAAGGTAGTGCATCTGTGGGTAACAAGGGAAATCAGGGATAGTATCAAAACATAAGCATACAAATTAGCCAGAAAAAACAGCCTACCAGAGGACTGGGAGAAATCCAGTCCAGCAGAGGAGGACAAAGGGCTTAATTAGGAAAGGGAAAATAGATTATGAAAGAAAACTGGCAGGGAACATAAAATCTGACTGCAAAAGTTTTTATAGATAAGTGAAGAGGAAAAGATTAGTTAGAACAAATGTAGGTCCATTGCAGTCAGAAACAGGTGAATTGATCATGGGGAACAAAGACATGGGAGACCAATTGAATAACTACTTTGGTTCTGTCTTCACTAAGGAAGACATAAATAATCTGCCGGAAATAGCAGGGGACCGAGGGTCAAATGAGATGGAGGAACTGAGTGAAATCCAGGTTAGCCGGGAAGTGGTGTTGGGTAAATTGAATGGATTAAAGGCCGATAAATCCCCAGGGCCAGATAGGCTGCATCCCAGAGTACTTAAGGAAGTAGCCGTAGAAATAGTGGATGCATTAGTGATCATTTTTCAAAACTCTTTAGATTCTGGAGTAGTTCCTGAGGATTGGAGGGTAGCTAATGTAACCCCATTTTTTAAAAAGGGAGAGAGAGAGAGAAAATGGGGAATTACAGACCAGTTAGTCTAACATCGGTAGTGGGGAAACTGCTAGAGTCAGTTATTAAAGATGGGATAGCAGCGCATTTGAAAAGTGGTGAAATCATTGGACAAAGTCAGCATGGATTTATGAAAGGTAAATCATGTCTGACGAATCTTATAGAATTTTTCGAGGATGTAACTAGTAGAGTGGATTATGGAGAACCAGTGGATGTGTTATATCTGGACTTTCAGAAGGCTTTCGACAAGGTCCCACATAAGAGATTAGTATACAAACGTAAAGCACACGGTATTGGGCGTTCAGTATTGATGTGGATAGAGAACTGGCTGGCAGACAGGAAGCAAAGAGTAGGAGTAAACGGGTACTTTTCACAATGGCAGGCTGTGCCTAGTGGGGTACTGCAAGGCTCAGTGGTGGGACCCCAGCTATTTACAATATATATTAATGATTAGGACGAGGGAATTGAATGCAACTTCTCCAAGTTTGCGGATGTCACGAAGCTGGGGGTCAGTGTTAGCTGTAAGGAGGATGCTAGGAGGCTGCAAGGTGACTTGGATAGGCTGGGTGAGTGGGCAAATGCATGGCAGATGCAGTATAATGTGGATAAATGTGAGGTTATCCACTATGGTGGCAAAAACAGGAAAGTAGACTATTATCTGAATGGTGGTTGATTAGGAAAACGGGAGATGCAACGAGACCTGGGTGTCATGGTACACCAGTCATTGAAAGTAGGCATGCAGGTACAGCAGGCAGTGAGGAAAGCGAATGGTATGTTAGTATTCATAGCAAAAGGATTTGAGTATAGGAGCAGGGAGGTTTTACTGCAGTTGTACAGGGTCTTGGTGAGACCACACCTGGAGTATTCCGTACAGTTTTGGTCTCCTAATCTGAGGAAATACATTCTTGCCATAGAGGGAGTACAGAGAAGGTTCACCAGACTGATTTCCGGGATGTCAGGACTTTTATATGAAGAAAGACTGGATAGACTCGGCTTGTACTCGCTAGAATTTAGAAGATTGAGGGGGGATCTTATAGAAACTTACAAAATTCTTAAGGGGTTGGACAGGCTAGATGCAGGAAGATTGTTCCCGATGTTGGGGAAGTCCAGCACAAGGGGTCACAGTTTAAGGATAAGGGGGAAATCTTTTAGGACCGAGATGAGAAAAACATTTTTCACACAGAGAGTGGTGAATCTCTGGAATTCTCTGCTACAGAAGGTAGTTGAGGCCAGTTCATTGGCTATATTTAAGAGGGAGTTAGATGTGGCCCTTGTGGCTAAAGGGATCAGGGGGTATGGAGAGAAGGCAGGTACAGGATACTGAGTTGGATGATCAGACATGATCATATTGAATGGCGGTGCAGGCTCGAAGGGCCGAATGGCCTACTCCTGCACCTATTTTCTATGTTTCTGTGTTTCTGTGTAGTTTTCCCTACACATAGGAAAGATATGTGAAGGAAGAGAGGGGAGGGAAAATATATTGTCACAATCACCTGTTGGAGCAACATTTAGCAGTGTAGTAGTGAGTACTATTAGCTCTTGATGGCAGCACTCTCAAGTCCTCTAGCATTTTTCCTTTTGCGCTATTCCCGTCAAGGCTTAAAACAATTTCCATTGTTGCTCTGAACCCGACATCTAAAGTGTCACACTGTAAAATTAACAGACTCCAGCTGCAATAATTCTGAGTATATTTATAGAATGAATTGCATGTATCAAAACTATTAAAAAATAAAAAAAACATTGATAAATGCACAATACTCTCTGATCTGAAAAGACTGTATTAGAGAAGGCAGATGTTACTATCTTTCAGTGCCATAATCATTCCAGTGACATAAAGGTTTAGTAATTTGACTACAGGAAATAGCAAAGCTCTGTGATTGTCTCTCAGCTGCAGCATTAGTGAAAACATCAGTCTGCTCCCATGTTCAGATAAGCGTTACGTGACTTGTTTCCATCTCTTTGTGAGACCATGGGTCAACAGTGTCCCCTTTAATGCTTTTATACTTGTCCTGGCAACTGTACAATTTTGATCATCCTCCACATTCCCAACAAAATGAGCAATTCATAAAAGGATGTCTGACTTGTGCAAGGGGTGGCTGACACTGATTGCTATAAACTCTATTGAATTCTAACTGACAAAAAGCAGATAAAGAAAGAAATACATTGAGTTTGGTGTGTGAGTATGTTGGTTCAATAGCACGGTAGCTGTGCTGATGATCAAAGGTACATGACTCTATCTGCACCAGTTGTGCAACAGTAGAGTTGCTGTGCTTACGGTGCCAGAGAGACGGGTTCAATCCTGATTACGGGCGCTTGCTGCACGGAGTTTGTAGGTTCTCTCTGTGACCTGCGTGGGCTTTTTCCGGTCCCCTCCCACACTCCAAAGATGTACAGGTTTGTAGGCTTGGTATAATTGTAAATTGTCCCGAGTGTGTGTAGGATAGTGCAAGTGTTCGGGCATCATTAGTCGGTGCGGATTTGGTGTTTCCGCATGTATCTCTAAACTAAACGAGTTGCAATTTGCATTTTTGATCTTTTGTCTTAAAAGTCTACTGGCAAGATGTACCCATAAATAAAAATGAAGTTATCTGCTGTCGTAAAGTAAAAAAAACAACTGTTTACTGATGTCCTTTAGGGAAAGGAACAGTTGTTCTTGCCCATTCTAATTTGTACACAACTCCAGTCTGCTGCAAGAAGTGCATGGGCTTGGCCAATTAAACTTTATTTTAAGGAAGTGAGTGATGATTATAAGTATTAGCTATGCTGATAACAGCTACATTACACCAATGAATGGAAATTACTAGAAATACTCACTAGATCATTCAGCACCTGTCGAGAGAGAAGCAGCTAATGTTTGAAAACCAGCATCTGCGGTTCCTTTCTACACATAATGTTTGAGGATGATGACTTCTCATCAGAACTGATGATGAAAGGCCATCCTTGCTGATGAATGGTCATTAATCGGAACCATTAACTGTGTCTCTCTTCATGAATGCTGCTGATCAACCGAAAAATTCCAGTTATTTCTATTTCTATTTATTTTGGATTCCTTGTACTTGAGGTGGCAAGTGTTGGAGAAAACGGGTTCAATGAAGTTAGAAAGAATTGCAACACAAAATGACACAAGTGGTAAAAAGCAGGAATTAAATTTCTAAGTTGAAAAATTGTACAATTTTAAGTATGCAAGTTTTTTTTCTGCTGACTATACTAAATTTCTAAATCGAAAAGTTATACAATTATAAGCCTGCAAGTTAGATTCTACTGCTAACTATGGCATTTTAAACATCTATTCCGATGGCCTGAGAGAATATAGGACTGTATTGTCACAATGTTGTGCCATTTGTTTCCCAGAAACGTTTACATGGCATGATCTATAAATTGGATTGGCTTCATTCCTTTTCCCCAAAATAGCACATTCACGGTTGAACATATTGCCTATCTGTCAAATATGCAAGTCAGGCATCTCACCAGAAATAATTACTATTACTATCCCTAGCCTACTTTGGTAAGTTGAAACTTATTGATTATAAATAAGGTTCATTGTGATTTATAAGATACTTGTGGGAAGGTTGGAATCATTTCTGGGAGCCATTTTTGAGGTAATTGGTAAGGCTGAAAATATTTCTTGGAATGGGATCAGGGAGCAGTTTACCTTGAGAAGCAGTAGTTGTTCTATTTCGGAGTAGAGAAAGTTCCAAGGAGATTTGATAGAAATGTGCAAAATCATGAATGGTTGTGCAGTTTTGTTTACTTGTCCCATTTCCAAGGGCAGATGGGTCATCAATCATAGGATTTCTCTACATAAAATGATAGGTAGAACAACCTGAGATGAAATAAGGATTTCCTGTCATCATGTGGATTGTTGTGAACTAGAATGTATTGTCTATAACACTGTTGAAAGCAGATTCAATTGCCTTTTTCTAAAAGTAATTGGATGTATACTTGAAAGGGAAAAATAAATTGTGAAAAGGGGTCAGGCAGGATAGTCTTCTGTGGTCTGTCAGAGTGGTTCTATGATGATAAAAGGCTCCAATTTGATTATTTATTCATGTTTCTGGAGAATGAGAATTTTTATGAACGATCATATTGCAGATTCCGAACTTGCTCTCTTGTATGCTGTTAATGGGAACAAATATCAGAAGATAGTTTAAGCATTTTGCTGTATTATTATAGATTGAAGAATGCACAGATGGATGGGCTTTTCTCTTCTCGTGCACCGTTTGCTACTTTGAAAGACAGGAACACCATGTCGTGAGTCTGTACCAACTAATGCAGGAACCACTGATATGATTTATCACAGCTGTCATAACTTTATAGGTGTAGAAACAAGGCAGTGAGATGGCGCTGGTGTAAATACCATATTTTAAAACAATGAAATGATTCTGCGCACTATATATTATCTCCAGGTTGCACTTCGTACAACGTCTGAAAATCAATAGTTTTGCAGGTTAGAATTTTGTGCGTGGGTACGACAGCACGCCCTCCTACTGATGAACTCCAAATGTCATCTATTGAAACAGAGGGGTTTACAGCTGAACTGTGACAAGAAAGCGACACCTCACATCTGTCCTGTTATCTTCAGGGCATCCGTGGTAGAATGCAACATGTACGATCAGAATAATCTGTCACCAGTAGGTAGGTAATTGTGTCTTTCGAGTGTATTATTCAGATTGATGAATATTTGGCTGTTCCTTCGATTCATTTAATACGTAAGTTAAGTGTCAGAATTAAATAGTTTGGTTCAAGAGCAACACAACAATGCCTGGCAGTTATTCATAGGCATCTCATACATTACAAAGGCATGCAAAATGTTGATGCGATTAGCTTGTGGCATTAAACCACCCCCAGTACTTTGAAGGATCACTTCTCATCTCAGCCTAAACCACTGTTTTATAAAGTTTGTTTTGCTGTTGTTTTACATCCTGTGAAAGCTGAAACCCCTTCATTTTAATGAATTGATTAATTAATTAATTAATTGCCAGAATGAATCAATTTGGGGTGGCACAGTTGATACAGCTGCTGCTGCAAAGCTCCAGTGACCCAAGTTCAATCCTGACTACTGGTGGTGTCTGTATGTAGTTTGCCCATTCTCCCCATGACCCAACCAGATTCCTCTGGGTGGTCTGGGTTTGTACATAGCTAAAGGTCATAAGTGATAGGAGAAGAAATAGGCTGATCTATCTCTCCCTCCTAGTCCCATTCTCCTGCCTTCTCACCATAAGCCCTGACACCCGTACTAGTCAATAATCTCTATCTCTGCCTTAAAAATATCTATTGATGGTCTCCACAGCCTTCTTTGGCAAGGAATTCCACAGATTCACCACCCTCTGAATAAAGAAATTCCTCCTCGTCTTCCTAAAGGAAAGTCCTTCAATTCTGAGGCTATAACCTCCGATCCTGGACTCTTCTACCAGTGGAAACATCCTCTCCACATCCATTCTATCCAAGCCTTTCATAATCAGTAAAATTGAATGAGTTACCCCCTCATCCTTCAAAACACCAGCGGGTAGAGGCCCAGTGCCATCAAATTCTCACCATATGTTAACCCACTCATTCCTGGGATAATTCTTGTAAACCTCGTCTGGACCCTCTCCAGAGCCAGCACATCCTTCCTCAGATATGGGGCGCAAAATTGCTCACAATACTCCATATGCAGATTGACTAGCGTCTTCTAGAGCCTCAGCATGACATTCCTGATTTTGTATTCTAGTCCTCTTGAAATAAATGCTTATCTGGGTTTGCTAGGTCAATTGGCTATAGTCAATCTCGGCTGTTGCATACATGAGTGGTAAAATCTGGATGAAAGGTGATGGGAATGTGGTGAGAATAAAATGGCTCTGGCTAGAATTAGTCTGAAAAGGGTGTTTGATGATCAACGGCATTCAGCCTGTCCCACTCCTCTGCCTCTCATACTCTTGTTCCTTTCAGCTATTTATCAACTCCATTTTGAATTGAATTGCCTCTAATACTATTCTTGGCAATGCGGTTCTGGTTTTAACCACATTCAGCCCATCAGGTCTGTGCTGACCATCCTCCAACCATTTACACTAATCTGATATCAATTTTTTTTATTCTCCACACATTCTTTCCAACTCTTCGATCCATCCTCACCAGCCCTAGTTTAAATCATTTGCTTGCACAACTGGGGCAGTGTACATTGTACAATCAACCTACCATTCCACACGTCTTTGGGATGTGGGAGAAAACTGGAGCAGCCAGAAAAAGCCCTCATGGTCACAGAGAGAACGTACAAACTCCACATAGGCGATACCCACATGAATGAATTGAACCTGCGTTTCTGGCACTGTGAGTCGGTGGCTTAATTAATTGCACCACTGTGCCACCCATTGTAATATTGGCTCCGGTATCAATCTGGAAATTAGGCAGAAGTGTGACGGGCTTTGTACAAAGTTATGGGGCTCAAATTTACCTACAGACTAAACCAGTCAAATTTGCTGTCATAAACTGCAAAATAAATCGAAGAAAATTATACACAGTACTTTTCTTGATCAATATTTGGAGGAATTGACTAGAGAAAAGGCTTTTTTGGAACTTGTTTTGTACAGTGAGAAAATATTTGATTGATCATTTTATTGTAAAAGAAGTCTTTGAGAGTGACCATAACAGTATTGGATTTTACATTGTGTTTGGAGGTGAGCAAATTGAATGCAAGATTGTGATCTTAAATCTAAACAAATACAACCATGATGGCATGAGAGGAGAGTTTGGTATGGTTGACCGGGAGAATATATTAAAATGCATGACAGTGGATAGACAACGGTTGGTGTTTAAAGAAACAATGCATTAAAAAATGTTCCTTTAACACACATAAACCCTAAAGGAAATGCAGTTCACTTGTGGCTAATGTATTAAATTAAAGGTTGTTTAATCCAAGGAAGAAGCTTTTTAATGTGTCCAGAAATAGCAGCAGGGCTCGGGATTTGCAGCAGTTTAGAACCCAGCTGAGGAGGACTGAGAAATTGATAAAGAAAGGCAAGATAGTGAAAGCAGATTGCCAAGAAACATTAAAATTAACTAAGAGATTTTCAAGGTTTAGTAATAGGTGTATGTCAACAAGATAAAGTGTTGGTCCTTTTCAGGCAGACACGGGAGAATTTATAATGGTAGAATAAGTCATAAGAAATGGGGAATAAGTAAATGTATGTTAATTAAAAGTCTATTATATCTGTACATTAAGCAATTACCTGTATTTTATGTGTCTTCACAGAAGAATACACATAAAACCAGCCAGCTATATTGGCAAATCGAGGAGAATGAATAGTTAGAAGAATTTAGTATGTCAAATGCTACAAAAGACATTAGTGAGTTTGAAAGCTGATAAATTCCAAGGATCCATTGACTGACATCAGAGAGTCTTGAAAGAAGCTTTAAAGATGTTAGATAGCCTAGTTATCATTTTGCAGACATTTGCAGATTCAGGATTTGTTCCCGTGAATTGGAAGGTGTTGAACATGACAGTGTATAATACAGAAAGAGAGAGAAAAAACAAGGAACTGTCAACCTGTTAGATGAATGTCAATGGTTTAGAAGATCCTCACTTTATACCGCACCTCCAGGTTATGCATCACCATTAAATTAGGAAAATGTGCCCTGAACACCCAATTTTAAGTAATTAAAACACATTAAGAAACGCATTAGGCAAAATGGTAGATCTAGTACCAATCTGTGGGGAATTCCACTGTACATTTCCCACCAGCCCAAGAAACAACCTTTTATTTATGTTATTTATTTTGCATTACTTTTCTGCACAACTGCTTTTCTTCCATGAGATTTGAAATACAAAGGATTACATGAATTTTAAAAACAATTTGTGATTAATATCAGAAGAGTGGGCTGTGGCATGCTAATCATTATGAAGATACAGCTGACAGTTCAAATTACACCATATCAAATACATAGGTGTAGTGCCAGGTTGTCGCAGAGGGAGACATTCTCAAAACAATGACTGATAATAATAAATCGTAACTGATGTTCCATTCCTGAAGGGAAGAAAAAATAAAGTTAACAGCGAGGAAATGTCATACATAGTGTAATGTAATACATAGTGCAATGGCATGTGAGAAATTAAGACAACTTTGCAGAGTGCAGTTTAGAATTTAAGTTGGAGAATTATTTAGGAGGTGCTTTTGTGCAGCGAGCAAATGTATTGTCTTGTTTAGGAAGTAACTGCAGATGCTGGTTTAAACCGAAGATAGACACAAAAAGCTGGAGTAACTCAGCAAGCCAGGCAGCAACTCTGGAGAGAAGGAATGGGTGAAGTTTTGGGTCAAGACTCTTCTTCTTGACTTTTCAGTTCTGGGAACATAACTCAAATCTGGTCTGGATTGAAATATTGGAAATGTGCAGTATCTTATGAAAGTTTATGCTGATTTAACTATGTTAAACAAGATATGGGCTGATAACACTAAAGTTATCATAACTACTACCTGAGATCCAGTTGCTAAATGAAGGATAGCTAATTGGAAAATTAAATAGGGATGCTATTTGGAACATACTTTTACATTAGGAAAGCAAATTGGTTAGCTTGGTGTACTTCACTAAGCAGATGCCTGCGCTTAGCTTGAGTATTTCATGATAGAAATCTCTTAATTGAGCTTTCTTGTTTTGAAGCAAAAAAAAGACTGCAGGTCAGGCAGCATCTGTGGAGGGAAATGGACAGCTGATGTTTTGGATTGAGACCTTTCTTCTTGACTGTTGTTTGTAGATTTTCCTTTAAATTCCTTTTCAGTTGAACACTGGCAGATGATCGACCCCAACACTCAAAGGAAATGATTTAAATATCAATAAACGTGCAACTCATTTCACTGATGTTATAAATTGGTATCTGCATAATTTGTAAGAAATATCCACAACTTTCATCATTAACATAGTAATTTGACAGTCAGTGTATCATATCTATGTAAGAGTACTTTTAAGACTGAGTATACTGTTGGATGACCTTGATATTTTTTGTAATGGACACTGCTGTTAGGTGTGAGTTAACACCTTCAAAAAAAGGTGTTTTGTTGATAGCTTTCCCTCTGTTTGTTTGCTTGTGCAAGCAGCAATAAAAAAAAAAGTCTACAGATAGTATATTGGTGTTGAGTTTGGAATGTTGCTGCTCAGAGGCAGAGCAGTACTGTAATCCAGTGTGAAGGGAATATAATAGTAGTGGATGTATCTAAGTCAGTGAGCATATGTGCTATAAGCAGACTTGGCCTTGTCTATAGAATAAGAGGAGATGGTATTGTTGAGGTCCCAGGGGAAATCTCTGAGAGTCATAGATTTGGAGTGGGGATGATTCACTTATTTGAAAGTATGAGTCAAGTCAAGAGTGTTTAATTGTCATAAGTACCAGGAACCGAACAATGATTTTTTTTCCCCTTGCTGCAGCTTTATTGACCCATTAATGTAACAACACACAAACAGATACACACTTATCTATAATACAATAAATTAATCAGTAATACTACAGAATCAGACCATAATAAATCATAACCATATTCATAGTGTGATCAAAACATAGTCCATAATTGATGATAGTTGCTCAGATTGTATTAGTGTTGTGCAATGTTCAAGATCCTGATAAATGAAAGAACACAGTGCTGAATTAACTTGCCAGATCAGGTAGCATCCTTGAAGAACGTGGATAGGTGACGTTTTAGGTCGAGACCCTCCTTCAAGAGCCTGATGATCGGTGGGAAGAAGCTGTCCCTGAACCTGGAGGTCACAGTTAGGCACATGTCTATTTTGCTATAGGTCAGTAAAGAGACTGGTATTGCATCATGCAGTAAAGTGAAGAGGTTGAGGAATAAACCTTCAAGGAAAAAATGTAACAAACTTATTAGAGAATTAGACTAGGGAGAAGTGTCCCAGGGGAAAGGTTGTTCTGAGTCCAGAGATAAATGTAAGACAGGCCATTATTTATAGCCTTAGTCAAACACATCGCTTGAACGGTGAATTGCCCATCTGAGGATAATGAGAAGATTAACCTCAATGGCAGACATTACAGGGGATGAGTCAGGAATCTGAGAGAAAGGGAGTTTAGAAAGTGTAAGGACAATAGCCATGCCAGTCTTCTAATCTACAAACACGACAATAAACAAAAAAGCTCAGAATGAGGTGCTGTACATTGATTTAGTCTGGCTGAGGTGACACTGATGGAAAGGATGAGGCAGCATAGATTCTTAGAGCTCCTTGTCTACAAGATTCTTACTATCTACAGTTTTGTTGAATGGACAGAATCATGCACAGATTGAGTTGGATGCTTTGAGAGCAAACTGCATTAAAATGACTCACAAAGCCCTCAAGATCCTCTGAAGGATTTTGCAGCAAATATGGAGATATTAATGTCGGCCAAATCCATCTAGTAAGAGTGCAACTGGACAGACTGAAAACAATCAAGTCAGAATTGAAAGTCTTGGCGACAATCCAGAAAAAAAAATGTCAGAGAAGATGATTTTATGACTATGAAAGTGTCAGCAGGGAAAAAAAACTGAGTCAGGAAGACAGCACAAAGTGAAAGAAATCCAGGAGCACTAATATGGAGGAGGCTTTAATATATAACCACCAAGGAGGTTGCAACTAAGTTAGTGGCATTCAAATGGTGGTTCATCTGGAAAAAGTGCAAAGAAGAGGATGTTGTCAGGACTCGAGGGCCTGAGTTATTGGGAGAGGTTGAGCAAGCTAGGACTTTATTCCTTGGAGACGAGGAGGATGAGGGGGTGATCTTATAGAGTTGTATAAAATCATGAGGGGAATAGATGGGGTAAATGCACATAATCTGTTGCCCAAAGTTGGGGAATCAAGAAACGGTTTAAGGTCAGAGGAGAAAATATTATAATAGGAACCTGAGGAACAACTTTTTCCATGTTGGGTACCTGGAACAAGCTGCCAAAAGAGGTAATTGAGACAAACTATAACAACATTTAGAAGACATTTGGATAGGTAAATGGATAGGAAATGTTTAGAGGGATAAGGGCCACACATTGTCAGGTGGGACAAGCATAGATGAGGCATGTTGGTCGGCATGGACAAGTTGAGCCCAAGGGCCTGTATGATGCTGTCTATGATTCTCTAAATTCATTGAGTACTTTTAATGACTGGATTTATACCTTGTAGCTAAAAAAACACAAGTGGTGGAGTAACTCGGTGGATCAGGCAGCATTTCTGGAGAACATAGATTGGCGACAATTCAAGTCAGGACCTTTCTTCAGACTGGTCCCAATCCAAACATCTGAAGGACTGTTCCAAACCGGAATAATGCCAAGTTCTCCAGAGAATCTACCTGACTGAGTTACTTGAGCACATTGTGGTGTTTGCTTAAGGTTGCAGCATCTATAGTTCCTTTTGCCTACTTCCTTCTTTCTGTATTTGGTTTTGAGGACTGTTTAATGTATACAGATAACACCAAGAAGATTGTAATCCGGGATCTGTAATATAATTTGTTTAAAGTAATGAATATGTACTATGTTATAGCTACAATTGCAGAAACGAATATGAGAGCAGATGTGTATGAGGCCTATCTGGAGAAGTGATTCACTAGAATTACTATTGCTTAGATTAGAGATTTAGCAAACTCCAAGATCACTGTGCCCTGAAGTGGTCAATGAACAAAAAAGCCAAAGATCGAGTGAATTCACTGTTGAGCCCTCATGTGCACAGTATGATTTAGCTTAAGTAATGTTAAAATGATCTTTATATTCCATTTCACCAAATTTAACATGCCCAACATTTCTGGGTGTATATGTAATAAATGCATGGAGAATTTACATCTGACGTAACAATTCAATTGTATTAAAAATGTTATTGCAAAAAAAGAGTTACGAAGTAGACTTTCTAAGCTGAAATTAATTCTCCTTTCTGAATATTTGGAAATAGCACTCATGATAACATATCCCCTTCTGCCTCCCAAGTAATTAGAGGCCCCACTGAGTATTGACTGCTGTGCTGCCTGTTTAAAAGCAGCAGGTTGATATCACTCAAGGTTCATGTTGCCTGAAATAGGAATCGGAAAACTGAGAGAAGGCAAGGGGCTTTGAAATCAAGACTTGTCTGCACAGAGAGTGGTAAGTCCACACCACAGGTATGGACTTCCCCACTATCAATGGGATCTATAGGAGGCACTGCCTCAAAGAGGCAGGCAATATAATCAAAGAACCATGCCACATTGACTCACAATTTTCAATGTGGATTAATGCTCCCAGTCAAATAAACAGGGAACTCCCCGTTCTCAATTAATTTTAAGTTTTGCACATCATTCCTATGCCTTCACAAACTCGATCAGATCACATCAAACTGCATTCCCGTTTAGTTCACAAAAATAAAAAAAACAAATATGTAGTGAAAAAAAACTATGAATCTTCTTTAAAGGGAAAATAGCAGAAGGGGGTGAATATAAATGCCAATCTACTATGAACAACTATTATGCACACATCTCATTATAGCTATGGAAGTTAATCAAAATCTTCTCTATAAATCAAACAAATTATGATTATGTCTAGATCTGATGGACTTATCTGCCACCTTCCATAGAGAGGTTCATATCAGTTTTATTTGCATAGATGGCATTAATATGCATCACATATTAGGCCACTTTTTTTCAAAGCATTTTTGGAGAAAATACGTGCTTTTATATAAATAGTAAACCGTCGTATACACTAATTTAAATATGAAAGATTAAACTATCAGTGAGTTAGTTAACATTAACATTGCTTCCATTAACATTGTTTATTCATTGTTGAAAGATAAATCTCATTGCTTCATAAGGGTATTGGCAAACATATATTGATTCGGAACAAAATACAGGTAGTTCTGCTATAATCTAAAGTTCAAAAGCAATAAGCTTACTTGTAACTGCAAGTTCCCTTATTCATCACTAGTGTCATAGCTAATTTGGTTTACAGAAACTTATTGTAATTACGAAAATCAGCGAATAGCTTGGACAGAGAAAAATAGGGAATGGCTTGGGCAAAACAAAAGGCTATTACATGCTTCCTACAGTAACAAAATTAATTAGAGGTAGCAAGCATTTTAGAGTGGATGAGCACTCTAGTTCTTAAGGCATTTGTAATTAAAGGAATGCATGTCAATGTATCAACAATGGGTATGAGCAAATGGCCACAATGCTTGGTAATGGATGAATGGGACATGGCATGTAATCTAAATAATAATATTTAACAGTATTTAAGTGCACCATATCCATTTTGTCAATGGACAGCGAGTGATTAAAAAAAAATGGAGTTGCAGTCAGGCTACGGAAAATTTGCAAGGTTAGACATTTTTTCTTAAACTAATCCACAAGACTGCCTTATGTAGGACATTTAACTTGTGTGAATGAGTTCACCCCACAGATAAGCAGATTAGCATGGTCATTATTGCACAAAGACAATCAGCCTGAGGATTGGGAAACGTTTAGAGAGAAACAAATGGTCACCAAGTGCTGGAGTAGCTCAGCAGGTCAGGCAGCAAATTTGGTGAACATGGATAGGCAAAGTTTTGGGTCGAGCCTATTTCTACATTCTGAGGTTTACAGTAATAGGGCCAGGCAGAGGCAAATTAATTAAAGGACATTCTTTTAGGAAGAAGATGAGGAGGAATTTCTTTAGTTAGAGGGTGGTGAATCTGTGGAATTCTTTGCCGCAGAAGGCTGCGGAGGTAAAGTCTGTGGATATATTTAAGGCAGAGAGATAGATTCTTGATTAGTATGGGTGTCAGGTGATGTGGAGAAGGCAGGAGAATGAGGTTAGGAGGAAGAGATAGATCAGCCATGATTGAATGGCAGAGTAAACTTGATGGGTCGAATGACCTAATTCTGTTCCTATCACTTAAGATCTTATGAAAGGAGACTAGCATGGATGGAGCATCTTGGTCGACAAAGGACCATTTGGGCCAAAGGGACTGTTTCAGTGCTACATGACGCTATGACCACGGATTGAAGTAACTGTAATCGAATGCTGATTCACAATGAAATAAAGCAGTTTAACTGTTCTTTTTTTACTTTTTTTTACTTCTGCTTGCTCAAAGTGAAGAAACATACATAATCATACAAATATCTACAGTAGCTTGGAAGAGAATACTTTAGTTATACAATATGGAACATAGAACAGTCCAGCACAAGAACAGATTCTTTGATCCACAATGTATTTGCCAAATATGATGCCAAATCAAATTAATCTCCTCTGTCTGCATATGATCCATGGTTCTTAATCCCCTGCATGTCCATGTGCCTATTTAAAAGCCTCTTAAATGTCATTACCATGTTCCAGGCATCCTCCATGTAGATGATGAATAAATAAAAAGATAAATAGATAAGAAGTGGGAAAATAAAATAGCCCTCAGTTCCCCTTTCAACTTTCACACTTTGACCTTAAAGATATGCCCTCTAGTCTTCGACATGTCCACCCTGGGAGAAAAAAATATCAGACTGTCTATGCCTCTCTGAATTATATATCTATCAAGTCTCCAATTAACCTTCAGTGCACCAGAGAAGATAAATCAAGTTTGTCCTCGTAGCTAATATCCTCTATTCGAGGCAGCATTTTGGTTGAACTCTTTTGCACACTCTCCAAAGCCACCACATCCTTCCTGAACTGCACACAATATTCTAAATGCGGCTGAACCAAAGTTTCACGAAGCCGAGCAATACCAGTTTGTAGAAAGGTGCATACACTGAATGATTAGTTTATGGCAATAAGATATATTTTAAAATAGTTAGAACGTTTTGTTTGCATTAATTATTATTAATATTCCTGTGGAAGAGGGAATGTGAAAACATTATTGTGACAGTTTTGGTTTGGAATTTCTGCATGCTATTAGTGAAGACCCGTCATTAGTCAAAGTAAATTTGAAGGAACATTTTAACATGTGTTTTGATAACGTTACAATGAAATGTTACAATGAGTTGAATAATGTTGGCCCCTGAGATTGGAGAAGTGATAACGATTGGAGAATGTTCCTTATCAGTGTGCATCGCCATCAAAGCATAATTATGACTGCACCAACAGCCATCCGTTTCTTGTAAAGTTGGTGTTTAGTGGACAATTTAGCAACATTGGAGTTGCTGTATGTAAAGAGTTCTTTATGGATGTTGATCATTGTATTGTTGGCTATCCTGGTTAAAAAAAACTCCATAGATGCTATAAATCTGAAATGAAGAGGGAAAATGCTGGAAACATGCTGGATGCAGGTCAGGCTGCATCTGTGGAAAGTTAACATTCCAGGTCAATGGCACCGTCACCAATGAAATGTAATTGACCTGAAATGCCAATTGCTGCTGCCTCCCCAAAGATGCCTCTGATCCTGCCACGAACCCCTAGGATCAAGTCAAGAGAGTTAAGAGTGTTTTATTGTCATATGTCCCAGATAGGACAATGAAATTCTTACTTGCTGCAGCGCAACTGAATATGTAAACATAGTACATTACAGGAGAAGAAAACAAAAACTCTGTGTGTGTGTGTGTGTGTGTGTGTGTGTGTGTGTATATACACTGCACACATACACAATAAATAACAAATATAGTGCGATAATAATAATAGTCATTTGCAGTTCAGAGCTTATTTGTTGTCGTGTTTATTAGTCTGATGGCTGTAGGGAAGAAGCTGTTCCTGAACCTGGACGTTACAGTTTTCAGGCTACTGTACCTTCTTCCCAATGGCAATGGTGACATGAGTGTGTGGCCAGGATGGTGTGGGTCTTTGATGATGTTGGCTGACTTTTTGAGGCAGCGACTTCGATAGATCCCTTCGATGGTGGGGAGGTCAAAGCCAGTGATGGACTGGGCAGTGGTCACAACCTTTTGCAGTCTTTTCCGCTCCTGGACGTTCAAGTTGCCGAACCAGGCCATGATGCAACCAGTCAGTATGCTCACTACTATGCACCTGTAGAAGTTCAGGAGAATCCTCTTTGACATGCTGAATCTCCGTAATCTTCTCAGGAAGTAGAGTCGCTGATGTGCCTTATTTATAATTGCATCAGTGTGCTGGGACCAGGAAAGATCTTCGGAAATATACAAGCCCAGGAATTCAATGTTTTTGACCCTCTCCACCATCATCCCATTGATGTAAACAGAATTGTGGGTCCTCATCCTTCCCCTACCAATGTCCACCATCAGTTCCTTGGTTTTACTGATGAAGAGAGCCAGGTTGTTGTGTTGGCACCATTTGGTAAATCGTTCGATCTCACCTGCTCTAACACAAAGTGGAAATCCAGCAATTTCAGAAAACCAGCTTTCCCAGTTTACATTATGAATTTAAATATCATGTACTATGTTACTGTTGCAAAATTATATACAACATGGCCCTATTTGAGAATGTACTACAATCTGTACCCATCTTCAAAACACTTTGTTTTAAAATTTACTAGCTAGCAAGAGACACAGGAGACTACAGATGCTGTTGTCTGGAGCAAAATACAAGTAACATTAGGTCGAGTAACATTAGGAGGGAAATAAATTGTCAGCATTTCAGACTGAGACCTGACAATATTATTGACGTCCTTTCCTTCCACTGACGCTACTAGACCTGCTGAGTTTATCCATCAGTTTCTTATTAAACAGCCAGTTATTGATTTAGTCTCTCGCACAGATAGTGCATTCTGGTCAATCTACTCACCAGTTTCTCTTCTCCCTTTCACCTCCCATCTATGGAAGATACACTCTCACTTCTAAATAGGTCAGAGCAACCACATTCAGCAGACTTGGGCAGCTGAAGCATTTGGTTACTGTTGATAAATGGAATACAACAAAGCACTCTTTGAAAATAGATTATAATCTGTTCCCATCTTCCAAACACTGGTCTTGCCATAAATGTTAATTTTAGTTTAGTTTAGAGATACAGTGCAGAATCGGGCCCTTCATCCCACCGAGTCCACACCAACCAGCAATCCCAGCACATCGGCATTATCCTACATACCAGGGACAATTTAAAATTCTTACCAAAGCCGATTAACCTAGAATGTGGGAGGAAACCGGAAATCTTTGGAATGTGGGAGGAAACCGGAGCACCCGGAGAAAATCCACGAGGAGAATGCCCAACCTCTGTACAGACAGCACCTATCATCAGGATCGAACCCGGTTCTCTGGCGCTGTTGGGCAGCAAATCTACCGCTGTGCTGCCATGTTGTTGTTAATCTGTATGACCATTTGATGATCATTGTGTTGTCATGGAATCCACTTGAAGTAATGGGAATATGCTACTTAATCTAAAGTTGTTACCAAATTTTATTTGTCATATGTGATCAGACATCTGAGTGGTCCTGCCATAAACCAGGGTACAGTCTAGGTTCTCCAACCTACTTCATTGCGTACATTGCATTTTATCTCTCCAACTATTATGGTACAATTCTGTCCTCTGGTATCTTTCTCTCCCCTCTACCCTTTGCACTTGTTTCGCTTTATTTTATTCATGTATAGTTTTAACTGATTATTTGGATTGCATGCAAACAAAAGCTTTTCACTGTACATCAGTACAGGTAACATTACTAAACTTAAACCAAAATATCTTATGCCTCGAGGCCAACAATGCTGTTATTTCAATGGGAACCCCGTGGAAATTTCTGTTTGCATTACTTGCATGGGCCTAAACCAGCAGGGATTTCTTCTAGCTGCAGATAATATTTAAGCTAGTTCAAATGCTTTTAATTGATTTTAATGCAAGAATATGCTCTAAGTACTTTAAATGCAAAATGAGTCCTAACCTCTGAAAGATATTTCATTATTCAGATGTAGGTGTCAGTAGCAAGGTGAAGATTTATTGTTCATCCATAATTGCTATAGTGAAGAGAGCTTTGAGGCACTTTTTGAACTGCTGAAGTCGATCTGGTGATGGTACTGCTATAAATTGCCAGACTCAGTTTGTCCTACTTTATGGGAATAAGATAAACCAGAGCAATTTTGTTAGAATGGTTTGGATAGAGGTGCAGCTCTATCAGACGGTGGCTGGGATGTAGTTTTGTCCCAATCATGTCACCATATCCAGTGTTCTCAGTCACTTTTCAATGTCATACGGAGTTAGTCATGTTGGGTAAAGGATAGTTGTAGTGATAGTCAGGAAGAAGCCACGATGAAACAGTCACTTAACATTTCAGGCTGAACAGAAAGGTATAGAAGTGAAGACACACACGTCTAGATTCAGAAACAATTTCTTCCCAGCTGTTATCAGGCAACTGAATCATCCTACCACAACTAGAGAGCAGTTCTGAACTACTATCTATCTCATTGGTGACCCACGGACTATCTTTGATCTGGCTTTACCTGGCACTTAAAGTTATTCCCTATCATGTATCTATACACTGTAAATGGCTTGATTGTAGTCATGTATTGTCTTTCCACTAACTATTAGTAAGCAACAAAAGCTTTTCATTGTACCTCTGTACATGTGACAATAAACTAAACTGAAACTTTAAACACTTTAGCTATGATGTTATCTCTAACATAATGCGCCCTGTCCTCATTGAGGATACGGATACTCTCCTCCATTTAGCTGCTTAGTTATCAAAAATATTAATAAATCTTAAATATCCCATAACTAATTGACAACAAAGATGATTGGTAAGTTCAAAGGGGGCTTTTGCTGGTTTTGAAAGCTATTCTGTGGATCCATTTGCCACCAATGTTTCAAAGGGTCTTCTTTTAGTATCACATGTACCAAGATACATTTTTTTTTTTTTGCAGAGTTCAAAAAATGATTAGCATACATGGGTGCAATCCCATATTAAGTACAACGTGTATAGAAATAGGCCACTGAGACCAATACAAGTCATTGAGTGATACAGTTTGGAAACAGACCCTTCAGCCCAACTCACCCACACCGGCCAACTCTTCTTCTTGCGAATGAAACATAAACCAAAGGAATAGTTAGAACTCAAGCCGGGTGTTGAGCAGCCAGGTTGTTGTCTGACTGAATAAATAATTGATGACATGGTTGGCTGTCTGAATGAATGAATGAATAAATACAGTGTATAGTTCAAGAACCCATTTAACCTTATAGCAATATCAGAGACCTGGATCAGCCCTGAGAAAGGTGTGGACTTTGACATGGATGGCTATGAACGGAATTATATAAACAGAAGGAAAAAAAGTGGAGGAGGTGTGGCGATCTATGTGGATAAAATACTGAAATATAAGGTGGTGGAGAACATGACAACTGCTGTTGACGATTTGTTGGAATGTATTACAGTAGAAATTTGTATGAAAAAGACCAAAAATGTTATTGTGAGCTGTATATACAGAGCTCCCGGATCCAGTATTGAAATATTTAAAGATTGGATGGAAAACATGTTTACAAAATCATTACAAAAGATTATGTTCATCTATGGGGATTACAATATTGACCTGTTGAATCCAAAAAAGCATAAAATGACAGAATAATTCATCAATACTATGTACACTATGGGTTTATATCTTAGAATAACCAGACCGAGTAGAATTACTTCTCATTGTGCGACATTAATAGACAACATATTCACAAACATTATGGAAAACAATACAGTAAGCGGACTATTATACAGTGACATCAGTGACCATTTACCTGTTTTTATTGTTTATCACTGTAGTTATAGGAAACCTAGGAACACCAGTCATTTCAAATACAAAAGGGTGAGAACCGAAGAAAACATAAATGCATTTAAGAATGAATTACTGAAACAGAATTGGAGGGTAGTATATGTGGGTGAAGATGTCGACAAAGCATACAATGGATTTCTAAATATTTTTTAATCACTTTATGACAAAAACTGTCCTGTGAAACAATATAGTGAGAGACAAAAATAAACAAATAGTCCATGGATCACTAAGGGTTTAAAAAATACCTGCAATAAGAAAAACACACTATATAGACAGTTCATAAAATATCAAACTTCAGAAGCAGAAAATAAATATAAAAAATATAAGAATAAATTAACCAATATTATGAGGATATGTAAGAAAGAACACTATAATAAAATGTTAGAGAATAATAAAAACAATATGAAAGGTTTATGGAACGTGCTAAATAGTATTATTAGAAATGGATCAAAATATACAGGCTACCCTGAGTATTTTATAGAGGAAGAAAAGACAATAAATAATATGGATGATGCGGTTAATGGTTTTAACAAATTCTTTGTAAATATGGGACCAGATTTGGCAGAAAAAAATAATGACCCAGAAACAAAAGAAGGGGTAGATACTGATCTTTGGGATAGAAATAATAGCTCTATCTTCCTTAGAGCAGTCGAAGGAAAATAAATCATAGGCACTGTAAGAAAATGTAAAAGCAAATCCTCTACTGATTGGAATGATATTGACATGATTATAATAAAAAACGTTATTGAAGAAATTGCAGAACCATTAACTCATATCTGTAACTTGTCTTTTCAATCCGGTAAATTTCCGAACAAAATGAAAATAGCTAAAATAATACCATTATATAAAACTGGGGATAGACACCATTTCACAAATTACAGGCCTGTTTCTTTACTCTCCCAATTCTCCAAGATCCTTGAAATACTTTTCACAGAAAGACTTGACAATTTCATTGAAAAACATGAGCTTTTGGTCGACAGTCAATATGGATTCCGGACAGACAGATCAACGTCTATGGCACTAATGAAACTAATCGAGGAAATCACAAATTGCATAGATAATAAAAAACTTGCCGTGGGAATATTCATAGATTTCAAAAAAGCATTTGATACCATAAATCATGACATTTTACTCATGAAACTGGATAGGTATGGCATCAGAGGGGTTATATTGGATTGGGTGAGAAGCTATTTAAGAAACGGGCAACAATTTGTAGAAATAGGTGAACATAAATCAACTTACATGAACATAACTTGTGGAGTACCTCAAGGGTCTGTGTTAGGTCCAAAGCTTTTCATAATGTACATTAATGACATATGCAAAGTATCAAATATACTGAAATTGATTATATTTGCCGATGATACGAATATTTTTTGTTCCGGTGACAATTTGAAGCAGCTTTTGGAGGTCATCACATCAGAAATGAATAAATTAAAACAGTGGTTTGATGTCAACAAATTGTCTCTAAATTTAAGCAAAACAAAGATTATGCTATTTGGAAAACCTAAAACAAACCCTCAAGTACAATTGAAAATAGATAACATAAGTATAGAAAGAGTATATGAAAATAAATTTCTTGGTGTGATCTTAGACCACAAAATCTGCTGGAAACCACATATAAACCACGTCAAAGCAAAACTGGCAAAGTCTACAGCAATATTGGGAGAATCAAGACACATTCTGGACCACAAATCATTACATACTCTGTGTAATACACTCATATTGCCATATCTGAGTTGCTGTGTGGAGATATGGGGTAACACCTACAAAACCAACCTACAGCCGTTATGCACATTACAAAAAAGAGCAATAAGAATTATCAATAACGTTGGATATCTTGAACATACCAATTTATTATTCTTAAAGTCACATACACTGAAGTTCACCGATCTGGTTAAATTTAAGACTGCGCAAATCATGTACAAAGCAAGAAATAATTTACTTCCAAGAAATATACAAAAACTGTTTATGCAAAGACAGGGTGGGTATAATTTGAGAGGGGAACATAATTTAAAAAAAGTCAATGTCAGAACAACTCTTAAAAGTATGTGTATAGCAATCTGTGGTGTGAATTTGTGGAATGGTCTGGAACAGGAGATAAAACTTAGCACAAGTATAATTGTTTAAAACGATGTACAAAAAACACTTGTTTAAAAGGATATTGGGATGAGGATAGGTGATTGTGAGTGGGATATTTGTTATACTGATTGTATTGGGAAGGGTGATTATAGAGTGATGGGTTGTATATATAACTAAGATACTGTATAGTATATGAGGGTTTTTTCTTTTTTTTCTTTTTTGTATGGCTTTGTAAATATTTGATTAGTGTATAAATGTAAATAATTTGGTGTACATATAGTGGCTGGTGTACATATAGCTGCTAAATTTGTATAAGATGATTATAAGCAGTTGAATAAGGGGTGGGAATTAATAAGCTTTGGCTTCTTCCTGCTCCTTTTCGGACACATACGATTTCATTTATTTATAGATATTGTTTATGACACTTTATAAATATTCTTGTTTTGTTTTTTGTATGCTGTTTCACACTTGCTTTTTATTCTTTTATTCTGTTCGAAATAAATAATAAAATAAAATAAATGAATAAGTATATTGGCCAAGTATTCACATACAAGGAATTAGCCTTGGTGCTCTGCCCGCAAGTAACAACATGACATACAGTGACAGTTAAGAATGATACATAAAACATTAAACATTAATAATAAAACATTATTGATTAAACATGTGAATTAAATAAAATACCAGAGCAAAAGGAGGCTACAGATTTTTGGTTATTGAGTAGAGCTACTACTCGTGGAAGAAAGCTGTTTTTATAACTGGCTGTGGCAGCTTTGACAGTCCAGAGTCACCTTCCAGAGGGAAGTGATTCCAAGAGTTTGTGTCCAGGGTGAGATGGGTCAGGGATGATCTTACCCACTTGCTTCCTGGCCCTTGCAATGTAAATTTGTCAATGGTGGGAAGGTTGCAGCCAATAAACTTCTCAGGTGATCGGACGATTCGCTGCAGCCTCAGGGCTATGTGCTTGGTGGCTGAGCCAAACCAGACAATGATGGAGAAGGTGAGGATGGTCTCTACGATGACCGTATAGAATTGGACCATCATTACCTGTGGTAGATTGTGCTTCCTCAACTGCCGCAGGAAGTACATCCTCTGTTGTGCCTTTTTGACTGTGGAGTCGTTGGTAGCCCCCCCACTTAAGGTCCTTGGAGATGATGGTTCCCAGGAACTTAAAATACCCCACAGGTGTGACTGTGGTGTTGTTGATATTGAGTGGGGTGAGGGGAGGGGGAGCTCTTGTAAAGTCTACAATCAATTCCACTGTCTCAAGAGCATTGAGCTCCAGGTTGCCAGCTGTGACACTTCCTGTCTGTTGGCAGATTCCTCCTCATCCTGGATCAGTCCAATCAGGGTTGTGTCGTCAGCAAACTTGAGAAGCTTGCCAGAGGAGTCAGTGGAGGTGCAGTCATTGGTGTAGAGAGAGAAGAGGAGAGGGGAGAGTACGCAGCCTTGCGGTGCTCCTATGCTGAGGGTTTGCGGGTCTGAGATGTGCTTTCCCAGCCTCACATGCTGCTTCCTGTCTGTCAGGAAGCTGGTGGTCCACTGACAGAGGGTTCAGGCACAGTCAACTCGGAAAGTTTGGAGTGAAGTAGCTCTGGCACAATGGTGTTGAATCCAGAGCTAAAATTAACAAACAAAATCCTCGCATAGGTCCCCTGGCAGTCTAGGTGTTGGAGGAAGAAGTGCAGGCCCAGGTTGACTGCGTCATCCACAGATCTATTGGCCCGATATGCAAACTGCAGAGGTCCAGAGGGTTCGTGATATTTTTTAGCTTGGCCAACACAAGCCTTTCAAGGGTCTTCATGACAACAGAGGTCAGTGCGACAGGCCTGTAGTCAATAAGACTAGTATTCCTTGCCTTTTTGGGTACAGGGACAATAGTGGAGACTTTGAAGCAGGCAGGGACATTACAGGTTTGCAGGGACTGGTTAAAAATGTCTGTGTAGACCGGTGCCAGTTGTTCGGCACAGAGCTTGAGAGCAGAGGGGGAAACATTGTCCGGTCCAGGAGATTTCCGGCTTTTCTGTCTTCTGAAAAGCCTCACCACCACTTCTATTTTTGTTGTTGATGATGGAGAAGTGATGTTGTGCAGCACGGAGGGTGTGGGGAATTGGGTGTGAAGTGATGATTGGAGAGGGGTGGTCTGGTGTTCTGCTCCGCATTCACAGGCTGGGTTCTGGCGGAGTCCCCATCTCCACATGCTGGCATTGAAACGCCCAACACCAGTACAAAGTCTGTTGAACCACCCATGCTCCTCTGGGGAGGTCAGACCCTGGACAGCTTTTATCTGGTGAAGAGATGTAGCTGTGTAATGGAGATGAGATTGCCTTCCACTCCTGTGATCACTTGGTGGCTATTCAGTGTGCTTTTGTTCCAACTATGTCCCAGCTACACTAGTCCCACTTGCCTGCGCTTGGTCCATATCCCTCCAAGCCTGTCCTATCCATGTACCTGACTAACTGTTTCTTAAATGATGGGATAGTCTCAGCCTCAATTACCTCCTCTGGCAGCTTGTTCCATACACCCACCACCGTTTGTGTGAAAAAGTTACCGCTTGGATTACTGTTAAATCTTTTCCCCTTCACCTTGAGCCTATTTCCTCTAGTCCTTGATTCCCCTACTCTGGGCAAAAGACTGTGCATCTACCTGATCTATTCCTCCCATGATCTTGTACACCTCTATAAGATCACCCCTTATCCTCCTGCACTCCATGGAATAGAGACCCAGCCTACTCAACCTCTCCCTCTAGCTCACATCCTCTAGTCCTGGCAACATCCTTGTAAATCTTTTCTGAACCCTTTGAAGCTTGACAATATCTTTTATATAACATGGTGCCCAGAACTGAACACAATATTCTAAATATTTTGGTGCCATTTTTGATGTCCAAAATAAAGCTCGCCATAATGACCCATAGCAGCCATCACCTCCTTCCAGATCATCCTCGAACTGTTGTCCCTCTCCTCGCCAGGCCACCATTCAGCCTTTGACCTCCGGTGGCACTTCCTGCAGCCGACCTTGAGGGCACGATAGGTAAACTCCCCTGTTCATCTTACCGGCCCTTTGTTCTTGCATCCGTTGACTCCCTCCACCCTCCTTTACAGTTCTCCAGCCCTCTGGCACGAGCAGGGGCTGAGCCTGGTGGCTTCCCTCTCTAGGCTTATCTCCCAGTTCCACGGCCTGCTGCCGGCAATTGGTGTGGCCCATGGCTCCATGTCCCCAGGCTAAGGTAGTCTGAGCTGGGTTCCCAGTGGAAACGAATGCCTGGGCCCAACCTGGGTTCACAACCTGTGGCGTAACCCATGGCAGGCAGGAACCAATATGTAGACAAGAGATCTGTCTCATTGTTTGTTCAAAAATAGACACTAAAAGCAGGAGCAACTCAGTAGGACCGGCAGCATCTCTGGAGAGAAGGAATGAGTGATGTTACAGGTCGAGATCCTTCTTCAGACTAGTTAGGTTATAAGGGAAACAAGAAATATAGACGATGATATCGAGAGATAAAGAACAATGAATTATGAATATTCAAAAATGTAACGATGATAAAGGAAATAGGTCATTGTTAGCTCTTTGTTGGGTGAAAACGAGAAGCTGGTGTGACTTTGGTGGGGGAGAGATAGAGAGAGAGAGAGAGAGAGGGAATGCCGGGTTTACTTGAATTTAGAGAAATGAATATTCATACCACTGGGTTGTAAGCTGCCCAAGCGATGTATGAGATGCTGTTTCTCCAATTTGTGTTTAGCCTCACTCTGACAATGGAGGACAATGTTTGTTCAAATGGTAACAGACCTGCTATAGTTGTCAAGTTGATGTATCTCTTTCCTTCAGTTAGAACTGGTGTTCATTATTCAGAGATTTCTGTTCTATTCTCTCAAGTTTGATTGTGAAGGATTCAGATTTGTGTTTATACACCTGTGGTTCTAAAGTGCTTGTGAGAATTTGCCCTTCACAGCAGTTTTAGACTGCAGCTGAATGCATCAATTAACTGGCAGTATTCAAAATACTTGTTCATTGTGCAGGTGTTCATGCAGAGGTAGACTTCAATCTTTTTCATTACCCTCTGGCATTATTAAATACAAGGCATCCTTAGCATTCTGTCTTCCCTAGTGACCTGATAAGTATATTCATATTTATGATGTAACTATTGATAAAATCGCAGGAAGAAAAAAAGCTTGCAGTGCAGAAGAGATGGTGATATTAGAGATGTTACAAGCATTGTGTTAATTGACTTTTTATGCATTTTTTTCCTGCTTTTGCTAAGTTTGGACAGAGAGGAACTAATTGGTGGAAGGCGGTTACAGGAGATGCAAAACACCAAACTTTATATCTGGTTGAATATATAAATCTTTATGCATTTCACTATCTGAAAGATTTTCGCAAAGGCACAGATGATAAACCAAAGAGAGAGATATTAGGAAGAGTGACCAAACATTTGATCAAAATAATTAATTTCAAGGGGGGAGAAAGATACAAAAGCAAAAGATTCTAGAGCAAGGGGCTTACCTGAGAGAAAGTGTGGAACTAGGATGAAAGTATTGTTTCAGGAAAAAATATAGTTACAGTTGCATACATTAAAAAGGTTATATGTTATTTTGAATTGAATTGAATTGAATCCTTTATTTTAAGCACATGTTTGAGACCTTTTGGTGTTAGGTTGCAATGAGAGTCAGTGCAGTCTGTTAACAATGGCAATGGTATTTGAACAATAGAAAGCAAAGAGCTTAAAGTTTTTAAACATTCTTCTGGTTATGGCAGATGGAAGACAGTCTGGCAGAGCTTTGGAGTCATTGGTACAGTTGGTGGCGAATGTCACAGGCAGAAATAAACCGTTATTATAACGGAAAAGAACAATAGGCCTGGGAGCACAGTGGGATGTAAATTGTCCAGTTCATTCTGCCAGGGGAGAACACAGTCATTATCAATGGCATGTTTTATTGATGGAGGCTAAATATGGAGCGGCATAAATGCACCCAAAACTTAAAATATATTCTGTGTGAATTGTTGGTAACTTTATTAATTTGATTCTGTTACAGTTAGTGGAGCCAGATTTAGTAGTATGCAAAAGTGCTACAGTGATGCATGTTCATAGAGGATAGGTTCGGAAGAACAGTGTTATTTTGGTCTTTATTACACAGGAAAGTTGGCACGTAAAGACACATTGATAAGGTTGCATGGGGGAAAACGTTAGAATATATTTAGAGCATAATGTGCATTTTTCTACACAGTAGCTAAAAATAAATACTTGCCTTTGTGTCTGTGCAGTGTTGATTCACTAGATTGACTCCTGGAGTAAGGAAACTTTGTAATAAACGGATGATTCACATCGTGTAGTTTAGAATAATGAATCACTCACAATGAAACATCATGATTCCAGGTGGGATTGACAGGGTAGATGAAGAGAGGGACTGTGTCCTTCACTGGATGGTTTGAATAAGAGAACATAATTTCGGGAAGTGGGGCAGCCATACATTGAGACGTCTTTTACGTGGTGAATTGTAAAGTTTGGGGATTTTCTACCTCCAACAATTCAATCACAATCAACATACGAGGAATTCATTTGCCAAGTCGGTCAAGTGTATTTAAGTGTATCAAATGTATATAAGGCTACGATGGGTAAACATTTAGACATAGAGGAATCTCTGGATTGGGGATCAGTTGAGCAAATGACTGAAGCTCAGGTCAACCAATATCTGAATGAATGCGTGAGCAAGATTGAAGTGTCATGTGGCCTACAGCAGTTTCTATTTCATCAGTTCTGGTGACCCAAAATAAATCTGGGCTCCCAATTTATTTCTTCCCTAACATATCATTTGAGCATTCTAAAAGTTGTTTGGAAATTACGAGCAGAGATCAGTTGTTTTTGGCATGTGGATCTGATCCTGACACAAAGGTCAATGATTGGGACATCTGTTATAGGAGTAAGTAGAAAAAAAAACACAATTTACAACTGAATAACTTTTGGTGCCTTAATTCAGGAGAGAGTACAAAAGAGATACACTATGAAAATGGGGATTGGGAGATAAGACATATGAATAGAAAAATTATCTGCGTTAATTATAGAACAAAGATTTAAGAGATTTAACTGAGGTGTTCAAAACTATGAAAGGGTTTGATGATGTAGTCAGGAAAAATTCTTCCATTAGTTTGTGATTTAGCAACTAGGGCATATCGATTTATGATAACTAAAAACATTAAAATAAAGGTTAAAAGGATTTCCTGATATGTTAAGCCCTATCTCCATAGTCATGGCAAAATAATCCATTACATATTTTAGAACGTAAGTGGACATTTTTAATATATTGGAACGAATAATTAAGTTCTGGTGAAACATTCATTGACCAGAAGCATCTGCCATCTGACCTGCTAAATATTTCCAGCGATTTTTGTTTTATTCAGATTTTCAGCATCTGTAATATTTTATTTTTTAAATTGGTAATCTGACTGCCACTGAGCCAAAAAGAAAATGTATTCCAATTTGTTTGCATGGAATAAAATTTCTCAATGAATATACGGCCTGAGATAGGAATGAACGGGGCAGCACCACCACCATTGTATTGCAGAAAGGTGTTTGCTTGTGGATTACCCATCGGTGTTTATATGAAGCTATTTTTAAGCAATTAGTATTTAAAAGTAGAGGTCATACGTTTAGCCTGAGCGGTAAGAGGTTTAAGGGAACCTGTGAGAGAACATTTTCATTGACAGAATGGGTGGAATGAGTTGTGGAGGCAGCTGCGTTATAACACATAGGAAGTATCTCGACAAATAATTGAATTACTGAGGTATGGAGAGTTATGAACCAAGTGGGTAGCACACTGTTCGATCTACTGCCCCACAGTGTCAGAGATCAAAGTTGAATCCTGACCTTGGTTGCCATTTGAGTGGAGTTTGTACGTTCTCCCTGTGACAGCATGAGTTTCCTCCAGGCGCGCTAGTTTCCTGACATATGAATGAATGAATAAGTTTATTGGCCAAGTATTCACATACAAGGAATTTGCCTTGGTGCTCTGCCCGCAAGTGACAACGGCATATAGTGACAGTTAGGAATGACACATAAAACATTAAACATTAATAATAAAACATTATTGATTAAACATGTGAATTAAATAAAATACCAGAACAAAAGGAGGCTACAGATTTTTGGTTATTGAGTAGAGCTACTACGCATGGAAAAAAGCTGTTTTAATGTCTGGCTGTGGCAGCTTTGACAGTCTGGAGTCGCCTTCCAGAGGGAAGTGATTCAAAGAGATTGTGGCCAGAGTGAGAGGGGTCAGAGATGATTTCACCTGCTCACTTCCTGGCCCTTGCAGTGTACAGTTCGTCAATGGAGGGAAGGTTGCAGCCAATAACCTTCTCAGCTGATCGGACGATTTGCTGCAGCCACCGGATGTCGTGCTTGGTGGCTGAGCCAAACCAGACCATGATGGAGAAGGTGAGGACAGACTCTACAATGGCCGTATAGAATTGGACCATCATTGCTTGTGGCAGATTGTGCTTCCTCAGCTGCCGCACGAAGTACAAGAGTCAAGTCAAGAAAGTTTTATTGTCATATGTCCCATATAGAACAATGAAATTCTTGCTTGCTGTAAACAGATAAAGTGCAATAGGCTGTTATTGTTCAGAGTTTGTTTGATGGCGAGTTTTACAGCCTGATGGCTGTGGGGAAGTAGCTGTTCCTGAACCTGGATTTTCCAGATTTCAAGCTCCTGTACCTTCTTCCCGATGACAACGGAGGGATGAGTGTGTGGCCAGGATGGTGTGGGTCTTTGATGATGTTGGCAGTCTTTTTGAGGCAGCGACTGCTCCTTCAATCCCATCGATGGTGGGGAGGCCAGAGCCGATGATGGACTGGGCAGTGGTCACAACTTTCTGCAATCTTTTCCGCTCCCGGACGTTCAAGTTACCGAAGGAAGCCAATGATGCTCTCTACTGTGCACCAGTAGAAGTTCGAGAGAGTCCTCCTTGACATACCGACTCTCCGTAATCTTCTCAGGAAGTAGAGGCGCTGATTGCATCAGTGTGCTGGGACCAGGAAAGATCTTCGGAAATATGCACGCCCAGGACTTTGAAGTTCTTGACCCTTTCCACCATCGTCCCGTTGATATAAACTGGATTGTGGGTCCCTAACCTACCCCTTCCAAAGTCCACAATCAGTTCCTTGGTTTTGCTGGTGTTGAGAGCCAGGTTCTTGTCCTTGCACCATTTGGTCAATCGGTCGATCTCACTTCTGTACTCTGACTCATCACCTTCAGTGATTCGTCCCACAACAGTGGTGTCGTCAGCGAACTTGATGATGGAGTTTGCACTATGCCTGGCTATGCAGTCATGAGTATAGAGTGAGTACAGCAGGGAACTGTGCCTTTTCGACTGTGGAGTCGATGGTAGCCCCCCATTTAAAGTCCTTGGAGATGATGGTTCCCAGGGACTTAAAAGACTCTGTAGATGTGACTGTGGTGTTGTTAATTCTGAGTGGGGTGAGGGGAGGGGGAGCTCTCCAAATGATTTGTGGGTTAATTGGCCTCTTTAAAATTCAATCTAATGTGTAGGGTGGGTGAGAAAGTGGGATAACATAGAACAAATTTGAATGGGTGATCGATGGTCGGCGTGGACTGAAGGGCCTGGTTCCATTCTGTATCTCTGAACTCTAAATTAAGAGTACTAACTGGGATTAATAATGGTTGGCAAGGATGAAGTGGGACAAATGACTTGTTTCTATGCCTCTGATTCCCTCCAGGAATCTATGAATGGAATAATTGCAGAAAATAGTTTACATTCTGAATTAATCACTAAATCACTTGCCTGCTCAAAAAAACTACCAGGGCCTATAAATTCAGAATACATGATGACAAACCTCTTGAGATCTTTTCTCTGCTGCACAATTGTATAGATTGGGATCTGTTCATTTTTACTGAAAGACCTTCCTTTTGCATAAACATAGTCTATCATTGCCATGTGCACAAAAGGCATAGATAGGGTAGACAGTCAGAACTTTTTTCCCAGGGTGGGAATGTCCAGCACTGGAGGGAATAGCTATAAGGTATGAGGTGGAGTGATAAAGATGTACAGGACAAGTTGTTTCCACAGAGTGGTGGAGGCCTGCAATGCATTGTTAAGAGTGGTTGTTGTAGGCAGATCTGATAATGGTGTTTAAGAGGCATCTAGATAGGCACATGGAAGTGAAGGGAATAGAAGGAAATGAATCATATAAGGGAGTTAAGATCAGTTTAATTAGGCTTCATGTTCAGCACAAACATTGTGGGCGGGAGGGCCCATCCCTGTGCTGTACTGTTCTATGTTCTAAAAGAAAATAAGTAAATCATACTTTTGGTCTCGGCACCGGAGAGATATTCAGCAGGAATGGTACAGGTTTGGGCTATCGGTCACGTGGAGAGACCATGTTGGAACTTTCATGGTTGAGTCTGGGATTGGGTTCATACTCAGAAGTGTTCGGGGTATATGGCAAGATGCATTATAAGGGTCCCTGAAAGAGTTATCACATGGGTTAATTATGTAACTTATAGAGGGAAGTTCATGAAAAAGGCTTGTATGTTGCAGCCACAGTAATCTGGGAGTGGAGACCTGGGAATCTGAATTAAATAACCATTTCTGGAAAGATGCAGCAGGTCTGGCTGATGTTCAGTTCTGAGCAAGGGGAGGGAGTTGTCAGGGATGATGGGGACTCTGATCATACAGCAAATAAGATAAATCTGGATCTTACCTTTTTGGATCCCAGGCTGGCATTCACTTTGAAGACTCGAGGATCAGCAGATGCTGGAAGCAAAACGCAAAGTGCTGAAGGAACTCAGCGGGTCAAGCATCATGTGCGGTGGAAATGGACAGGCAATATTTCGGGTTGGAACATTACTTCAGGAATTTAAGTTTTATTGCCTGATTCATGAATGGATCGGTCAATCCTTGGACAATGTAACAAAAGAATGGGGAGTTATGTCCATATAACCATATAACAATTACAGCACGGAAACAGGCCCTACAAGTCCGTGCCGAACACTTATTAATCATTGGGTGCGTGGCTAATGTAGAAATGTCTTTAGGCCTGTCGGAGAGAGACAGGTTGGGTAGAATTTACAGAGTGATGGGAAGTGACTGGGAAATGGTCATATTTGTTTTTCTCCTTAGAATGGATCCGTTTTTAATTTTTAATGCTGTGACATAATCCTCATTGTGCAATCTAAGTCTTAGTCAAATATATCTCAGCCTTTGTTTTAATTTTCACTATAAAAAGACAATTGGGGGAGAAATAAAATTGCAGTTAAAAGTTACAAGCACTTGAAGGCTTATTGTTTAATGAACATAGTTGCTTTCATTCAAACATTAAAGAGAAAAGATGACCAATGCTTCCAGTGTAATCTAATTTCTGCCTCATCTACGGGCAATATGTCAACTGGTCACATTATAAATCAATGAGGAATGAAACAATTCTCCGTGCAACTGCGCAATATATTGGTTTGGGTTGAATGGTATAAATATTAGTCAGACCAACAGCACTGTTGTTATTGAAGTTTAAGCTGAAAACTAACATCTGGTAACTGGACATGTTCAGTTAAACCAAAATTCAGGAAGTTGGTAGGAAGGAACTGTCGATGCTGGTTTACACCAAAGATAGACACAAAATGCTGGAGTAACTCAATGTGGCAGCATCTCTGAAGAGAAGGAATCGGTGATGTTTTGGGTCAAGGCCCTTCTTCAGACTGAGAGTCGGGGGAGAAGGAGAGTAATACGGAAGTGTAAGGTGTGCAAACGACAGAACAAAGCAGACGATGATCAAGGAAATGTAGAATGGTTCATTGTTGGCTGAGGGGAAGGTGGCAAGGAGACATACAATCAGTAAGATTAATCCGGACGACATTAAACTAGTCGGAAAACTAGTCCGTGTTCCAGGTGTGGACTCCTATATATCAGCGAGACCAAGCGCAGACTCGGGGATCGTTTCGACCCAAAGAAGGGTTTTGACCCGAAACAACACCTATTGCTTCTCACAAGAGATGCTGCCTGACCCGCTGAGTTACTCCAGCATTTTGTGTCTATCTTCAGGAAGTTGGTGTTCAATTTTACTTGGTCCTCCAGAGTATTTGCCTTGACAGTAACAGGATCTCACTGAAGTACAAGGCATGGTGTATAGCTGGTTTACTTAACTGATCTGCTAAGTTGGTAAAATATTTTGGAGATTGTTCAATTCTGATAATGCAAGATTTTAGTTGTTTTATAGTTACTGCCAAACAATCTTTTCTGATACTGAACATTAACTTTTGCACAGATAGTCACAAATTGCTCGTCTCAAATTGACTCAGCAGGTCAGGCAGCATCTCTGGAGGAAAAAGGATGGGTGACGTTTCTGGTCGGGACCTTCCAGTCTGAAGAAGGGTCCTGACCCGAAACATCACCCAACCTTTTTCTCCAGAGATGCTGCCTGACCCGCTGAGTTACTCCAGAACTTTGTGTGCATCTTTGGTATATGTCAGCATCTGAAATTTGTTTCTGCACATTAACGTTTGCAATGTTGGTTTCTCCTCTAGGTTTTAATTAAATTCTGAAAAATAAAATAATATTTATTTGTCTCTTAGTCTGTTTTACCCTTTTATTGATTGACTGGGAATTGAGTGCAATATTCTAAATTAAATTCCTTTGTTGAATTTGAGGAGATTATATGCATGGTAACTAATTGTCTGCTAGAATGTTTGGTTAGCAACTGGATGGTGAGCCAGCATATAACTATTTATGACATGCCATGAGGAAGATAGGTAGGGGCATTACTGAATCATCCACAGACAAGGAAATACATTGTCTTCTCTATTGTGGAGTTTGCAAAGAAAACTGAGTAAGGTTTGTCCAAACGTGAGGTTCTGGTAGTCATGTATGGATCAGGATGAAGTTTGACATAAAAAGCTGGAGTAACTCAGCGGGACAGGCAGCATCTCTGGAGAAAAGGAATGGGTGAAGCTTTGTGTTGAGACCCTTCCCAACCAGCATCTGCAGTTCCTTTCTACACTTTCAGGACACATTTTCTTCGGTGGGAGTGTCTGGTTGCGAATTGGATGTTTAGGATTATGGTGGAATTGTGGCAGGGGGTGAGTGTGCGAGTTGGGAGTGGTTGATAGTTGAGTTGGACTGTGTAATTGACATTTGATCTGTTGTGGTATTGATAAGGGGGATGGGACTCTATGATCCACTGAGTTACTCCAGCACTTTTTGTCTTTTTTTTGTAAATTAGTAACTGCAGTTCTTGTTTTCTAGGCAGCATAGTAGCGCAGTGGTAGGGTTGCTGCCATACAGTGCCTGAGACCTGTGTTCTATCCTGACAACGGGTGCTGTCTGTATGGAGTCTGTACATTCTCCTCGTGATCACGTGGGTTTTCTCCAGGTGCTCCGGTTTCCTCCCACACCCCAAAGACATACAGGTTTGTAGGTTAATTGGCTTCGGTAAAAATGATAAATTGTCCCTAGTGTGTGGAATAGTGCGAGTGTATGGGGGTCGCTGGTCAGCGCAATATCGGTGGACGAAGGGTCTGCTTCCGCGAGGTATCTCTAAAACAAAACTAATCTACATGGTATTGCAATCCTATTTGCTGCTATTTATGTTGGTGTTGACTAAGTTGCAGAAGTACCATCACTACAAGAGCTAAAACCAGTCTGAAAGCCACCCAGATGTAATCTGGATGTGAATTTTTGCATTTTCATCATCGCATAAGCAAAGAATTGCTAATGAGACAAGAGACTGCCGATGGCTCTGATTATTTATTGAATACCAGGCACTGATATTTAATTAGTGCTCCTGTTTCCATTGGTTAATTTTTGACCTCCCATTCACTTATTTATTTCCTATTCCCTTTTATTTATTGGCTCACAATATTTATTTAATTAATAGGACCCTAGGGATGTCTGATGGTTCACTTGCTTATTTTTTCAATATCATGATTTAATTACAGTTTTACCTTGCTGGACAATGAATTAAGAGATTCCTGTAACAGTAAAACTTGAGCGATCTTTTTTCACACTTGCTCCTCCATTTAAAATTTTAGAGTGTAACATGTCTTCTGACTCCAGTATGTACGAACCTATGGGGAAATCCACTGGTACATATATCTTTAATGGCGAACAAATCTGATCCTATTACCAGCCTCTAATGTCCGCTTCTTGCTACTTAATTTTGCTGTCTGTCATTCAGCTCTCTCTTTATCCATACTGCTATGTATTTTGTACCAACAGTTCTGAGTTACTTTTTTCAATCAATATCTGGTGTGATGCCTTAATAAATGTTCTTGGGGATCTATGGATTTCATTCACTCAGACCATTTGTGTGTTGTGGTCAATAAAATTCTGTCCTGTCTCAGACATGGCCTCCCTATGTTTGATGATAATTCCTGGTTAGTTCATTCATTTTGCTTCAACCTGATTAATAAAGCAAATTAGAAACACTCGATAAAATCATAGGGTTTACCATCAGTTTGGATGTGCTTTGTAGAGGGCAAAATTGAAACAAATAGACTAAAAATAACTGCCAAGAAAACAGTGTGGAAAATGTAAATTTTCTGGGGCCTCGATGGTTGTGGGAATGTTCCAGTTCAAACTGTGGAGGTAGAGTGAGTGGGTGTTGTCTGGCATAAGAATCGAGGTATCTTCCCATACATGCTGGCACACTAATCAGACGGGTTAAGATTTTCAAAGGGATTGGAGGCACCGTTAGTATGTAATCTTGGCATGGCTAAACACAGTGAAAGATTCAGCTTCTTTCTCCTCCCCCCACTCCCGAGATCCAATGTTTTCTCAAAGTTTTCCATTTCTAAAACTGCCAATTTGGCTGTCGTACAATCTTTAAAAAAATATTATTGAGATAATGCCAGCTGATTGATAATTATTAGGTCTCTTTCCTAAAGACTTTGAACAAAGATATAATATTTGCCTTTCTCCAGTCTTGTGGCACATTGTATATTGGTTTCAAATGTTGTTTTAATTTCATATCTATTTCCTATCTTCTTTTGTACTTTTAAGTTTAACACTATCTGATCCTGCCCTTGGTTCAAGAATTAGATCAGCTAATTATTAAAAAAAATCTTTCCAAGAAGTATTATTTTCTATCTCCCTTCTCTTCAACTTGTTCAGTTTGCTGTTTTATTTAAGATATTGTCCTTGTTCTCCTCATTCAAATGCAATATTTGCTGAATTCTTGCATCCACCATTCTGTTTAAATGGCTGTACTATAGTTGGCCTGACTTGCGTAGGAAGACCTGTGAATCAGACTCTTGGAACATCAAGCTGAAAATGAATATGTGCATTTGTTCCGCCCAGTTTTATTGGTGGTGTTACAGTAAATTCAAAGATATTTTTGTGGGATGTGATCATTTGCCTCTTCTTTGTCCCCATCCAAAAACTTTGTTTTTCCACTCACCTGGTAGTTTCCAATCAACCTACAACCTGCATGTCTTTACAATGTGGGATGAAACCGGAACAGCCGGAGAAAACCCATGGAGTCACATGGAGAACATACAAACTCGTTACAGACAGCACCCATAGTCAGGATAGAACCTAGGTCTCTGGCGCTGTAAGCCAGCACCACTGCACCATTCTGCTACCCCTTAATGTGCCATCTCAAGCTCTGCAAGTTATGTTGAGATAAAATAAACCATTTTAAACTCCAAGCGTCAATTACCTGAAACGTAAACCTGTTTCCACAGATGCTGCCTGATCTGCTTAGTATTCCCAGCACTTTTTGTTGTTATTTCATATTTCTAGCATCTGCAGTAAATTTTTTTGCGGATCACCAGCTCAACGTGAATGAGCCTTGGGATTGAAATTGTTTTTTTCTCTTCATTCATAGCAAATCAACCATCTTAAAGTTAAATTTATTCTTGCCTTTGAAGGAAAGTACATGGGGTGTAATACTTTGAAAGATGACATGGAACAAAGTTTCACTTGTTGAAATTTAACCAGACTCGTATATCACTTCCCAACCCAATACCTTGCTCTTCTCTCCAGATTTTCTTGGACATTTGGCTATCGATTAACCATTGTTCATCAGGGTGTTTTATTTACAGGGCAGCACAGTGGTGCAGCTGGTAGAGCTGCTGCCTCACAGTGCCAGAGATCTGCATTTAGACCTCAGATGTGAATGGAATTTGCACATTCTCCCTGTGACCGTGTGAAATCATCAACCACAGTCTGTAAACCAAGAAGTGTAAATTGGAGATAGTATTGAATATATCTTGGGTACAAAAAAGCAAAGTTGAAAGAGAATGAAAGAAGGCATTGAAGAGAGAGGAAAAAGCAAGGAAAGTAAAAATCAAATGAGATTATTTTAAGCTTTTACTATTTTTAACTTCTCAACAACAATTCAAATCGGAGGGAATAAGATTTTACAATTGGTAAAATGTAATTCTCTTTCCTAAAGAGATTGTTTGATAGGTATGCATATGTATTATTGCTGGTCACTGAAAGCTTTAACATCTCATTGCTTCAGTGGTGATAAATCAGATAAATTAAGCTGGAAAGAGTGCAGAGAAGATTTAAAAGGATGTTGCCAGGACTTGAGTGCCTGAGGTATATGAGAGGTTGGGCAAGCTAGGACTATTTCTTGGTATGCAAGAGGGTGAGGGTGATCTTATGGAGGTGTATAAGACAGGGCTGCCAACATTGGGTGAGAGTTGGGAGTGAGAAATTGCGAAAGACCAAGCCCGAGGGAGCATAGTGACCGGGGGGGGGGGGGGGGGGGTCCCTCTCCCATTGGTACGGAACATTTGCATTTTTCAGCTTGAAAATTGTGCAACATGGTGCATACTGTAGCGAGTCTTTTAACTTACACTTGAATGCAATATATATGCTTTAAATTGGATTGGAGCGTTTTTAAAAGGGGTGAGGCTGTGCGATCACTATTCACTGGCCTTGGGGGGTACCCGGTGAGGGAGTGGAGCAACCGAGTGGGGAGAGGGTGTGGAAGAAGGGTGTGTCCCCTCCCAGGGTAGGAACCTTTGAAATTTGATGTATTAAAATCATGTTTTAGTGCACTGTAGAAGTATGATTTCAATGATTCACTTTTTAAGGGGTAACTTTATCCACACAAATGGTGATGGGTGTATGGAACAAGCTGCCAGAGGAGGTAGTTGAAGCAGGGACCATCCCAACATTTAAGAAAAAGTTAGACTGATACATGGATAGGACAGGTTTGGAGGTATGGACCAAAAGCAGGTGGCGTAGCTGGGACATGTTGGCGGGTGTGGTCAAGTTGCGCCGAAGGGCCTGTTTTCACACTGTATCACTCTATGACTACATTATACCTCCACCATGCATGAATGCTTCAAAATCAAGTGATCGAGTTTTATTGCCATTTACTCAAGCATAGAAACATAGAAAATATGTGCAGGAATAGGCCATTTGGCCCTTCGAGCCAGCACTGCAATTCAATATGATCATGGCTATTCATCTAAAATCAGTACCTCTTTCCATTTTTTCCCCATATCCTTTGATGTCGTTATCCCCAAGAACTAAATGTAACTCTCTCTTGAAAACATCCAGTGAATTGGCCTGCACTGCCTTCTGTGGCCGAGAATTCCACAGATTCACACCTCTCTGCGTGAAGAAAAGTTTGTTCTCATCTCAGTCCTAACTGGCCCCCCCCTTTATTCTTGAACTGTGACCCATGGTTCTGACGCCCCCAACATCGGGAACATTTTCCCTGCAGTTACAGTAAGTGAAAATCTAGCAGGCAAGCAGGATGCTTTCACCACCACTCCCATTTGAAGTCCACATCTTCCACCGTATCTACCCAGTGCTTGGTACTTACTTCCAGCAGCCACCAGTTGTCCTCCAGGATGCACCGAGCCGCAGCCTGATCCATGCCGTCACCTGGGCGTATTCAAGCACAGAGACGCTCACGGCAGCGGCGCAACGCTTCGACGACATCCGACTGCCCGGGACTCTTGCACTGAGGCTGCTCCATGGCCGGAGCTGCAGTGAGCGACTCGCCAGCCTGGCAAACCCTCGCCAGCCCCGCTCCCCGTCCGCATCTGTCCCGCCGCTGCTTCTCTGCTTCCAACACCCGCGCCCCATGCAGTTGATATGAGTTTTGAAATTTTCGTTGATCACAGAATTTCTCACAACAGAGCATGAGAAATTTGTGATCAGCGTGAGAATTTGGTGAAATGCGTGATTCTCACGCTCAATGCATGGGAGTTGGCAGCCCTGCCTCTCTATCCCCTTCTCCCTCTCCCCCCTCTCTCTCCCCCTCTCTCTCCCCCCTCTCTCTCCC